>NC_060235.2:13177108-13495025 GCF_021155775.2 Neodiprion pinetum | reverse complement strand
TAGTTATTATTTACTTTCGATTTTTGATGGATTTTATTGAAAACCTGTAATTATTTCTCGCCCTGTAACGAATTTGCACGTGTTGGGAATTCGCGCGGGCTCTTCGCGTCCGTGTCGAACCTCAAATTACCTCCCGGCACGCCGGCGTGGTGATTATGGAATATTTATCATTACGCGCGTACACTTATTGTTCTTAAGATTGTTTATATTTTTTATTAGTTATTATTTTTTTCGCTCTTGCACGCGTTTTATTCTTGTCGGAAACTTCCGGCACTGTCTTTCGCGAAATTGACGCGGACTCTTCGCGTTTACCGGTACACACATACAACTGGAACGACTCACGCATGTGTAGTACTGGACATCACCGGTGGGTGCACAACTATGCTTCGCCTGTGGGGTATAGATACTCTGTGTCTCTCTAAGCGCTAGAGTGGGAGTAGCGGCGAAGTAGGAGAAAGCCAAGAAGGCGAGAGGGGAACATGGTGACTCTCGCGGGGCAATTACGTGTCGACGCTTAAGCTTTACACATCTCTTGTACTCTTTATATCTTTAATAAATTCCTTTGTTACTATTAACCAAAGTGTTAATTATGTGAGTACACCTTCTCATTGAACACAGCAGGAGTGGGCCTGCTATCAACTAAGTGGACAACTTCACCACCTTCTCCACCCACATTGGTGACCCGACTGTCAAAAAAGCGTGTGTTTAGCAGCGTCAGGCTGGTTCATCGATTCAAAAAATCGACAAAAGTCCAGCCAACATCGTCACACAAAGAAAGACGATTCTCATCTAGTTACCACTCGTTGCTCGCTCTTCTCAACAAAAAGAGAGCAGCTTTTGAGAAAAACTTCTCAACATCGGCATTGGCACAGTGCTTGCCTGCCAGTCTCCTGGATTTCTCCATTCAACATCGGTGTGCGAGAGAGCACGCCCGGTCTGCAAATCGACTTCATCTTCAAGGCGTAAGCGCGCCAAGTCCCGCAGCCGTCATCATCGAGGCACCAGCCGATCAACGTGCTTTTGCAGCCCGTTTCGACGCAGCCAACAGCGTAGTTTTCATCGCAGCATTGCCGTGGTGTCAACGCGATTTTTCTTGGAGGATTTCATCGATTTAACGCCACCAACATCGTCTTCAGCGAGCCAAGGACAGCTCGCATCCTGGACATCGTGAATCAACATCGCTGATCATCTTTGTTTTAAGGTATTTACTGCGTGCGCGCGAATAAAAAAAAATAATCGAGAGCAAAACTCGAACAAACAAGTGTCAGGTTATAACTCGTCGAATTCTCGGGATAAGAGGCATCAATTGTTTACATTAGTGAGCCGCGCGCTTGAACACGTCACGTACACGCAGAGTTAGCTCGAATTTCTTCGCGTAACCGAAAACGTATTTACGTTTAGCGAGAATCGAGAAGCTTTCTTTCGAAAGTCAAAGAGATAAGATATCTTTTTACTTAGAAATCGACTATTTCGATATCTTTGTCACTGACACAATTTAATTTTAAATTAAAAACTTTTTTCTTTGAAAATAAAAAACGTACAACTGAATCTTTTAGTTTTTCGTATTGAATCGAAACAAAGTGAATCGATATTTGAACAAATAAGTATATTGTTAAAATTTAGCGCGTTAAAATAAAAATTAAAAACCTAGTTTTTTATCATTTTTGTGAGACGCCTGCGGCGTACCTAGGCTTTGCTTGTTTCATTGTAATACGCTCGTAAGCGTAAGTTAGGTTTTATTTTTCCGTCACAAAAATGGGAGACGCGGCTGCACTTGCTGCGGCACAAGCGCAAATTGCTCAGCTACAAGAGCAGTTAGGTCAGCTTCAAGCGGGGCAGGTACAACAAGAAATTCCTGCACCACGACCGCAAATCGAAGCAATGCGAGTTCCGAAACTTCCGCCGTTCTTTCGAAACGATCCAGCTTACTGGTTCCTACAAATTGAAGCCTCGTTCCGTAACGCGCATATAACGGTTGATAGGACAAAAGCAGATTACGTTTTAGGTGCTCTCGATTATGAGATCGGTCAAACGTGTCGCGACATCGTCACCGATGCTAATATAGCAGATCCGTATGTGAGAATAAAAGAAAGGCTGATTTCAGCGTATTCAGCTTCCTCTGAAGCGCGTTTACGTCAACTGTTAAAAGGACAAGTCCTAACCGATGGAAAGCCATCGTTGATACTTAACGGAATACGTAGTCTCAACGTAGATAACCGGCTTGATGAAACTGCAATCAAATCGATATTTTTAGATCATCTACAGCCAACAATTCGAGGCATATTAGTTACAAACACTTACGAAAGCAACGATGATTTAGCCAAAGCCGCTGATTTGGCTAACGAAATTATGTATAACTCGCCTCAGTTTGTTTCCGCGGCATCAACAGCGCAATCAGTTCCACAAACGAACGATCTCACAAGTACGCTTGAACAAATTCGCAAAGATTTAACGAATCTCGCGACGAAAGTTAATTCTCTCGAAAAAACGTTTCGCTCAAAAAGTCGCGATCGTGCTCCTTCCAAAAATCGCAATAGCAACAAAGATTTGTGTTGGACACACCTGAAATTCGGAAAGAAGGCGAAATTCTGTCGTGGCACCAACGAAAAGCCATGCAAATGGGTAGACAACCCAGAAAATGGGCAATGACTATCTGCCTCAGAAGTCATTACTCAACAACAACAACTTTCCTCGCGACTTCACGTTTTCGATCAAACGACTGCAGAGACTTTCTTGATCGACACGGGCGCGGAAATATCGCTTTTACCCGCTGGAAACCCAGCTGATAAAAATCCGAATTCTTTTAAACTTTTTGCTGCAAACAACACGAGTATAGATACTTACGGTAACGAATTTCGTACTCTTCACCTCGGAATACGACCGATTACGTGGAACTTTTGCGTTGCAGATGTATCGCATCCAATTATAGGAGCCGATCTTCTAAAACACTATGGCTTACTTCCCGATTTAAAAAACAGTAGGCTCATAGATCCAAAAACAAATGCGTTTACCCGCGATGTTGTTAAAAAAGTTGCAGCATTTTCATTTAACGTTGTTGAAATCGCGGACGTGTACGCTAAAGTTTTGTCTGACTTCCCTGAAATCACAGGCAAAGCAGAACCAAAACCTCTCCCACAAACAGGCGACGATGAGGAGGACATTGTCCACCACATCGTAACCAATGGTAGGCCTGTAGCCGAACGCCTGCGTCGTTTATCGCCGGAAAAATTAAAAATCGCAAAAGCTGATTTTAAACGTCTTTTAAAACTTGGTCATTGTCGTATTTCTGAAAGCAAGTATGCAAGTCCAGTTCACATGACTGTTAAAAAAGACAAGACATGGCGTATCTGCGGCGACTGTCGTAGATTAAATGCAATTACGGAGCCCGATAACTTTTCGGTACCGCATTTGCATGACTTTTCAGCAAATTTACACGGTAAACGCATATTTTCAAAAATTGATTTGTATAAAGCGTACAATCAAATACGTATAGCCGAAAAAGATATCCCAAAAACGGCAGTAACTACACCATTCGGATTATTCGAGTTTACGCGTATGACGTTTGGTTTGAAAAATGCAAGTCAAACGTTTCAACGTCACATTTTTCGTGCTCTTGGCGATTTAGATTTCGTATTTGCTTACATTGATGATATTCTCATCGCCTCCGACAATGCTGAACAGCATGAAGAGCACTTGCGCACAGTTTGTGGTCGACTTAAAGACATAGGCGCGCTCATTAACGTCTCAAAATGCGAATTCGGAAAAGAAGAAATCGAATTTTTGGGACATCTAATTAACAGCAATGGTTGCAAGCCAATCGAAGAGAAAGTTCGTGCTATTCTCGATTTTCCCAAGCCGGAAAATAGATTAGAATTAAGACGCTTCCTCGGGATCGCGAATTTTTATAGACGCAACATCCCACACGCTGCACAGATTCAAGCACCGTTAAATGACTTTCTCAAAGACTCTAAAAAGAACGACAAGCGACCAATTGCTTGGACGCCTGAGTCAGAAAAAGCATTTAACGATGTTAAAAACAGCATTGCAAACGCTATTCTCTTGTTTCATCCTTCAGACGGAGCTGAAACAAGATTAGTCTCTGATGCATCCAACGTCGGTATGGGTGCCGCGTTGGAGCAAAAGATCGACGGCGCGTGGAAACCCCTTGCTTTCTTTTCACGCAAGTTCACGCCAGCGCAACGTAATTACAGCGCGTACGATCGAGAACTAACAGCTCTCTTTGAAGCCACCAAGTACTTCAAGTATTTTCTTGATGCTCGGGACTTCACTTTTGTGACAGATCACAAACCACTTACGTTTGCTTTTCAGCAACGTACTGATAAGAAATCGCCTCGTCAAACTCGACAACTTTCGTTTCTTTCGCAATTCTCGACAAAAATTTTGTATTTGCCAGGCCCAGAAATCGTCGTTGCCGATTCTTTATCGCGCGTTGACTCTCTCGCTCTTGCTACTGAATTTAGTTTGCAAGAACTTGCAAAATTGCAAGAAAACGACGAAGAGTTGAAAGAACTTCTGGAATCCACTGAATCTTCCCTTAATCTCAAGCGAATTCAGTGGGGCCCAACACACACGTCACTTCTCTGCGATTTAGCAGGCGAAACGTTAAGACCGGTAATACCGAAAGCTTTACGAAAACAAGTTTTCGATCTTTTCCACACTCAGGCGCACCCGGGTGCAAAGGTAACTGATCGTGTTATCCGCAAACGCTACGTTTGGCCTAAAATGCATAAAGATATCGCAACGTGGTGTAAAGAATGTTTAGAAGGTCAGCAGTCGAAAGTTTCACGACATACGCATGTCGCACCCGCTGAATTTGTAGCGCCAGACGGTAGATTTAAACACGTGCATATAGATATTGTAGGACCCTTGCCAATTAGCAATGGCTACAGGTATCTTCTTACCATGATCGATCGTTTTTCGCGGTGGACGGAAGCCGCTCCGCTAAAAGACATAGAAGCTGAAACAGTTTGTCGTGCTTTTATAGATCATTGGATCACTCGTTTTGGAGCACCAGAAACGGTAACAAGTGACCAGGGCGGCCAATTCGAAGGTCAACTTTTTACTGCACTTATGCAATTATCCGGTTGTAGGAAAATTCGTACGACTCCATATCATCCTGCCGCAAATGGCCTTATCGAGCGCTGGCACAGATGCCTAAAAGCAGCCATAATGTGTCACAAAACAAGCAATTGGACACGCGTTTTGTCCACTGTAATGCTTGGTCTTCGATCAAATGTTCTTGACACTGGCGCGTCACCGGCAGAATACGTTTACGGAACAACACTGCGTATTCCTGGCGAATTCGTTCTCTCTGACGATTTCACGCCGAACCCGCAAATCTTTCTCGAAGAATTCCGCGAGCACATGCGCGCGGTTAAGCCTGTTCCGGTCGAGCATCGCCATAAGAAGCGCATTTTTGTTCACAAAGATTTGAGCACTTGCTCACATGTATGGCTTAGAGTTAATAGTACGATAAAAAAGTCGCTCGAGCACCCGTACACAGGTCCGCACAAAGTTGTTAAACGCGTGTCCGATCGAATTTTCGACATTGATGTGAACGGAACAATTCGGAGCGTAAGCATCGAAAATGTAAAACCTGCGTATTTTGTAAGAGAGGATATCGAAAATCTCTTAGCGCCGGAGCAGGTACCTGCTATTCGAACCCTCGCGCGCAAACCAAAGGTTAGCTTCGCACCAAATGTAAAATAGAATAACGTAATTTTAAGTTTTCTATTATATTTTTCTATACTTAGATGTAAGAAATCTTGTATAAAACGTAAAGCGTTATATATTGAAATATTAACATATTTTCTCCACTTGTAATAAATAACAAAGATTGTTTATTGTCGTTAACACTCGCGGGGGAGTATGTGGGGTATAGATACTCTGTCTCTCTCTAAGCGCTAGAGTGGGAGTAGCGGCGAAGTAGGAGAAAGCCAAGAAGGCGAGAGGGGAACATGGTGACTCTCGCGGGGCAATTACGTGTCGACGCTTAAGCTTTACACATCTCTTGTACTCTTTATATCTTTAATAAATTCCTTTGTTACTATTAACCAAAGTGTTAATTATGTGAGTACACCTTCTCATTGAACACAGCAGGAGTGGGCCTGCTATCAACTAAGTGGACAACTTCACCACCTTCTCCACCCACACGCCGGCGTGCAACAAGGTTACTGCGTAATCGTTACCGCGAAATTTGAAAAAAATACATTTCGTAACAATTTCTGCGAGTGGTATAGTCAAAGTATCCTTCTGCACCTCGATAATTTGGAATAATCCAAACTTTCTAGATAAATCGGGCTCCTCAAAGAAATCTCCCGTTTGTTTGGTCAAATAACCGGTGGCAAAGTATTCATCGTTGTGAGCGTGTAAAACATTTATAAAAATGATTTGGCCATTACTGAGGAGGAAAACAGTATCGGGTGACGAACAGGTAATTATCCAATTTCGTCCGTGTATTGCTTTAATCTGGTCACGTTTTTTTACAACTTTGTTTACGATTTTTTTTTGAATGAGGATGTACTTTTTCCAGCGAATCTATTTCTGCCAGTCTGTTGACAACTTGTGCCAAGGGATTCTTGGGGGTGCGAACAAGTTTTTTCAGCCTTCCCAAGTAGTTTTCTGCCCAGAAAGCTGAAATATCGGTGAGGGGTGATTTGAAATTCTTTACATCCTCTGCTATATGAATCAGATTATGAACATTCATAATCTGAGAGTCAATGCCATACAGTGTGGGCATGAATTGTGTAAATTGTTGTAGAAGCGTGTTTGCGTAGTCTGCAAATTTGACAGCACATTCTTCGTTACAGAGTATTCTGCATGAGACCACCAGAAGAAGAAAATGCTTGTACTGGTTTTCTGGGAGAATATTCGAAAAAACTACAGCTCCACAGTACAAAAGGCAGAAACGCTACTGCGTAGCTTTCCACTGCGCCACTTCGTCTGTATTATATACTTTGCGCTGAAATTCTGAAGGGATATTTTTCTCAAGCGAAGCCATCAAATCTTTGAGACGATGCAGTTGTGATTTTCTTATCCGGTAAGGGCTACTTCGACGAATCCACTTATCAAGAAGTAATTTCATGATGCCCAAATATAAAAGATGCATGTAGTCTAGTGGCATAGATTTAATAATGTTAAATCTTGGCAGTAAAAGCAGTGGAGAACACAAACCAGGCAAATGATGATTAGGACCTTCTTTCAGGCGGAATGAGCGCTGAGTTCTTTTTGCACAATCAAGCTCAGGGTAGACTCTTCTTTTATTGATGTTGAGACATTTTACCGTGCACCGTTCACAGGCATGAAACCCACCGTGACTTTGGAGCATCTTATCCATGATCGAGCTGGTGAAACACAGATTATCGCTTCAACTCGAAATTTATTTTTTTTCCCCTCGATGATTGCTCCATGGGAGTAGTGTATATACGCCGGTTCTGGACCACGCTCCCCTTCCCCCTTCCCCCCACCCCCCATCCGCGGCGGTACCCCCCCCGTTCCCCCCTATCCCCCCCCCCCCCCCAATCCGTGGCGGCCCCCGCCAACCCGCGGCGGTATCCCCCGCCCCCCCCCCCCCCCTGCTGATCATTTTTCGCGGTTTGCCGCAAGATGGCTATTTTCAAAGGATTTGACACACACACACACACACACACACACAAAATAATTCCTGTCGAGTCTTGTTTTCCGCCGAACGTCATAAACGTAGGTATTCGGGGCAAGGGCTGTGGGCCCCGATTTTTTATACCTGCACCGGCCACTACCTGCTTTTTGTTGACCGATTTCCATTACATGCTTGGGAAACTATACATTGCTACTTTACTCACAGCATTTGCGCAGATTTTTATACTTAGGTGGGCATCCATCGTGGGCGGCGTTGGGTTCGTGGAGAGGGTGAGGGGGAGAGGGTGAAAACCTGCTCCAACACGCTTTTAGGCAAGATGCAGCTGCGGAAGCGGGTCACTTCAAACGAGCAATCAAACCCAAAAATTTGGGGATGGGGGGATGGGTAAAGGCTGGGCCCACTCGTCTCTGACGCCATTTTTCCCTCCGAGATGCGCAGAACGCAGTGCGCACCGCATCTCTGACGTCATTTTTCCCTCCGATATGCGCAGAACGCAGTGCGCACCGTTCCCAAATTCTTGCGATCTATCGGCCTATATAAGCTCAACGCATCCGATGCAGACTCGTCAGCCTTCCACATACCATCCGTCAGTATATAATCGAGCGCAACATTCCCACTCCTCAACATGGCGATGATCCTAGACGTGCAATGTTTTATCGGTCATAACATGAAGTTTGTACCCAAGGAAGTCGCAGTCATGAATGTAAACGGGTCGGGTCTGGATTACATCATTTTCAAGCCGCCCTATGATTTGGCAAGCTTACCACTTGAATGTAGAGCTACCAATGTATGGTTGACACGCAATCACCACGGAATATCATGGAATGCGGGAAACAAATCTCACGAGGATGTGACGAAGATTGTGAGAAAAATGGTTGGAAATGCGTGTTACGTATACGTCAAAGGGGCGGAGAAAAAAGCATGGCTGTCGGAGATCGTCGATGGTACAACGAGGGTTATTAATATGGAAGATTTGCATGTCATATCCCCTGCAATGGAAAAATTGAGGTATATGGAAGCGGCACCGTGGCATGACGTGAACCATGGATACTCTCCAGCGAATAACCTCCAGCAAGCAGCAGCGCCAGGCTCAATTTGGTATGATGACAACTCTGAATACATCTCGGCATACAATTGCGCCTTTGAAAATGTGCAGCGACTGAGGAGTTGGTATTCGAAGGAGTGTACCAGCTCCCTCGAGAAATCCTTCCGTCTGTAAAAAGAATTGGACGGTTTAAGGGGAATGATGTCCGAGGATATAGCTTTTTTACCAGAAGAATTTATTCGCACGTTCGCATCAAACTCCATCAATGATGCGTGGGATAAACTACCGGAGAATATGAAAATGGACTACGTCATCACAAGTTTCCGCGGATGTAGCGTACATTACGCACCAGGACCCGATGGCGATATCGTGGATGGACCGCATCCTCTAATTAAAGACTGTCTAGGTTGCAATCGTGTGTATAGATAATATGGACAATATTTACCAAAATAACAATAGAATTTATTACAATATACAGGGTGTCCCTAAATTAAGGGACACGGACCAGCGAGCGTGATACCTGACTGAAATGCAACCGAGAATTTCTTTACCGGAACCTCGTCCGACGCATAGTTTTTGAATTATAAGCGATAGCGTTAGGCCAATCAGAGTGCACCATTTCATCTGGATTTGCCGCCACGGAAATTGCTGTTTTGTTCGCCTGGGTGAATTATTATTATTCGGTTACAAAGTAAATATCGGCACCTCCCCTCACTCGCTGTTGTACCCCTACTCAAGCGCTGACCTCGGTATTGTTGCCGCGGCACACGCTGCCGGCCGCACACCCACGGACGCACACTCGTGTGTGTGAAAATAAGCGAATGCCCAGCTCCACAATACTACAAAACACACATACACGAGTGAAAATAAAAATAAATCTCGAAATAAATCAGCGGATTTAAGATTTAATGTTATAAAACACTTCCAATCATCGATGTATGCATAAAACTAGAGATTTTAGACGATTGATATGCCGTTAGGGTTCATAATTAGTCATTCAATCAATCTGAATTATGCTTTCCGAACATTTTTTGTGTCTTTGCAACATAACTTTTCCACTAGTTTGAAATTCATCATTGACATCCGATTTTTCAATAATGCGAGGGAACAACAACTCGCTGAATTGACGTGTCAATAGGTTTGTAAATCAATTACGATTCACCTGAGTTAACACAAAATAACTGAGTAAATGAGAATTCACTGAATCACTAAAAATGATAACTGAAATCATGAGAATTATTTGAGATATAAGTGAATTAGGAAGAGTTGTAATGAGTCAAGTTACTTTGAATAACTTTAGATTCGTGCCTAAATTTTATGTTTAGAGAGAAAAATAATTAAATTCAAATAAAAAAGTAATTTTCAATCAAGAAGAAGAAAATTTTCAAATACCTGAATTCAAATGAAGCAATTTGAATTTAATAAATCTATCCGAATTTGAGGAGAAATAATAATTATTATTTGGACCAGAAAAATGAAGTCGAATTACATGAATAAATTCAATTAATTCAACTCAAAAAAATATGGTGTCATTCAAATTCCCAGTTATTTCCTCGTCGATTCAATGTGGGTCTGGAGTGGCAAGTAACGTTGAAATTGTTGAGATCAATGCTAGTGATGGCCACTTATCTGAGAATAATCGATGTATTGATTAATCGATTTCAACAAAATAATCGGACACGGCTCGATTGAATTGGTAAAGATTAATCGATTTGGTAAATTTCTGCGTGTAGTCTTAATATGAGAAGAGATATTTTGATAATTCATAGTCTTATTCAAAATATTTTTAAGTTTGATAAATTTTGAGTAATTAATACCTAAACCACATACATCGATACTGTATTGTATCGTTCGTATGAGTAAACAAGCGGCTTAAGGCTGACCGTGAGCCAGCCCTCGAACTTCCCGTTTTCACACTGCAAATTCAAGGTTCATGGAACAAACAAATATTAATATCCAATTCCAATTTTCCAACTACGAATTCAGAGTCGTGATTGACGATTCAAAAGCCCTCGCATATCATATTACATAAAAAAATATTACGATTGTTTTTATTTTGAACCACTAATAATGGATCGACCATCATAAATTTTAGAAATCTGACCTTGGATCGGTCACTGATGACCGGAAAAATCTCCACTTACGCATTTCTACCAAAATCCGAATATTTTAAGATTTTGTTTCACCATGTGAGTTCGCCATTTCGAATTTTTCAAATCTAACCCCAGATTCGTGATCAGCGACCCCAAAATCCTCATGGTACCAATTTTCATTCAAATCCGTTAATCCATTCTCAATAATATGTAAATTTCCTTTTTTAAAAATTACCTCAATCAAAGACCTATCCGATGAGGGGGGATGCCAACAAGATTTTTCATAAAAAAAAAAACTTCTAAACATCGAATTTAAAATCGAAAAGCGATGAGTCTCAGTATCCCTTCGTGCTTTTGCTGCCTATTTTGCGACAAAAAATGTATTTTATAGCCAGACAAATTAATGCTCGAATTAAATGGGATTTCGTAATTTCGACAATGCTTCATTTTACCTGGAAACATCTTTTCTTATACCCGGACATTGCCAAATTTTCGAAAGAAATTTCGATTATGTAGACAGAGAGAAGCATTTTAGGGCACAATATCCTTTCACGGCAAAGAAGGAATGAATTCAGAGACACGAAAATTTAGATAAACCAACTGAGTGATAAGTGAGTCATACCATACATTATTTCACTGAATAAATTATTGATTATTCGGAAAAGGTTAATTTTGCTAAATTCATGTTACATACTAGATTTATTCGCACTGTTTTCGGCAACACTCAATTGTTCCATAAATCAGTTTACGGCGCTACAAATGTTATTGGATAAAAAAAATTCTCATGTTCTTCCCATTCGAAGTCACAAAAAATCGATGTACTCCAATTCCAGAAACATAATTTCAATCATGTTCCATGATTCTGTGTTATTATGACTAGGAAATGAGAAACATCGTACGGTACTCTGTTTTGTTTTCGGTATTGACAACTAATCGTTCCATTCGGTATTGATTTGCGGTTTCGAAAAATGCGGCTTTTCGCTTGTTACTGGGGCAGCGATTTCTCCTGCAACATTCGACCAGCTGACCGATAACTTTTCGACCGACATCCGGAGTAGCCGTTGTCGTTACCTTCACGATTTTTTTCTCCAGGGCTTCTTAGAAATTAGGTGGATCCTTGTATGTACTTCTAAGTCATGCTCTACACGAAAGAATTCAACGGATTCACTTCCGCTGATCGTAGTGGCCAAGCGATCGGCGTCTACGGCGTATCTTATACCTGTCCTGAAATCATTCATTCACAAATTACCATGATCAACGAATATCTCTGCTCTACGTTTAAGTAGACGATTATTCAGCAGATCTGGAAGCTTGATTTTCAGAAACTTCAGGTAAGTTCTTTAATACCATCTTGCGCGTAAAAAGCAGAGACCAATCTGTCGTACGAAAAACCCCGCATTGATGGAATGTATAATCAACCCATAATGCTCGCTGAATCATTGATTGGTCAAATATTCCATATGAATTTTTCCGAACAGTCATAAAACAGGTCTCCACTTATGAAGTTCAAAATCAAGCCAATGTGATGATAGCAATTTATGTCTGTATTGAAGAATTATTAAGCAAGCTTTCCAGCTCGTCATCCAACATGCTGCAAAAACACATTGGTAATCCATCGAACTTGATGGCTCAACTTACGAACATTGCGTGGATTTTATTTAGCCCAGTGATAAACGTTGTGGACGTTTAACATTCAAACCAGATCGAAATTCTACTTATGTGCAAACAAGATATGAAACATGAACCGCGGTTCCGCTTTATGCTGCTGTAATGCGTTGTCGCAAGAATTTATTCTTTCCGCATGGTCTGACCCATACAGTGATTGAACCTTTGCTAAGAATGGAAGACTAACTGATTAAACCCAGATTATTCAGAAATAATTCTTCGAGTACTACTTTCCGGGTAACTAAAAATCTCAAATGAAGCTGATTGACCGCGAATTCAAAGTTGCAATGCACAGAAAAAAGAAGAATGGAAAATTTACAGTTTTTTATGTAACGTAGCGCTTCGAAAGCAACTTGAAAAATCAAAGTTTCAGGTGTAAATTTTACATTTTCTGTCGAAATTACATATTAAAAATGTGAAATTACATTTGTAACTGTAAGAATTCATTTTTAAAATTGAATTCATAAAAATGTTATCTAAAACTGTAATTTTTCCAGTTTTATTTACGAAGCGCCACTTACAATTGCAATTTTTCCATTTTTTCCGTGTAGTTACTCATTATTCAGATCATAGATTAACGACTTTCAGACATTTTCAATATTATGTTGCTGAAATAAGTTCAGTCTTTCGTTTTCAATCGAATTCTATTTTACACCCGTTGTGTACGGAAAGTAATACGGCTGCATAGCAACTCGAGAGTCAATTGTTATAAACAACGCGCTTTGACTGGCAACTGGCAGATTTTGCTCATATTGTCTTCAGCATCGCTCGAGTACAATTGTCTTTACCATGGATTTATCAAATCGCGAGATGTACGATATGGTGCTGATGATGGGAAGGTGTGACAACGTTGCGGGGGACGCAACTCGCGAATACGCGGACCGGTATCCGTTGAGGCGGCATCCGTCTGCGAAGGTCTTCCGCCGCTTGGAGCGAAGCCTGTGCGAAACTGGCAGCTTCGTCCCGGATCGTTCTAACGCTGGACGTCCGAGATCCAGACGGACGGTCCAGTTTGAAGAACGTATCCTTGACAATGTTGACAGGGCGCCTACTAAAAGTACTCGGGGTTTGGCCGCGGAACACGAGACTGATAAGTCAAGCGTACACCGGGTCTTGCGAACTCACGAGCTGAAACCATTTCACTCGCAAAAGGTTCAAGCACTGCACGGTCCAGACCGTGTGGCAAGAACCGCTTTTTGCGAGTGGATATTGGAGCAGCATCAAGCAGACCCGATGTTCGTATTTAACATCTTATTTACGGATGAGTCGAATTTCGATCGCGACGGGGTTTTCAACAGCCATTGGGCAGAAGAAAACCCGCACAATGTTCGGGAATCAAGCCACCAAGTTCGCTGGAGTATCAACGTGTGGTGCGGCATGCTTGGCGATGAGTTGGTAAGCTTGTTTGATAATGCATGGAAACAGATATAATTTGCTACAGTTTTATTGCTTGACTTCGAAAAATTACTTTAAAGACGTGTTTTACTGCTTTTCATGAAAATAACTTTGTTGAATCACTACAGTCAAGATATTTTATCAATAATTATAATATTTGAGCAATCAGTGATAGAGCAAGGATTATCGTTTAATTATGCAATCACACAATACGGGGTAATTTTTGACACAGATTGGCCCCTGCGTTCTACCGGCAAGATTGAATGGAAACTCGTACCACGAGTTTCTTGAAAATCAGCTTCCGGAACTGCTGGAGGACGTTCCGCTTGATCGCCGAGCCGCCCTGACTTTTCAGCATGATGGTGCTCCAGCGCATTTCAGTGCGCGTACGCGTCAGTATCTCAACGAACGGTTTCCGGGGAGGTGGATAGGCCGTGGGGGTCCCATCGCCTGGCCACCGCGATCACCTGACCTGAACCCTCTGGATTATTGTCTATGGGGGTTGATCAAAGAATTCGTGTACAAGGACCCACCGAATTCTTTGCAAGCTCTGGAGGCTAAAATCGTGGAAGCGACAGCGACGGTGACTCCGGAAATCGTTCATGGAGCGATGGAAAATTTAGTTAGGCGCTGCAGGCTTTGCATCGAAGTAGGTGGCGGCCATTTCGAGAACCTGCAGCCCCTGTGACGAGTCGTCACACTGACCCGATCAAAAACGGCACTTTTCAGAGCCACCAAATAATTTCGCAAAGAACGATTAGTTGTCAATACCGAAAACAAAACAGAGTACCGTACGATGTTTCTCATTTCCTAGTCATAATAACACAGAATCATGGAACATGATTGAAATTATGTTTCTGGAATTGGAGTACATCGATTTTTTGTGACTTCGAATGGGAAGAACATGAGAATTTTTTTTATCCAATAACATTTGTAGCGCCGTAAACTGATTTATGGAACAATTGAGTGTTGCCGAAAACAGTGCGAATAAATCTAGTATGTAACATGAATTTAGCAAAATTAACCTTTTCCGAATAATCAATAATTTATTCAGTGAAATAATGTATGGTATGACTCACTTATCACTCAGTTGGTTTATCTAAATTTTCGTGTCTCTGAATTCATTCCTTCTTTGCCGTGAAAGGATATTGTGCCCTAAAATGCTTCTCTCTGTCTACATAATCGAAATTTCTTTCGAAAATTTGGCAATGTCCGGGTATAAGAAAAGATGTTTCCAGGTAAAATGAAGCATTGTCGAAATTACGAAATCCCATTTAATTCGAGCATTAATTTGTCTGGCTATAAAATACATTTTTTGTCGCAAAATAGGCAGCAAAAGCACGAAGGGATACTGAGACTCATCGCTTTTCGATTTTAAATTCGATGTTTAGAAGTTTTTTTTTTTATGAAAAATCTTGTTGGCATCCCCCCTCATCGGATAGGTCTTTGATTGAGGTAATTTTTAAAAAAGGAAATTTACATATTATTGAGAATGGATTAACGGATTTGAATGAAAATTGGTACCATGAGGATTTTGGGGTCGCTGATCACGAATCTGGGGTTAGATTTGAAAAATTCGAAATGGCGAACTCACATGGTGAAACAAAATCTTAAAATATTCGGATTTTGGTAGAAATGCGTAAGTGGAGATTTTTCCGGTCATCAGTGACCGATCCAAGGTCAGATTTCTAAAATTTATGATGGTCGATCCATTATTAGTGGTTCAAAATAAAAACAATCGTAATATTTTTTTATGTAATATGATATGCGAGGGCTTTTGAATCGTCAATCACGACTCTGAATTCGTAGTTGGAAAATTGGAATTGGATATTAATATTTGTTTGTTCCATGAACCTTGAATTTGCAGTGTGAAAACGGGAAGTTCGAGGGCTGGCTCACGGTCAGCCTTAAGCCGCTTGTTTACTCATACGAACGATACAATACAGTATCGATGTATGTGGTTTAGGTATTAATTACTCAAAATTTATCAAACTTAAAAATATTTTGAATAAGACTATGAATTATCAAAATATCTCTTCTCATATTAAGACTACACGCAGAAATTTACCAAATCGATTAATCTTTACCAATTCAATCGAGCCGTGTCCGATTATTTTGTTGAAATCGATTAATCAATACATCGATTATTCTCAGATAAGTGGCCATCACTAGCATTGATCTCAACAATTTCAACGTTACTTGCCACTCCAGACCCACATTGAATCGACGAGGAAATAACTGGGAATTTGAATGACACCATATTTTTTTGAGTTGAATTAATTGAATTTATTCATGTAATTCGACTTCATTTTTCTGGTCCAAATAATAATTATTATTTCTCCTCAAATTCGGATAGATTTATTAAATTCAAATTGCTTCATTTGAATTCAGGTATTTGAAAATTTTCTTCTTCTTGATTGAAAATTACTTTTTTATTTGAATTTAATTATTTTTCTCTCTAAACATAAAATTTAGGCACGAATCTAAAGTTATTCAAAGTAACTTGACTCATTACAACTCTTCCTAATTCACTTATATCTCAAATAATTCTCATGATTTCAGTTATCATTTTTAGTGATTCAGTGAATTCTCATTTACTCAGTTATTTTGTGTTAACTCAGGTGAATCGTAATTGATTTACAAACCTATTGACACGTCAATTCAGCGAGTTGTTGTTCCCTCGCATTATTGAAAAATCGGATGTCAATGATGAATTTCAAACTAGTGGAAAAGTTATGTTGCAAAGACACAAAAAATGTTCGGAAAGCATAATTCAGATTGATTAAATGACTAATTATGAACCCTAACGGCATATCAATCGTCTAAAATCTCTAGTTTTATGCATACATCGATGATTGGAAGTGTTTTATAACATTAAATCTTAAATCCGCTGATTTATTTCGAGATTTATTTTTATTTTCACTCGTAGATGTGTGTTTCGTAGTATTGCGTAGCTGGGCATTCGCTTGTTTCACACACACGAGTGTGCGTCCGTGGATGTGCGGCCGGCAGCGTGTGCCGCGGCAACAATACCGAGGTCAGCGCTCGAGTAGGGGTACAACAGCGAGTGAGGGGAGGTGCCGATATTTACTTTGTAACCGAATAATAATAATTCACCCAGGCGAACAAAACAGTAATTTCCGTGGCGGCAAATCCAGATGAAATGGTGCACTCTGATTGGCCTAACGCTATCGCTTATAATTCAAAAACTATGCGTCGGACGAGCTTCCGGTAAAGAAATTCTCGGTTGGATTTTAACGAGGTATCACGCTGGCTAGTCCGTGGGAGGCAATTTAGGGACACCCTGTATATATATACAAATGATACATTAATATAATTCAATATAAATGGAGGCAATTGAAATAAATAATTAGATGATATGAAGGATAATTACCTTAAATAATTCATTTTCCTCAAATTGAAGAACAATTGATTTTGATAAAAAAAAAATATGAAATCAAATAACTAATCATTCATCTATCTGTATGTTTTCTTTGAACTTTTCAATAAGTTCTAACCTATTGTATTGATGTTCCAAATTACAATCCATAAAGTACATCATATGGCATTTTTTCAATAAATAATATTCTTATTTCAATTAATATGTAAACAAATAATCAAGAAATATATAAGATTTCTTTAATCATTATATTGATTTTTTGAAAATTCAATCAATTTGAAATATTTTTTTTTTCAAATTTTTCTTCTTTTAAAAGTCAATCGAAAATTATGATATATATATCAAAATGAAACATAAATAATGAATTTCCGTCTCATCTCCTTATCTAATGAAATCAATTTATATATATATATAAATTATACATTGATCGAATTAAATATAAATGGAGGTGTTCAAATTCAATAATTTAAGATTGAAAAAAAAAGTCCAAACAAATTACTTTTCCTAAATTACTGAACAATCAATTTTTGAAAATCGAAAATATGAAATTGAATAATTAATCATGCATATATCTGGATGTTTTTTTTCAACTTTTCAATAAGTTTTCATCCATCGTATAGATGCTCCAAATCACAATACATCAAGTACATTGAACAGCATTTTTCTTAAGAATAATATTGTTATTTCACCTAAGATGTGGGCAAATAATCAAAAAAGAAATAAGATTTTTTCAATCATTATATTTATTTTCTAGAATTTGATCAATGTAAAATATTTTTTTTCCGAAAATTTTTCTTTTTTTGATATTTGAACGAAAATAAAAATATATATATATCAAAATAAAGCATGAATAATAAATTTCTTTTTCATTCTCTTGATTGATAAAATTAATTTATATATATACATAAGTTATACATTAATATAATTGACCATGAATGGGGGTAATTAAATTAAATAATTATATTATAAAAAAGAAAATCAATCCCAACTAATTATTTTTCTCAAATTATTAGATGAATAATTTTTAAAAATAAAAAACAAAGAATGAAATGAGTAATCATTCATCTATCTGTATGTTTTCGTTAAACTTTTCAATGAGTTCTCAACCATTGTATAGATGCTCCAAATCACAATACATCAAGTACATTGGATGGCATTTTTTCAATGAATAATATTTTTATTTTAAATCATATGTGAGCAGATAATTGAAAAATATGTACGATTTCTTCAATAATAATATTCATTTTTCCAAAATTTAATTAATGTCAAATATTTTTTTTATCGAAAATTTTTCTTTTTTCAAAAGTTATGTATATATGTCTATATACGTATATTGTAACGTAGCATTTTTGATGCCCGTTACAACGGGCTCCTTGAACCCTGGGCGCAACCAAAATTTAGGAATTTCCGAAATTGAGTCGCGAAGTTTTTGCAAAAGAGCGCGAGGACTAGAGTCACGCATCCGAAACTACGAGAGGGGACACTTTAGCGAATAGCGAAAGATATTTCAGGTTTTATGTTTTCTTTCATTTCTCGAGCTACAACGGCATCAGGCAAGAAGTTGACACCGAATTCGAGGAAATTGTGAAGTGGCCGACTAGCGACAATTGCAAAGGTAGGATGTCGAGGCTGCGAACGGGGAGCCGACGCAGATCCCCGCATCGCGGGAATCCAAGGTGGACGCGATTCCCGCTGGCGGCCGGCGCGCCGCAGCCTCTCCTCCTTCTCCCCGCCAACAATTGACTAGCGAACTTGCGACGGACCGACTAGCGACGAGGGAGCACCACGCTCACCGCTAAGACG
Source organism: Neodiprion pinetum (assembly GCF_021155775.2). Lineage (NCBI taxonomy): Eukaryota > Metazoa > Arthropoda > Insecta > Hymenoptera > Diprionidae > Neodiprion > Neodiprion pinetum. The sequence goes on along the minus strand of NC_060235.2, from coordinate 13,475,985 downwards.
TCATGGAACTGCGTGGAGGACGAGATTGCGATGTAGCTTTGAGTTGTGCGCAGTGATGCTATTGAAGGTGCGCGTCAAGTTGCGCGATCGACGAAATCGATGACGGATCGATTATTGCGTATTCTTGTGGGTATCACGTCACGTATGGGATGGCGTATCGAGAGCCGTGTTGCGGCAGGTCATAGGTTTTTGAAACCACTCTAGTTCTGTAGTAGTCACGTTTTGGCGAGTTTCGCAAAGTAATGGAGTCACCCAAAAATCGCGAGGGGAATGAAAAGGGGGTTGCAAGGATGTAGAAGGTAAGCGCTGCTTCTATCCCCGCGATTGAATTTCGAGCATAATTGTGAAAAGGCTTGCCGAGTAACGGGTAGCCGTTTTGGATTTGCGTTGTAGAGAAGTACTCGAAATTCTTTTGCCGATTCTTTTGCTTGATGACCGTAGCCTGAGTCCGCGTGTTAGAGTAGAGTAAATTTTGAGTTCCTGAGAAAGTTGAATAGAGTCACGGGTTTTAGTTGAGTCTTTCTCGTTAGTGAAATCAAGTATAGCCGAATTTCGCTGTACCGGGTCGAGCCGCGTTATCGTTTTTTTTTCAGTGTCACCTCTCGTGTAGGTCGGGAAGTGCCGAATTGGAGTGCTCAGATTAACGGATACCGTTTTGGAGGATTTTGAGAAGGTTTGATTTCGGATGCGTTGCGATAGCTTATAGTTTAGGTTACGTTTAGTTGCGGCTGGATTGAGTTCCGTACCCGTTAGTTAAGATAATGTAAATTGAGTTATGTTACTTTGAGCTTGCGTTTAGTTAAGTTGCCGTTTAGTTAAGATAGTGTTTAGTAGAGTTGAGGTGACGTATAGTCGAAATTGCCGTTGCGTTGAGCAGCAGTTAAGACGGGAAGTTTGAGCATTGAGTTTTGGTTGCGTTTGAAATATAGTAACGTTTGCGGATTCGTTCGAATTTAGGGCAGCTCGCGGTAGCGTCGAAGCTCCGAGTCGGGTGAGATCTCGGGTGAGATTGAGGACGCCGTCTGTTCGGTAGCCCGACGGCGCACCGTCGAATAATTAGTTTTAGTTTCGGTTTCGAGTGATTAGTTCTAGTTTCGGTTTGGAGCAATAATCGCCATGGAGAACAACTGGCGAATTTGCAAATTTAGAATTGCGTATGAAGATTCTGTGATCCTTGAGTGACATTTTAGTTAGGGAGCCGCGAGCTCATTAGAGTAAGAAATAGAGTAGGTTACGTGTAATTTTCTGCTTATTGTTAGAATCGCGATGAGCGACCCTTGGATCACATTTTTTTGATTTTGTATCACCGCTATTGGGAAATATAAGATTTTATTTTACTTCTTTTGTTAAATAGCGTGTGTATTTCAAGTGTCTCTCTCTCTCTCGAAAAATTACCTCTCCCCTTTCCGCGGTACTGTGCTATTGAGCATATGCCCGAGGTATAGCGCAATAATGATTTCGATTCGTGTTAATCACGCCAGGCACCCAACAAAACTTCGCGATATCGTTTTTAGATCCAGGGTACATCGTGGACGCCGATTTATTGTACACGCGGTAAGTTCTCGGTCATTTTCTCCGAGTGGCCGAGGAGCAGGAAAAATCCACGTCACGATATATATCAAAATAGAACAGAAATAATAAATTTCTTCCTCATCCTCTTATTCAATAAAATTGATTTGTATATATATATATATAAATTATACAATAATATGATTGAATATAAATGGAGGTAATTGGATCGAATAATTTGTTAAAAAAAAAAAAATTACTTTAAATAAATTATTTTCCTCAAATTAATGGATGAATAATTTTGAAAAATTAAAAATACGAAATTATATCATTGATTATTCATCTATCTGTATGTTTTCTTTGAACTTTTCAATAAGTTCTCATCCATTGTATAGATGCTCCAAATCACAATACATTAAGTATATTAAATGGCATTTTTTTAATGAATAATATTTTTATTTTAGATAATACGTAAGCAGATAATTGAAAAATATGTAAGATTTCTTTAATAATCATATTTATTCTTTAAAAATTCAATTATTTTCAACCATTCTTTTTTCTAAAATTTTTCTTTCGTGAAAAGTTAATTATATTGAAATGAAACATAAATCATCAATTTCTTCCTAATCCTCTCATTCAATAAGATTAATTTATCCATGTAAATTATACAATAATATAATAAAATATAAATGGAGGTGATTGAATCAAATAATTCAATATTAAAAAAAATAATCAGTCCGAATAAATTATTTTTCTCAAATTAATGGATAAATGATTTTTAAAAATTGAAAATATGAAATCAAATATATTATATATATATATATATATATATATATATATATATATATTTATTCAATGTGATTTTTAAGATACTTATCTTTGATACACTTTTTTTATGAGATCGTATAATGTTACAAACAATAAGTTTAAAATTGAGCATGTAAAAATAAAAAAATAAAAAATATAGAAAGGTTTATATACATTTTAAGGCCGTTAAGTAATGTGTATTGAGTTAAACAGAACTAGTTTGGCGTGATATTGTTTAATAACTCTGAACACGCTGTTTAACAGTTTAATAAATTTTTGGAGCCAGATGTGGAATGGTCATCTAAAATTATAATTAAGTTGAGATGGTCGCTGTCTTCCTTGGATATTTGCAGGTATTCGGAGCGAGGAGAGCTGAAGAATGTACAGTTTATCAGAAAGTGAACTATTGTTTCCTTTTCTGAGTTGTGACAGAAGCGGCATAATTCTGCCGGTTTTAATTTCATTACCCCCAGCTTCGTTGATATGTTGCAGGAGTATATTTTGCATGAGTATATGACTCTTAGCTGTAATTTAGTTGTTATTGTGTGGAAAGAGCCTTTTGTCAGGTATATTGGGAGCGAGTCTTCTAGCGACCTTGGTATGGGTGATTGACATGATTCAGACTTTGAGTAGCGTTTAAGGTTTTGAAGTTTGAGGAAAGAGCGGTACTTGTTGAGGATCCTGTCCTTATTTACCTTCCAATGAGTTGCGTTCATGTCCTCAAACATTTGTTCTTCACCAATGAGAGAAAGCAACGACTTAACTTGTAAGGTCCAGTTCAAGTTTTGACTTTTGTAATTGGCAGATGGTTGAATAAGTCTAGTCAAGCCGAGCTTGGGCAGTCGGTCTTCTCTCATCTCTAGTATTTTAATTACCCAGTTGTATGCGTATTTTAATACTTCTAGAGAAATGTGTGGTATGTCGAGTTCGAGGCGTAGAAAATAATGTGGCGTACAGACAGGAAGATGGAAAATTCTTTTAAAATAAAGCAGGTGAGGTGCTTCAAGATTGTCTAGTATTTCTTTCCTGAGACCCCAAATGTGCACTAAGTATAGCAGCGTTGTTTTGATCATGCTGTCATGGAGTTTCTTTTTGCTAAGCCAAGTTTCTGCTCTGAGCCTAGAAAGAATTGAGTATGTTGATCCGATTGCTTGTTTGCCTCTTTTGGATGCTTCGGTGGCTGCTATATCCCCTTGCAGGTTGCTTGAAAACGCAACACCCAGATATGTGTATGTCTTGACCACTTCAATACTTTTGCCTTTGAATTGGAAGCCTTTATCCTTTTTCTTGATCCTTCCTGATGTACGACAGGCCATTATTTTTGTTTTGCTGATGTTGACTTCCAGGCCGTTTGTGTCACAGTATTCCTCCAATACTTTCAGTGCCGCTTTTAAACTTGAGGCAGAGTGAGATAAAGCGGCAATGTCATCAGCATATAATAACATGAGTATCTGACGGAGATTGTTCAGGTTTAGTCCTTCGACGTCGCGATTCTCGAAGAATTTAATTATATCAGCAATAAGTAGAATGAACAGCAACGGGCTGAGTATGTCGCCTTGTAGTACTCCTTCGGTTATGTCAATGGGATCAGACAGGTGGTGGTCTTTCCTGATGTGCATCCTGCTTTTGCTGTAGAAGTTGATGAGTATCCGTATGAGTTTATGCTAATACCGAGGTTTTTTAGTTTAGCCCAGAGGATGTTATGAGGTACTTTATCAAAAGCTTTTCTGAGGTCTATAAAGAGAATGTACGCCGTTATGTCAGGAAATCGTAGTTGCATTTGTATTATCGTTTGCAGCAAGAACACGTTGTCTGCGCAACCTTTCCCCGTGCACAATCCGGCTTGTTCTTCTGATGTTAGCTTGTTATTTTCTGCCCATTGCCTTAATCGGTCATGTAAAATGTTGGTGAAGACTTTGGCGATTGAATTTATCAAAGCTATACTCCTGTAGTTGTCTGGATCTGAGCTATCACCTTTTTTATGCAGCATAAACATGACTACCTGGGCCCAATCATCAGGAATGATTTCGGTTTGTATAATTTTGTTGAAAAAGACTTGAATGTAATAGAGCCAATTTTCCGGCAGCTCTTTTAGAAAGTCATTACTTATGTTGTCCATGCCTGGTGCTTTGCCACATTTGCTTTTTTTCAGGCTCTTTATTAGTTCTTCCATCGTTATTTCCTCGTCTAGCATATCGTGTTGTTCCTGCACCAGTGGCATCTCTAGTGATAATCTAGGAGGATATAATTTAGTGAAGTATTGATTCCAGGTGGTGATTGAAACCTTATTAATTGCGGGTGTGCGACCTTTGACTTGTTTGATGACTTTCCAAAAATCAGAAGGGTTATTGCTGTTGTTAAATTGATCTATTAATGCTAGGGGGGATAGTTCTTTCTTTGCTTGTATTAATGAAAAGTAATTCCCTTTTTGTTGTGAGAATATATTCCACAGGGGAGATGCTGGATGCTCTTTTTTGCAGTATTCCAGTAAGAGAGTAACCTCACGCATTTAGGTCTTACATTCATGGTCGTACCATGGTTTGGATTTATATCCGTTGGTTGATTGGGCGTTTTTTTTCTCATTCTCAAACTGCAAGCTTGATCAGATTAATGCTGAGAGTATTTATCCAAATGAGATCTATTGTGCTCTTGCCCATTGCGCTTCTGAAGGTGAACCCACCAAGTTCATCACTTGCTGTGCGTCCGTTTAAAAGGATGAATCTATTGCTATTCATGAAATCTAAACGAGTTTTTCCTTGGTGGTTTGTTATGTGGTCACTAAAATTCCTCCTGGAGTTGAGCGTGGTACCTTCGAACAATTTTTCGTCCTCCGGTAATGGATCACCAATTCTTGCGTTGAAATCACCTTCGAGAATTATCGCGTCTGATGCTTGGGCGAAGATTATATTTAGGCTTAGTTGCAATTGGTGAAGTACTGAGTTCAGATTTTTTTGATCTGGCTTTAAGTATATGGAGCCGATGATGAGCGAGATGTGGTCTGATTGGTATTTGTTGAAGATCCAGTTATCAGTGATTTCTATTATTGCGTTGCTCTTGTTTTTGCATAATGTAAGCAGACCTCCGCTGGCTCTACCGAATGTTTTGCTTTCGGTGGCTGGAGAACAGGTTGTATACCAATCTTTGAAGTTAGCTAGATTTGTTACGTTCGAAGTTGTCCAGGTCTCCGATATGCAGAGTACGTCTCCGTGGAAGTTTTGATAGTCTTTTAGGTTAGATAGACCTCTCACATTCCAAAAACATATGCTGAAAAAGTTGTGCTTTCTGTTCTGTTTAACTATATTACTTGAGCCGGCTGAGTTATTGAAAGTTTTATTGAAAGTCCATTCTTTCTTGCGATAAATTACTATTGCGAGTTTCGTTGGGCGAAGTTGAAGTATTTTCTTTGCTCGTTTGGGTAGATTTGACTACTTTCTGAAGCACCGGGTCGTATTGGTGGCACACACCGTTTACATAAATGCGCTGGTGTCCTATTTTGACGGTCTTGCCTTCGTCTCTTAGCTTTTCTGTTTCTAGGCGGAGTTTGTATGCAGCTAAGCTCTCTGCAGGCGTTAGATCATAGTCAATGTACACAGTTTTTTTTAGAGATTTCTTCTTCGCCATTATTTCCGCTTTTACTTTTTGGTCCTTGAGGGTGGCTTTAATGAACGGTTTGTTACCGTGAACCCAGTTTGCTGAGCAAGCCGCATCCTTAATTTTGAGGTTTTCTTCGATGAACTTGTTCAGGGATCCGGTAACTTTGTCTCCTGAAACTAAACCTAGGCCTCTCACTATAATATTATTTTTCCTGTTTAGTTTGTCTACAGATGAGATACTTGCCTTTACTAGTCGTTTCTCAAGGAGAGCCAAATTGCTTAGGTTGACGGATTCCTGAGTATCTCCAGCTTATGAGCACAGCTCTTGTGCCGTAACTCTGTCGCTTAGTTCCTTTATTTGAGAGCGAAGTTCTTTATTTTCTTCACGTAACTTCTTCGTCTGTTCCTTGAGTAGACGAGTGTGTTCTTCTCGTGATGTTGCGATCTCCCCTAACAATTCCTTTTTCATTTCTTCTCTGTCCTTTTGGTCCTCTGTTCTCCACTTTTTGAGCGTTTCGAAGATTTCTGTTACTGATGACACTGTGGTGGGAGAGTTTGGAGGAGACATTGTTGGAGAGTCTGAAATAGTGTATCGTATAAAAGGAGGAGAAGAGGATGATCGTTGTAGTTTCGATGGCGGAGAGATTTCTGGCGACGAGTCGGCTAACGTTTGAGTAAGGCAGCCTCCTTTAGAAGAGGTGGGGGAGAAGTAACTAGTTATTGAATTCACCGAGTTGGTTCGGTTTTTTAAAGCAAGCGAACCTGGCGGTCGACCTCGTTTTCTTTTGCTAGCGGACGTTGTAGCAGTTTCTTTAACTATTTTTGCATTATTGGTGTCCTCATGATTTAAAGAGACGAAGACTGAAGCTGCTGGGTTTAGTCTGGATAGAAGCTGTTCGGGTGCCTCTACGTTTTGGCTTGTTGTGGCGGCAGAAGTGACGTCCGTAAATATTATTGGGTTAGTGGTGAAACCTGCAGGAGAACCAAGCTGACTCGGTGTGTCGGCTTGGTCGGCAATGTAGGTTTCTACTTCGGTTGTGGTCATTCCATAAGACATAACCTTAATCTATTGCGAGGTGAATTAATGATTATGTTGATTAAATTAAAGTCTATATTGTAAAACTTATTATTCACGATTGATAAGGGTTTTTTTCCGATGAGAATGGTTATTGTGAGATGATTTATTAGCACTAGGATGCCCTGGATGGCATGTCACTAATCACACAGGAAAAAAATTACGTGTTGACACTTGCGCAGCCTATGAAATCAAATAATTAATTGTTCATCTATCTGTATGTTTTCTTCAATCTTCTTAATAAGTTCTAATCCTTTGTATAGATGCTCCAAATTACAATACATAAAGTACATTGAATGGCATTTTTTTGATGAATAATATTTTTTATTTTGAATAATATGTGAGCGAATAATTGAAGAATATATGAGATTTTTTTAATAATCATATCTATTTTTTAAAAATTCAATTGATGTTGTAACGTCGAGCATACCACTTCTCTCTATTTTTCCTACTCGCTAACTCTCCCACAGTTCTTACATTAATCTCATGGTCTCTGTCCTGTCCTCTTATCTCTACGTAGTCTCACGCTATTCACTATCGCGCTTACTCATCAAATTCCATTCCCTACTTCCAACACTGTCACACCTTTTCTGCACCCGTACGTCTCACGTCTCGAGGGACACTCCTATTCTGACTCTCGACAACTCCACATCTAGTCTTCTTATATATCTTTTCGTACCACACAATTCATTCCTACCGGTATCTCAAGTTCTACGCAATAAACATATGATCGACATATCAACATATTCAAGTTTATTTAATCCTCATCCTGATTTCCGGTTGACCTGAAACGTAAAAGCAAAGCCAACCGGGTAACTCCTTCCGCTCAGGAGTAAACTCTACTCACGGACGTTACATTGGTGGCAGCGGTGGCCTTCGCTTTCCGGAAATCCAGTCATACAATTTTACGTGTGTGCTACGCATGAAGTGCCATCTGATAGACCGGTTCTGAAGTGTGCAAGCTCAGTGATGTTGATACAAAAGTAATACCACTGTGTGATAGTGTTGAAGACACTCTGAAAGCCATATTCTACGTTTAACGCAATCAACGATCTCTGATTCACACGAACGTCACAGGCAAATCCGCATCTCCAAATCAATATTGCTGGAAAACTATCTCTTGCTGCTACTACAACGACATCTTGATTCTTTACGACTTCTAGTACAACACAACGCACACCGACGTCATCACCGCCTGCAGACACGAAATCGCTGGACCAACATCCTTACGGAAGAATGCAACATTTTCTTCCATTCCTTCTCTTCATCTTCACTTTGTAAGTGACAAATCCTAGATTAAAATTTACAACACGGCTACCGAAAGCACTTTTCCGCACCTGCCTCTTAAAGATGCATTGGCTCTGATACCCACGTTGAATGGCACTAATATGCCCGTATCCGAATTCATAACTAAAGTAGAATGCGCAAAACAAGCTGTCTTAGCCAGAGAACTGAATTTATTCTCCACACTCATTCGCACGAAAATCGAAGGCGACGCGAGTAAATATATGTATAGAGTCGGATAATCCGGTTTCTCTTCGAGATTTGCTAGACTGCCTAAAACAGGCCTACGCGTCTAAACAACACCTCCCAGATATCCAGCTAGACCTCGCACAATCGGCAAAGAGGCGAAACGAGAGTGTTCTAGATTACGGTGCTAGAATAAAACATCTGTTAAGACAAGCGTGCGAATCAATAGAAGCTTCAGAATCTATCAGTGATGCTCAAGTGCTAAAGACGAATAGCAAAGAGACCGCAAGACTAAGATTTATCAAAGGGTTACTAGACGAATTAGAAATAAGAGTAGCTCATGAGAATCCACAAACCCTACAAATGGCTATAGACACGGCCACCAAGACTGGAAAACTATTATCAGATAGACTTGAACTAGCCTCATACCGTGATACTAACTACGAAACACAAAACCATATAAAATTTAGTACATGTAAATTAACCGATCACATCGATGAATATTGTCCTGAACAACCTTCCGTATTAGTAGTGTGTAGATACTGCAAGAAGGCAGGTCATAGTATAGAAGAGTGCAGAACGAGGCAGCGCAACAACACAACTTGCACGCAGTGTGGTGGCAAAGGCCACTCAAACGATAAGTGCCGCTCTAATCGGTACCAATATCCCCAGAATCCAAAATTCCACCAAGATTCAAGAGTTTTCCAAAATAACACTAATCGTCAACAACAGAACAATCCCAATACCCAATATCGAGCTAGAGACCCGACAAACCAACCTTTAGACCAGATGCGAAATGACAGTCGACGCTCACAACAGTATAACACACCAAATCCTTGACGATCGAACTTCAGGGTTAATTACGTAACACAAGACTACTCGAACGAGAATTGCGATGCAGGCGTCCACCTGGAAGTTTCATACGAAGCAAAGCAACATCGCGAATATTCAGACAACGCGAGCCATTTAAACGAGTTCAGGGACGGCCGCGCGGACGCATCGACCTCCCTCAAACCGGAGCGGCGTCCAAACCAAACGTCAGCTCCGTACAGATAGAATCTGGCCCTTCACAGATTCAAACACAATGCCCGCAGTCTTTAAATGGGTACATGACACTAATAATAGATACTGGCGCTAATATTAATTTGTTAAAAATCGATAAAATCGGCCCAAGAGTCCACGTCACAAAGACGGACATTAGGCAGATTTCAGGGATAACGGAAGAATCCATCAGAACAATAGGAAGTCTCTACATCGAGTTAGCTAGTACACGCCACGAATTCCATCTTGTCGATAACTCCTTTCCTATCATCGAAGACGGTATACTAAGTTCAGACTTTTACGTTCGGAAAAGGCACCTATCTGTTTCAAAAACAACTACCTTATCTCTCGCGAAACCGGCGTTATTCCCTTTAACACGCATAGAACCAACACAAAAACACCACCGCGTATCCTCATAACATCTGTCACACAAACACCGACGGTTCGAATAACCACCGGTGAACTCACACGACAACCCAGCACATTCATAGTTGACATCGGTGCTGATGTAAACATAATTAAACTCGGAGCAATACATCCGCATGTTCCGTGTAAATTACTCGGAGGTCAGATCCACGTTACCAGTGCTATACATGAGCCAATAAAAGTAGTAGGAACAACTAGCATTCGAATCGGTGACAACCTTCATATATTCCATATAGTCGACGATCTGTTTCCGATACAAGAAGACGGAATCTTAGGATCGATATTTTTACGGAACGAAAATGCAACGATATCTTTCGATACAGAAAAAATAATACCGAACAATACTAGCGAACAATACTAGCGAACCATTCAAACTCCTGAACGAAGACTACATATTCATACCACCACGAACGGCTCAGGTTATAGCACTCAAAATTTCGAATCCCTCGATAAAAGCGGGATTCATAGAACAGTTGGAAGTAGGCGCTAACATATTCCTCGGACAGGCCCTGGTTACCAACCAACAAGGGTTTGCTTACGTTTATGCAATAAATTCCAACAAATCAGCTGTGGAAATAACAAGACCAGTCGTAACACTAGAAAAAGTCGATGAACTCGCGAGCACCGCCACGCTCAGTGCAAAAACACACCCAACGCATACAAGTACTGCAAGCAGCGGACAGGTCTTACTAGTGTTGCGTACCAAGCAGCATTTAGGCTAAATAGACTATAGTTAGCATAATATAGTTTGTAAGGTCTTTCAATGATTTCTGTTTATATCCAAATGTTCACCCGATGGACGGTCAGATGCGAAACATGCTTTCGTACCTGACCGCCATAAACGAAGGCCATAAAACCTTCGTCTGATAAGCTGGCACCCTCTATCCAACAACTTCCACTTTTTAGTCTGCGTGCCAGCTGTCAGCAATATAGTTTTATTATAGAGTGCATCTACGCACATTTTTTATGTTCTTGGCATGTTCGCCAGATTTGCCATCTGGCAATTTAAATTACCACTCTTCCGTGATTGGCGATCTCTGGACTTCCTTCTTGGGGTTTCCGGTCCGCTTGGCCAATCATCGGTCTCATACTATTCGAATCATGAAGTGAGCGTCAACGCCTTCTTCTCTAAGGATCTCGAAATTGTCAATCACGGAAGTCAGTCTAGCAACAACCACAGAACGAGTAACATCACATCCAAGATTTGACTTAGTAACTTCTTTAACGTCACATCGACTATTTGACTTATTAACTTCTTCATCCTTCTAAACTTCGGTGTAACAACCATACACGTGAATAAAGCGTTAAGTTTTTCAAAGTAAAGCACCGCGCAATATTAAGTTGGCGCGCGGGTTCCCGTTTGGCGTGGCATCCCCTTTTCTCCACCAAAGGGGTGTCGAGACTTACACCCTCGTCAGGTATCGTACCAACGTCGCGAGGAGACGGGACATAATGAATTTATTAATTTTTTTCGATACGATACGATGAGCTGCTTTGAATGAGTTTATCCATGTATGAAATGCTTTGAAATGAACATCAGTATGCCCTGTTTCTTTTTGAGCATGTATTGCCCATTTTTCCGAGACAGAATCGTGCACTATTAAACCAGCATCCACAGCAGCTTTGAAATTTTCGAAAGTGTAACAACAAATTCGTACTAATTTTTCTTTGTATGTCCCCCCTTGTTCTAATTGTGGGCCCACCGGTGCAACTGTCGTATAGATTGCACTTCCTTGAAGTTTTGTTGCACACTGCCCAAACCCAAATTTCTTCTCTTCCCGCTGCGTAAGATAAGTCTTCGTTATCATGAGTGCATGTATCAGGTGAAAGTTCTGGTTCATATAGGGCGTTTGTCCATTCTATATCTTCAACAATTTTCATTTCCCAATCCTTAAACGGTCCTTCAAGATGCAAAGAATTTTCTTTTACCATTTCGAAACCACTGTATTTGTTCATTGCACTCAACAAAATATTTTCAAAGTTTTCTTTCAACTGTTTTTCATCGTTATTTACTGGCGAATCCGGTAAACGCATAACTTTAAAAGTTGCGAGAAGCATTCTAATAACGTTCGAAGGATTCATCTCAATTTTGATTATTATTTGCAACTTCGTTTTAAATAGTCTCGAATTGTAAGTGACTTCATTCGTCGTGTAAAAGAAAAGTAGCCCACTGTGGTGAATATATTCCGCAATCGCAGTTTTATCACTGCTTCTACGTCGTATTTCAAATCTGATTATGGGAGCGAGTCACAGACTGAACAGAGATGACTCCCAGATAACACCCTCAAGTGAGGGCGGCGGGGGGGGGGGATTACGATGACTATGAAAATATGTCGGTATTCACTAAATTCTTTTGAAAAATATAAGGAATAGATGTTTTTAAAATTCGTCTTGTGGTATATTTAATATTACCTATGAAAAAAAACTGTTATTTGTAAAGTTATCCAATCTGTCATTTTTGGCAGCATGAATAAATAAGTCAATTCTTTCAAACTGTGAATATGATTCATATGAATACCATCAAAAGTTACAAAAAATAAAAAATTGATAAAGTGGTAGAATTTCCAGCGGAAAAATTTGATTTTTTCCAATTTTCTTTGCTCAAGTAGGTAAAATCCATTGTTCAAATAAATTTGAAATGGAATGTTTCAAGTATAACTAGAAGAGTCTCAAATCGCCTTCAAATAAAAAACAAACCATTAAGATTGGATGCATACTTTTGGTGCTTTCACCAATTATGAAAATGTAATTTCGAGAAAAATCTGTCCATCGTTTGACACGTAGATGTTGAGAATTTAGAGAAAAAACGTATTACTAAGAGAAGAAATAAGAAAAAAAAGAATTACTGCCGTTTTATTGAGATTAAATGTAAATATATATAGGGGTAGATCACCCCCTCAACTTGATTTGCGAGAAAAACGCAAATACCCGTATGTATTATTTTTTTCGCTCTTCAAAGTGCAATTGAATTTATCGAGACAGGTGCAATACTTTTTTTGTTATACCGATTTTATAAATTTCATCCCTTATAACTTTTTTCCTATGCAACCTTCCGATATGAAACCAGTTGTATTTTTCATCGTTTATCATTAGGGTAATTATCCATTTGTGTGCATTCGATTATCTCAAGTGAAAATAGGTGAAACCTGAAAAATACCCCTCGAAGGTCTCAACTTCAAAGGATAATTTCACCCCCTAAAAACGTTTTCCGCCGATAAAAAAAAAATACGTCTCTCTTACATTTTAATGTGGAATAACATATATGAATTTCATCAAAATCGACGGATGTCAGCGGAAAGACTTTCCTTATTAGTATAAGGGAAATTTAAAGAACCTAATAAGAACACGACCGTCAATCAAACGTTAAAAATCCGTTTTAACAGTATATATTTGGTGTAGGTATAAAAAATAATCGTTTCTCATATACGGTTCTTAAACAAACGTATAATGTACGTTCCAGGAATACGTATATTGTAGGTGTATTTTTGTTCAACAAATATTACTTGTATAATATTATCTTAAATAATACAATCATTAAATGTTCATCTTATCGCAATTAAATTTCGTCTTATCAACGTAGATAATACCCGATTTAAACGAATAGTCAACGTAAGTCGACAAACGTCTCTTACTTGTATAAAGATAACAAATAAACTGTTCCTGAGACAATTGATAAACGTTAAAGGATACTAAACTTTATACTGGTCGCATACGTTCACTCGATGCGTTTAATAGATGGTAGAGGAAACGTGACGAATGCCAATCAAACATGAGAAAAGAAACGTGAATGAGAAACGGTTTTCTAGAGTATCGGGTAAACGTATAAAATGCGTTGTCTTGTCGGGATTGTAATCCGTTGTACCTGTGACAATTGGTAAACGTTGAAGGAAAGTAAACTTTACACCGGTCGCATACGTTTACTCGATGCGTTTAATAGATGGTAGAGGAAACGTGATTAATGCCAATTAAACATGAGAATAGAAACGTAAATGAGAAACGGTTTTCTGTAGAATCGGGTAAACGTATAAAATGCGTTGTTTCGAATGGATTGTAATCCGTGGTTCCTGAGACGGTGAGTAAACGTTGAAAGACAAGTTCGAAATTCGCGGACTACTCGTTGTACCGTATAAGTACGTCCTTCGAACTTCCCACTTTCACACTCACACGCTGAGGATATTTCATATTATTTAAATTGAATTTGGAAAGTCCAACCTCAAATCCGTAATCAGTGCGATTTAAAAGCCCTTTGATACAATATCCCATGAGAATCTGACAAGTTTTGGATTTTAGACTTCCGCCATACTGAATCTGCCACTAAATTTTGCGCAAATCTAGGATGAGGTTCGTTATCAGCAAGCCAAACAACTTTTGGTTACCAATTTTCTGAATTTTTTGGATTTTTTATCATATTTTATATATTTTTTTTTAGATCCAACTACTCCAGAGAATGTAATGGAATGAATCTAGTATATTAAATTCATAGTTATATGCTAGCTGGTTTTTTAATAATTTTTTTTCATTTTTCTTATTCATCTTTCAAAGTTATGAAATTTCCATCTTCTTATAATAGCTGTTTCAAATTTTGTTATATTTTAAAAGATTTTTCTTAATTTTTTTGAATATTAAAAGGTTGGGTTTTTTTTCAAGTTTTTAATCTATATACTTCAGACACGATCTGGTCGAAAACTTGCGAAAAAATTTTGATTGCGCTTTTCGTCGTTGTACCTAGACAGCACTTTTCTTTAGGACATAAGTCCTAAAGATGACGAAAAGGTATCATGACGAAGTCGTCTTTTCGGCAGGGCGAAATGATGTCTAATAGATGTCTTGCAAAAGACGACTAATCGTAGTTGATTCAACGACGTCTATTTGAAGATGTCGAATAGACATAATGATTATAGTCGACTGAAAGATGTCTATTCCAGGATGACTTTTGTAAACTTGACGAGAAGCTGTCTAAAAAACGTCTTTCAGAAGATAAGTCAGCTAGCGCCAACTGCGGCGTGTAGTCAAACGAAGATTGCAAGATGGCTGCTTGATAACGCGTCATACGAAGTGCGCGTCATTGCTGTGCACGTGATTTCGCGAGCTGGAGAAAAAGTAAGTTAGGTTATTACAAACTAGTTAAACATATGATTAAATAACTTTTGATCATTATTTAATATCCGATATGTGATTATCGAGTGCTACATATAATCAGTTGATCCATGTAGGGTATGATCTATCAAATCCACATAACCTCTTCTCATTTCTAGTATGTCGGTTGAGAAAAATCTCAAATTTAATCTTTTAAATAATATTATAGAATACGTCCAAGTTCTATGCTGGATAATAAAATCTGCATCTGACTAATTTTGGTTGACGACATTTATTTCACATTTACCGAAAATACATAATCGCACGAAAGGTGACGAAACGACGTCTTTTAGCCATGCGTAAAAAACATTTACAGACTTGGCTACCAAATGTCTTATAAGCATGGCTAAAAGCCGTTAAACAGTGGGTCATAAGACATCTCTTCGTTATCTTTTAGGTGACTTAACGCTTTCGCTAAAAGACAACTTGTCGAGAAATTTGTTATCTTTCAGACATCTTTTAGACAACTTTGAGCTGTCTGGGTAATGTAAAGTAAGGAATCAGATAAGTTTCATTCAAAATTTCATAATATATGAGCTATCGTATCTCAGAAAAAAAGAACAACAAACATACGTAGAAAGTTATTTTTATGACTTACAATAGTACACTGATAATAAATTGAAGAATGTTGGAAACCGATGTATTATACTTATATGTATTGAATCGAATGATGTTTTCCGAGCCGATATTCTCTCCAAGTTTGAAAATCCAGACAGTGCCATGACACTGGCCTGGGACCAAACAGTCCATTGAGTTGTTATACAATGACGTGAATTTTTTTCGCTACAGAATCTTATGATTTGATCGTACACGTCATCCCCTTGATAATTAGAAATTTGAAAACCGTATTCAGTATAAATAATTTCGACAATCGTGACGATACTACACAGATTAGAGTATTAGGTTTCGATTCTGCTCCCAACTATGGCGTTGCTGTCGTTGAACAGACGAATAATGATCGAATAAGTGAAATCTATCCGGATCGTGAACGTCCGTGAAGATTCGGCAACGCTTCTGAGCTCAACAGGCCGTTGACGGCGGGCCTCGGCAGTGAGCAAGGTGTGATGGAGGGGGGGAGCTGCACGCGATTGCCCCACGTACTCTCAGTGTGGTTCCGCCTGTGAAGTGTATTACCTCGTTGAAGCGTCTCTGTAAAGCAATTTCTGCCAACCTTTTCTCCGTAAGTACGTGGTTTCATTATAATTATTATTATTCTTATTACGCTCATTCCATTCAGGATAATTATGGAAATATAACTTGCTGTTGCATTGCTTTATCTTGAATGAGAGAAGCAAGAGTTTACTTTCTCGAATAAAAAAGACGCTTAGTATAGAGACGTAGAAAATAAGCATTTCTAACGAAGTTTTAAGAATAGACATTTTCTTTGTCCTGTTCGCAGAAATTTGTTCGTTTGTACAGTAATGCATCAAATAGACGCGTATTATACCGTACCTCGTGGGAAAATTGGTTTATTTCACGACTATTCAACGACCTGCATTATACTGGTTGGGATACACATTTCTTAATACTAATTTTTTTAATCATCATGAATAAACTTGTGCTTTTTATTTAATATTCTATTTGACCCCCATTTCAGGCAATATTGTATTTCAGGCAAGAGCGCATATGCTAACACCTCTCAAGTAATTCAACATTTTCGAATAATCGATTTCCTCACTAAGGTATTGCCTTATTCCTTCCATTCTATACTAGAGTTGTAAATGAAACTTAAAATTGCTGAATATGCCTCTGGAACGAAAATTACTGAGCAAGCGACATTCACGTCGAAAACAGACAGCCGCACTGAATCAAACTGATTTTCTTGCACCGCACAACAGCGAAGAAAGTATTAATCTTCACTGTGAACAAGACAATTCTCAATATATCCATTCTAACGAAGCACAAGCATGTAGTAAAGTCAATTTGAATTGTAATACACCGTGTACGTCGCTCGTTTTGCCATCAGAGGAAGAAAATTCCACCACATTAAATTCCGAAGATCTATTTGATAAATTTGATAGTTACAGCCATGATAATGTAGACAATCTAGACAGTTATTGTTACCCTGATTATCGTCAAGCCCATTCTGCTAATGTGGACAGTTTCCTGGGTGCAGATAATTCTAAATTCACTAATTTTATCATATTACAAACACGTTCTCCAACCAATTCAAATTGTGATATACAACATACCTCCCTCGTTTCGCTAGTAGAACAAGAACCTGCCTCCGCATCAGACCAGGAAGTTCCATCCAGTGAAAATAACAGTGATGTCGAAATTAACATAAATAATCTAGAAAATTGGGTTCAACCTGATTTCCCTGAAAGACAGCCTTTTGATATCAACAGTTTCCTTAATTCAGATTTGGGCCTCAATGATTTAGATAATAAAGGAACTCAAATTGATCAGAGCGACCAGTCTACGGACGATGATAATGAACAGGTTAGGTTTGAAAATAAATTCCAAGAAGATCTGCGAAAGTTGGCTTGTGATTGCAACATTACTCATACGGCACTTGATAGAATGTTAGCTCTCATCCGTCCAAGATATCCATTTTTACCCAAAAATTCTAAATCTGTCCTGAAAACTAAACGCCAAATTAATGTATCCGATTTGAGAAATGGGCAAATGTGTTGTATAGGCAATGAAGAAGGATTGAAGGTAAATTAATCGGTGGCCTGATTAATTCTGCTAAGTACACAAACATTATAACAATTGATATCAATATTGACGGATTACCATTATATAAAAGTAGTTCCGTGAACTTGTGGCCTATATTACGTAGAAGTCATTCATTAAAAGATAGTCCGCCATTTATGGTCACGGTGTTTTGTGGAAAAGGCAAACCCGAGTCATTAGATAGCTATTTGCTTGAATTTATCAAAGAAATGAGTTTCTTGCTACAAAATGGCATCGAACGTAATAATCAAAATTTACGTATAGAAATTGGTTGCTCTTTGTGTGATGCCCCTGCTAGGGCAATGCTCAAGATGATCGAAAGTCATACTAGCACGTTCGGTTGTGAAAAGTGTTGCATTGCAGCTGTTTCATTGCAAAGAAAACTACATTATCTAGTCGATCAAACTAATCACCGTAAAAGATGTGATGAAAACTATTTTAATGAAGATCCAGATACAATGCACATCAAAGGTACATCGCCATTGCTTCGTTTATTTGTTGGACTTGTCACGCAATTTCCCCTAGATACAATGCACTTGATTTACTTGGGGGTGCTCAAGAGATTATTAATTAATTACTGGATCGAAGGACCACGCTTTGTAAGTTTTCAGAACAAATGTTGAAAATTATCTCTTCTGAAATTGAAAAACTGTAAGCTTGCGTATGTCAGAATATGTTGAAATCGATAAAAAAAAAAAAAAAAAAAACACACGGTCCTGGGCGAAGGCAGAGATTCCGAAGGGTATCAGGTTACAGGGCGAGAATGCTTTCCAATGTACGACATCAACCACAAAAAGATTTAAACTGTCAATACAAGACCCCGATAACGTAGTAGTACTGAATAGTAAACTTTATGTATTAAAATCTATCATCTGTATAGATGGTGTGTACAAATGGAGGAATTACAAATGATGCGTATAGTCAATGTACAACTTCAATATTACAATATTACTTACAAAAAATTACAAAACTTTCTTAATTCAATGTTTCTTAACGCGATAGCTGGCACTCAATCTATCCCTTATGAGTTATGAGAAGTTCGGTAACGAATCCACGGTCGACAGGATACTCGATGTGTCCTTACTCGACTGCCTCTCAATCAGAACTGCCTCTTCCTTCGCACCTTCTTATTCCAAAAAGCTTCAACGGGCTCATCAGCCCGCTCCCCTTTTTGCTCTTTACCTCTACGGGTAAATAACGGTACCTATCCCGCGACCGTGGCTACGTTCGGTGACCAGATGTGTCACCCCGAACCGAATCAGCGAATGTCATAAACGACTACCCTTATGTTTGAATTAACTACGTATTACGGTTATAAATGTTTAAACTAGGGTCTTGGGAATTTCCACTCTCAGGGAAAAACCCGACCATTCTGCTCTCTCCGACATGTATATGTATAATTACTTTTTCGATTTGTAGCAATCATGTGTCTCTAATATTTTTAAAAAATTTGCTTTTCGTCTTTTTTTTTGTGTTCGTGAAATTATTCGTACATTTTTATGACATATGACAATTCTACAGTTTCTGCATTAAAAAACCAAAATGTGGGCGATAATTGAATTCTTGAGAGGTAACAACAGTAAAGAGTGTGCTCTGGTCCCTGTATTGTAGTTGACGGACAACAATACTCAGTGCTATTGGCCTCGGACAAAAACTGAGAAAAAGTTCAAAAACCTAGTCCGAACGAATGCAGCTCTTGAACAATCCTGGCCCGTCTATGCCGTACATCGTGTGCTTGATACTAAAGGTATATAATTTGACGGTTTTCTCAATTCTTCTTAGAGTTTTATTACAGAATTAGAGCGACTGGGCACTACCCAAAGGTATTGCAGGTGTTAACAAGAAATTTAACCGACGCATGTATCATTCTTATGCAATTATGTGTGATAAACTGTATGAGGTTGCAAAACTCCCTGTTTTCACTTAGAATTGCTTTGGTTAACAGACGCAATTAGATTTTTTGTTTCTTCCACCAGCGTCACTCTAATAGACGATTATCACACGATCGAATTGAAGTGTATGTATTAATTACAATATAATACGACTAGAGGTTGGAATAAAGTATTATTCGATATTGAGTATTTTTAATTAATACGAAAAACTGATTAAAAATTGAAAATGAAATTATATTTGTCATTGAAACATTATGAAAGACTATTTACTGTGACTGTCGTGATTCAATATAAATCTAATCTATTACCGGTGGAGAGTTTCACTTGCAGAAATTTCAAGCCATAAATGTTGTTTTCAAATATATGCGTAAATACTTAATATTTTCCATCATCTTTCTGTTTGATGATAACATTTTCGTTATAGTTGACTAGGATGTAGCAATAGAGTATATGACTAATGTGATAGACAACGGCCCTTCTGAAGACGGTATTAACATTCAGCCAATAACACAGAAAAAGGTGTCATCTGAAAACCTATCGCCAGAAGACGATACAGTTGATGAAAGTGAGCCTTCAAAAAAGAAAAGAAAGAAGCACCACAAACACCGTAAGCATCATACAAAAAGTAAGCGCCGAAATCGTATCAGTTCATCCAATGATGCATCGAACAGCAAACCCAGTAGTAACTCTACTGCAAGTAGCTCTCAAGGATTTGTCTCGGATCAGGAAAACCGAATTCCAAATATCCCGTTATTCAAAAGGAGTTTAACAGGCATGGGGCAAGATAATTCAATCATTACGAAGCAGCGTAATACTACTAATCTAGCCGACGGTAGTGCACATGCTGGATTGTCAGGTGTGGCTCTGTCATTTTCCAGCGCAATTGTGCGCTCAACACCAGAAAGAAACCTTGGATCTCCAAGTGAGGCAAATGAGACGCAGCGGTCTTACAAATCATCGGTACCGCCTTCTTCTCACTCAAATCCGCATGTAAGAACATCACAAAGAATTCTTAGTCATCAAGATGTCGCAAGTGTAGGCCCGACACATTTGGTGTAGATCTTACTTCGGAAAAGATTTGTCCGTATATGCACGAAAAAATTTTTTAAATCTGGTTTACAATTGTATATGAACAAAAATATAATTTGATTTTTTGATTCATTTACTTTCTTCAGGTCTGAAGGCTTTCAACGGTAGGTGGCCCATCACAGCGACAAGTCGTCATGAATATGATAAAACTTTTGATGACGAATACTTTGGCTATGGAGTATAACTGGGCGGAAAGAGAAAAGAGATCATTCAAAAAAACTAAATTAAGGTATATTGTCATTGGTGAGTGAAAAGTCTACGGTTCACGTTTCGTTCATATTGCCCGCAACTAAATAAAGGGCCATTGATTCTTCTTCTTCAAACCTGGTGAACCTTCCGTACCTATACGATGAAGCGGATGATAAATTTATATTTTGTTATAGAGAATCTGTGTTTGGTTTGAAATGAATTGAAGGATGTATTTTTGTCAAGGTTTGTTATATTTATAACGAGAAATCGGTTGTCCAAAAATGTTTGAATATTCACCGATGCTCCTTCGATCTAAACCTACAACATTGAAAACTGAAAAAAAAAGATAAAAAAATGTTAAATCAAATCGTAAACAATAGTGTTGGAAATGGAGAATGTAAGGCAAGTAAGCCGAAAGTGCAGCTATTTCCAGCTGTATGTCGAATTCAAATGAAATAAGCACCGTCTAATTCGTATTGACTCAATTCATTATCATGAACTATTTACATCCAACACGACTTTTACTTCCTGAGAGGTTATGCCCTAGAATTGCATAGTATCCTTGCAAAGCAGTAATACTGAGAAAATCAATTCAATTCGAATAGAATTTTGATTTTTATCCTCATTCAAATGTTATCTTACAACTCATGTTCAGTAAACGTTGATACAAGTATTTATGATTATTTTAAATAATAGCATGACTATTTTGACATCGAAAAAAACTAACCTTTAATCTTCGATGGTGTAGACTCAGCGGTTCCACAATACGTCCTATATAGAGCTTAGAGATGGAAGATTAAAAAAATAAGACATTCACACACATATAATAGGTAAATGTTCAGTTCAGCTTCCCAATAGTATAAACTCCTCACGATCGGAATCCTATATGCTTTATAACTGCATTAGATTCTTTTCACTCATTTGTTATTCTTAATCTCCTTTGTTCGCTCTTCAACAAATAATTCAAGGATAACTGAATAAGCCTTTTCGTGCACTTTGGCATAATCAACTCTGAACTTCTGATTGTGAGTGGTTCTGCTGCGTTGAGTAGAAATGGTGTCTATTAGTGCACATAATTGAGCAATCAGATGATAAACAATTTTTTTTCACATCTTGTTTCAGAGGCTGCAAAATTGGCGTGTAAAGATGATCCAGTCAAATCTTCAGATTTAATTATAGAAAATGCGATAAAAGACTGGCTTAAGCTAGCCACAAGTAGGTATACATATTCAGTTGCTAGAAAAAAATCCGGAAATGAACCCACGCAGCATCCGCCTTCACCGACCTACCACTCCCGCCAAATTCACCCAACAACCGCAGGGTTTAGCAACAAAACGTTGAAAGATAATCCGCTATTTTTTGTGTGCCATTTTGAAACTATTTTAGTTGTTGGCACCATTTTTTTTTCTTCTAATTTTGGCTCCATGCACTCTGTTGATACACATATTTTTTAAGTTTAGATGAGTTATTCGTAGTACCTCACTTGTTCATAATAATAAAAATTTTTTACATTTAACTTGTTCTTTCAAAGTACAAGTCCGATTCACTTCTTGTGTCCTATTATTTTATATTATATTCGAGTTTTTCTTTTAACCACACCGAAAAAAATACACAATTTTTAAAAGTATATCTAATTCATCTACCTTGTTGCTCTCAAACGATTTTGCACTTGCATCAGTCGTAATACCTATTTGCCAGGAAAGTCTTACCACACTACTTTACGTTGACAAACAGTTCCATCTTTATTTTGGATAAATCTTTACCACGGTGTTGGTGATCTATATAATCAAAATATAGCTAGCGCTCAGACGCGTTCTACTTATTTTCAATCTTTTTAATCATTTCATGAACTGTTTTAGTGTTACACTATCATATCCGTACATGTGATACCTTATTAATATGTATATTGTATGTCAATGTATGTGCTATGGTATGTACTGTAACGCTAAATTCGGTTACCCTCGGATGAGGACTTACCGTTGACACTTTGGCGCGATTCTCCACTTATTCAGAACGTTAAACTATAACAAACTGATGAATAAGAATTCTCGACCTCGTATGTAATCTATTATAGAATCTTGGTGATCGGTAAATTAAGAAAAGGTATTTTTAGTTAACGTTTCGACCCGGATATGGGCCCTCCTCAGAACGATTTATTTTTTTAACTGTCAAGAACAACAAAAAGATTTTTTATAAAATAAATAATAGTACTAGAAGTAATCAGACTTAAATATTGTAGATGTAATACTCTTAGAGCTATTATATATTATTGATTAGTAAGAACCTTTTGATTAATTGAAATAAGAATGTCTTTAAGTGTTATTTACCTTTTGAATTAAGTAAGTGGACTAAGATGTAGTCGAATTCACAATTACAATTGGTGGAGACAGTGTTCTTTTGAGTGACGGTAGTCAATGTCAATCTTCAAGTTATTTCACATGTGGGAGTTAAAGATTAAAGAACTATGTTTCTTCACAGTCAGTATGTCATTGTGTTAAAAGGTTTTTAAAGAAGGTCTTTTTAGCAATAAAATTAATTCGCAAGTGTCAAAGAAGTGGAGGTAGGTTCTTTATAATTAAGTTCCACATGTCTAACGAAAAATTGTTGGTTGAACCAATTGAGTCAACAGGTGAATAACGACTGATGGGAGAAAACAAATATAATCCAGAGTGAAGGTGAACCTATTATAAACAATTATACAGAAAAACAATAAACATTTTGTGAGAACAGTTATGTAGAAAGGACTGTGTAATGGGGACAAAAAAATATTTTTGTATGTAGTTAAGGTTAAACAATATTTGTTGTGTGGGCGGAGATTAGAGGTTTGTAAATATTACTTAAATGTTCAACATCTTGTCTAATATTAACAGAATTGGTGTGACCTACAATGTTGCACATTTCTAGTAACAGTCTTCTATAATAATTGTGTTCTTCACAAAGGATGTTTGTGTTGTCGTAATTAAAAGTGTGTTGTTTATCGATACTATGTTTCGATAAACTATAACAAAATCAATTAAGTTGGGCGCCAGACGCGTTAGCGTCGATTTTCAAACAATAATACGAATCAATGAAGATAACACGAAACCGTATGAAAAATTAATAGAGAACCCGTTGTATGGCTGGCTAGGCTCAAGTACTCACACGAACTGGTAGAGTGGCGGTATTCAAGGCAGCTAACAATAATTACAGAATTAAATAAAATAAAGAAATAAAGAATAAACTCAAGTCAGGAAAAATGAACTGGTCAATCGATCATATATTCTCGAGAAGGTTACATGGTTGAGACAGGCAATGAAATGGTATCGACAGCGGTAGGTAATAAAATAAGGAATCGTTGTTCACAAAAATTTCGGTAGAATAGAATTGTACGGTAGCTTTGAAACGAGAGACGGTAATTAACCGAGAAAAATGAACGTAGGTCGGGAGAAGCGATATAATGCAAGAATTTACGTGAAACTACACGTCACTGGGCGACGCCGCGACGGTAGAAAACAAGGTAACGATAGCTCGGTGGATAATACGACGAATTTACCACAGACATAACCAGTACGAAAGATTGACATTCATTAAAAATTTACACAATCGGTAGCGTAAACGATCGACTAGATAATTTTTGGTAGAGTTATTTATAAACGATAGAATCAATAATTTACAATAATTACGCATCCAAGGAATTAAACAATGAATTCCTGAACATAACTTTCGAGAAAATAGAAAATACAAAATTAGGAGAGAGTGAGAATTTCGGAGAGTTCACAAACTAAAGAAATACACTAAATACACCGCAGTACAAAAGAATCAAGAATAATTCGCAGAACTTAACTCAACAAGATACAGAGAAAAGAATAACAGGCAAAAATAATATAAAATTGCCACTAGCAATAGAAAAAGGTGCGGTAATATTTAGAGGCTGATTCTACGCTCGGTTATACTACAAGGAACTCGATATACAATACAATAGGCACAAAAATAAATAAAAATATAATGAGCAATAACAGAAATAAAATATAAGGCACACTACTATTACAAATAATTATGAAACGAAAGGTAAAGCCACTAGGGCTCAAAATACGATAGAAAATACAGAAGCAGACTAATAGAAATTTCCAAATAATCAGAAAAGTCACAAATACAAGAGAATTAAGGGAGCTTTCCAGTGTGAAATTTTCAAAAAATCGATTTTTTTTTTTTGTTTTATCGAATAGTATACACTCTTCCGAATATTCCCTGAAATTTTCATGCCGAAATTCAGATTATTTCTGTTACTGTACAGCATTTTTTGGAAGAAGGCAACGGAGCGCTACAGCTGCCGCGTCGGCCGTCTGCCCGTGCGACCGTTATTTCTATTGTCTCGTTCCTACCTGCACGTACATGAACTTGGCTCGCCAATTGTCGAAAATGTGAATTCGGACTATTGCATAATTTGCCGTTAATTAACCGTAAATTAGTCGCGCGAGTTATTTTTTTGTCGCACTCAATTTTCAAAAAAAAAGCGGATGGCGTGCTAAATTCTTGAAAATCAATCAATCACTGTGTGTGGCAACTAGCCCCAAAGCACGTATTCTGCGGCAAGCAGATAGTAGAAATCGCTACGCAGTGTGCTGTGTGCACCTTCAATGAAGGTTACGACCCAATTTTAAAAATTTTGGAGACGATGGGATGCACGATAGGGCCGAGCGCCGCAGATTTCGCCGCTAAGTACAAGAATGCGCGCATCACCCAAGCAAACCGCCGGGCGTCCCTGGATAGCAAAGAGGCGAGGACAGCTCGTCGGACTGAACAATCCATTGAGCACGATCTTTTCGAAGAAGCAGAAGGGATATTGTATGGACCTGGCATCGCTGATTGACCGTAAGTAAACGATTTACCTAAAATTTCCTCACTTGAAACTTTGAACGCGTTTTTCTCGAAACAGCATTTTTCAAAACGGTGTCCAACTTGGAGGGCAGAGTTTTAAGGCTATCGAGTTGAATTTTTTACACAATATTCTCAACGTCATTGTTTATCGTGCTGTGGAAGCTTTTCTTTTTTTTTTGACATCTTCCTATTTTTTTGTAAAAAAAACTGTCGAAAAAAATGCTAAAATCGATACTTTTTGTTCAAACCGGCGCCATTTTTGCAAAAAAAAAAAAATAAAGAAAAAAGCCTCCATAGCACGGAAGCCAATTATATACCGATCAATAATCTTTTTGTGTTTTTTGTTTCAGATCAAAATTTTGACCCCCAACGTGGACACCACATCCAAGTGCATTTTCTGCAACAATTGTTTCATCATTTTTATAGATATTAATTAATAAATAAATCGATCTTTAAAAAATTGTTTTGTATTCTTCAATACCCAATAATATACAAAAAAAAAACCAGACCGATTAGATTATTTTTTCTTCAAAAAAAAAAATCGCAAAAAACAGCGATTTTTCGGGCTGTCACACTGGAAAGCTCCCTTAATTATTCGGCAGTTACGAGGTCGCTCAGACACGAAAATAATTAATTACTGAAATCATGCAGTCACATGGCGGCTTACTGTAACTCTCATCCGTGAACCATGATTCACACAACGTCGATAAATACCATAAGAAAGAATAGAAATTATGAGCAACTTCGCAACGATACAATACAAGGCAGAAGCCTCACCTTAATCGGTGACTTCAGGCACACAACACTGAATTTGTTTTGAATTATAACTTAGAATTAGCAAAACGGAAAGGAAGGAAGGAAGGATGAAACAAATTTACAGGAGAAATCTAACGATAGAACAAACGATAGTGGTGATAAAACGGTAGCGGGATGATCAACGAAAAAAACGATAGCGGCAAAGGAGGAAGGATCGGTAGCTCAAAACGGGAGAATACGGATTGAGATAGCTGTCGCTCAGTGGGTCAAGCGTACAATAGACGAAGATCGGAGTTCGGCTCGCCGATCTCGCGGTTGTCGTGAGGTGATTCTTCTTCCCTTTGATTGTTTGGTTGACCCCTACCGCAAATAGGCCATCCCCCTGTGGCGAATATTGGTTACGGCGTGGTCATGCGTTTTCGAAGATTACCGCTAGATGTGGCTTAATGTGCTGCTCGCGATTTCGTCATTGACACCGTCGATTTAATCGCTGCTTCAGTTTACTGTCCAGGTTGCCTATCATCGGGGACTTCATTGACAGAGGCATACACAGGGTG
This sequence comes from Neodiprion pinetum, assembly GCF_021155775.2. NCBI lineage: Eukaryota > Metazoa > Arthropoda > Insecta > Hymenoptera > Diprionidae > Neodiprion > Neodiprion pinetum. Next base: position 13,448,909 of record NC_060235.2, on the reverse strand, counting down.
CCTCTCGGTCATAATTACCGAGTGGAGAGTGACGCCTCATTGTTCACTTCCACCGGCTTTTGTACAGGCAGTAGCCAGCTGCCTATACCCGAGGTCATGCAGTCAGACGGTTGGCTAAACCGTGGACCACGACCCACACAATTAGTCCTTGCCGACAGAAAGGCTGCGTCGATCCTCGGAACGATGGCTTTATCAATCTGGACGTAGTGGTTTGGGGTCGGTCCGGCACCAGGCCGGTAAGTCGGAAGATGGCAGGCTACGGTCTGCCCTTCACGCCATCCTTACGACATCCGATAGAGCGGGCGGCTGGTTCCTCCTTGAGGAGCGGTGCCCTCGGCCGTCGGGATGATTTTTATCTCCCTGTTCACCGGCAGTCGAGGCGATACCGAAGGTTCGGGTGGATGCTACCCCGGTAGCAAGAGAAGTGCACCAAGGTAGCCAGTATAGTCTGATTAGACCGTTGGTAGGTGAAGTCGTCGAGAGCTGGAAACGGTAGATATCGGTCCCTCGGTGGTGGGGATCGTTATCGTCCAAGTACCTTATTAGCGTGCGCCGAAGCGCGAAATACCGAATTTACAAACAAATAATTAGTTAAAAGTAGTTATTGCATATTTTGTATCTAGTTCGGTTAAAGTACCCCGCTGAGGACGCGTAAACTAGAAATAATAACGGTAGTGTGCCCTTGTGACGGGCGACTCTGAAACGCCACATCACGGCACATTACATATTTGATATTTTTTCGAACCTTCGAGATCCATGATGTTTGTTTCAAAATTACCTAGCCTTGTGATTGCCGATAACACATGTAACTCGTTGATCCAATGCGTTCTATATGTAATTGTTAAGTATATATGTAGTACACATTTATATATGATATGATATAGATGGCAGCACAGCCTGCATAGCAACAGCGTGTAAGCGTAGACGGATACGTGCGACGGATGTAGTTAGTGTAACGCTGATAGTGATCAGAGAGAGATGTGATCGAGATTAGATTCCGTGCACGTAAGACCCGTAGACGCGAAGCATCGTTAGATAATGGTATTAAGAGTGTAATTGAACTATAGATAATTGTTTGAGAATCGGTATTCTCAAAGGCATCTCTCAAGAAGCAGCTGTCTCTCAACGTGGACTAGCCAAAAGTATTCAGTATCTCTGAGAACGCGCCTAGTTACCGGCTCTTCTAGCTGTCAATCAGTATTACTCTTCATCTCATTGTGCTCGCACGTGAATTGACTGTACCATCTCAACAAAAGCTTTATCGTGACATAATCATATTGACTTCTGAATTGATTAATACAATCATATTAGACTTCTCAAGTGAATAACATAAATCATATTTGACTTCTCAAGTGATTCCTAAAATCTAGAATCACCATAAATCATAATCGGGTTCTCAAGGGATTAACATAATCCAGACATTCTCATATTTCAGGTAGCACACTGATCAAATTGTATTAATAAATAAAGCCTAAAGTTAGTTGCAAATGTTCTGAGTTCTTCTCGTCACTCATTTCTCAACATTTTGGTCCTTCGAGCCGGATAGAACATTTTCAATCTCTTAAAAATTAAACAGTATGCCATCAATATTGACTCTGACTCTCTCGCTCTCGCTCATTGCCAGGATTAAGCCTGTCCTGCTTGCTCTCGTGTAGTGCGCGGATTAACTCTGGCTCTCTCGTTCTCACTCATTGCCAGGATTGAGCCTGTCTCGCTCGCTCTCGTGTAGTGCACGAATTAACTCGGACTCTCTTGCTATCGCTCATTACGAAGATTAAGCCTGTCTCGCTCGCTCTCGTGTAGTGCGCGGATTAATTCTGACCTTCTCCATCTTTTGCGGTTCGCGTATCGTGCTATCTCTCTCTCTCACGCAGTTGCCTGCTCATCCTTAATTCTTCACCTTCTCACCTTGTTGTGGTGTTTACTTTTGTGACTCGTTCACCTTCACGTGTGCATCAACAATGCCTCTCATGCGCGAGGACGAGTCGACCGCCAAAGGATCAACAGACTCCTCAACAACAGTGCCGGTGCCACCGACAGCTGACCTCCTGACGACCGCTGACCATCTTCAAGGTTCAGGCCGAAGAACTCGAAGTGACTCACCGTCGGTGCTCAGCAGTGAATTGTTTCTGCGAATCAATTCTCAGAATGAGCTTATCGAGTCGATGGAGGATATGCTCACTTAGATGACAGAACCTTCCGACGACATTGCGCTCACCGAGGTAACCATGATGCTCGACCAGCTGGACGAGATCCACCAGGCTTTCCGCACCGAGCATTCATGGCTGGTCTCACATTGGCCTCCCGCTCACCTGGATCACTCATACTTTGCCAAGAAGGTCAGCCTCAACGAATTCAAGCTGGTGCTCAAGATCAAGCGCCTGCTTGGACGTGTCCAAGAACAGCTCACACTGCCTGCTCAACCGTTTCAGTCGAAACAGGATCTCGAACACGATCTCGTCTACCCGAATTAACGGTGCCGACCTTCAGTGGGGATATGAGGAAATGGCCAGACTTCAAGGCCATGTTTATGTCTGTCATCAACAATCGCTCAAATCTCAGTGATCTTGAAAGATTTCAGTATCTGAAGACGGCGGTGTAAGGTGATGCTGCAGAAATCATCGTCAATCTCACCCCGGACTCGTCGTCATATACAAAGGCGTGGAAACTGCTCAATGGGAGATTTGAGAACAAGCGGCTTATCATCAAATCTCACCTGGATAGACTGCTCAACCTTAAGACGATGCCAAAACGTCAGGCCAGCTCACTCACCAAGATGGTGAATATTATCAATGAGACAACTCAGACTATCAGAACGCTCACAACCGAAGGCAGCAATGACTGTCTCATGGTAACACTCAAGGGTGGACTGTTCGATCGAGATACTCGTGAGAAGTGGAAGACGTCCCTAACATTTTCCGAAGAATTCCCTTCTCTCAGCCAGCTCACCGACCTTCTTATGGCTCTTGCTCGTACGTTAGAGCACATCGAGCAGGACTCAACTCCTGCTCAATCAAACACTGCTAAGGGAGTTATTTATAAAAGAGCTAGCTCATACCAGGCTTCTAACAAACCGCAATCGACTCAGAAGACGTCTCAGTCCACCCAACAGCGAGCATCGTATCCATGTGATTGCTGTGGATAGGATCACTTCATGGTGATGTGTCTAAAGTTTCGAGGCTGCTCATGAGATGCACGGGTGAGGCTCGTAAAGGAGAGGAGCCTGTGCTGCAACTGCCTTGGTCGGCAAAACGCACAAAAGTGCAACAACTCCAGGCACTGCAAGACGTGAAACGGCACTCATCACACCATGCTGCATGGTGCAGAACTCTCAACCATCTTTGGTCCCTCAACTGAACGCTCTCAGACCACCAAGGATACTCAAGCTGCATCAACCTCTGAAGCAGCCAAACTTTCACCAGCGTGATGTTTAGGGACGATCGTCAATAATCACGATCACTCTTGGGCGTGCTTATCTACAACATGCTGTCATCTCACCTTGCTGGCAACTGCAACAGCAACAGTCTTCTCGACGACCTCATTATACCAGGTTCGACTACTCATCGATCCTGGCTCAGAAATCTCATCCATCTCAGAAAGTCTCACCACACGGCTGAACCTTGAAAAGGGGCACTCAACACTTGACGTTTACGGCGTTGGTGGAAAAAGGACATCTCAGATAAGAGGCATTGTCACTCTTGCTCTTCACTCCAGGTATAGAACACTCTCAGTAAAAATCTCAGCACATGTTCTCAAGACACTAACAACTGTCCTGCCATCCAGTGAGGTACACAGTAAACTCACTTGCCCTCATCTCAAGGGGTTGAACCTAGCTGACCCAGAATTTCTCACTCCAAGGGCAATGGACGTGATCGTAGGAGCAGACTTCTACGAGCAGCTCATAAAGCCAAATATCATTAGACACTCGTCTAGCTCTCTGATTGCTCAATTGACCATCTTTGGATGGCTTATCATAGGACCAATTTATGCACCGGTTACTCTGGCAAAAACGGCACATCATGTCGTCTCACAAGCAACAAACTCATCCTTGCAATACTTGCTAACAAGGTTTTGGGTTCAAGAAGAACAAACAACGTTAACTAAACCCCAACTCACTCCAGAGGAAGAGAAGTGTGAACGCTACTTCAAGACTACTCACTCAAGAGACTCAACTGGACGTTACATCGTGAGACATGCCGCTCAAATCATCACCAACAGCTTTGGGGGACTCTCATCACACAGCACATCTGTGCCTTCAACGGATTTTCGAACGGCTTGATAGAGATAGTCAATATCACCAATTGTACACTCGGTTCATGCTGGAATACGAAAGAGCTGATCACATGATCAAGCTCGACGACAACTCAATAAGTAGAAGGCCTCACTATTACCTGCTTCATCACGGGGTTCTCAAGCCAGATAGCTCGACCACCAAACTCAGAGTGGTGTTTAATGGCTCCAGTGCAAGCTCCACTGGCTACTCTCTGAATGATCTCATGCATGCTGGTCCAAATCTGATGGTCAACATCTTCCACTTGCTCATCTGGATACGCTGACGTAAGCACTTGTTTGCTACAGACATAACAAAAATGTATCGGCAAATTAAGATTCATCCAGAAGATTGGGATCTTCAACGTATACTCTGGATAGATGAACAGCACTCGGAATCTCATTATCAGCTCACGACTGTTACATATGGAACAAAGGCAGCGCCATTCCTAGCAGTAAGGACACTGCTTCAGCTCGCTGAAGACGAAGGCTCAAGATACCCGCCCGCGGTGGAACCGATCACTCATGGTCGATACGTTGATGACATCTTTGGAGGCTCAGACACGGTGAAAGAGCTGACTCAGACCGCTCATCAACTCATAGAGCTCTGCCACGTGGGCGGATTTCCGCTAGCAAAATGGCACTCCACATCGAAGCAACTGTTGGCTGAAGTCTCACCTGAGCGTGGCAGCCGTTGTATATCTCGTTCTCAATTCACCGTCTACTGGCACCAACACTTCACTCATCTGCTCAAAAACGAAAGTTGCTCCATTCAAACGTCTAAACATCCCGCGGTTGGAACTCGCAGCAGCGCTGCTACTCTTCACGCTAATCAACCATGTTCATGCTACTTTGAACATGCACGTAACAGATATTCATCTGTGGACGGATTCTCAAGTAACACTCACATGGATCAAGGCTCATCCCTCAAGGTGGAAGGATTATGTACGCAACCGCGTTACCAAAATCCAAGAACTCACCGAAAGAGCTCATTGGAGGCATGTACCAGGCCCCTCAAACTCAGCTGACTGTGCATCGCGTGGCATAACCGCAGATCAGCTCGAAGAACACTCTCTATGGTGGACGAGAGCATCATGGATGACTCGGACATTGGACTTACGGCCTACTCAAAACGAGTCGGCTCCTGATGCTACATGTGCGCAAGAGGCTCGTGCAAATGTTCCATTGCATGCTGTCCAATATTCTCTAGAATATCATTGGGATCTCATCTACAAATTCTCATCCTTCAACAAGCTGCTCAGAATAATCTCTCTGCGCAGCAGATTCATCAAGAAGCTCTCAAGCATACTCGACACAACACCAGCAGCTTCTATTTCATCGAGCAGCATGGAAGACTCACGACTCTTCTGGGTCAAGGCTACTTAATCAGTCTACTTCCAAGAAGAGCTCGCACTACTCCAGCGACAATCTCAACTGCCAAACTCACACCCGCTTAACAGGCTTACGGCATTCATTGACCATTGCGGTGTGCTTAGAGTAGGTGGTCGACTTGAGAAGTCAGAACTCTCATACGAGACCAAACATCAAGCAATCCTTGCTCGCACCTCAAGATTCTCTGAACTCATCATCGCTCACGCTCACAACCAAACGATGTATAGAGGAACTCAGGCAACTCTGGCATCCATCAAACAACTCTACTGGATCATCGGAGGTAGAGCACCAGTCAAATCATATGTTCTCAGGCGTGTGGTATGTGCTCGTTAAAGAGGGATCCGCGCTCAGCAATTGATGGGCCAATCACCTCTGGCGCGAGTCACACCATCACGCCCGTTCTCACATACAGGCATTGATTACGCTGGCCCACTCACGCTCAAAACCTGGAATGGTCGAGGCTCAAGAACGTACAAGGGATGGATATGAGTATTTGTCTGTCTCACAACATCGGCTACTCACCCAGAAGTAGTTTCTGACTACACATCTGACGGGTTCATTGCTACCTACAAACGCTTCATCTCAAGAAGAGGACTCCCTTCCGCACTCTACTCCGAAGGTGAAACCAATTTCATTGGCGCCGATGCTCAGCTCAAGCAATGTTTCACCGAAAGCTCATCAGGTCATTAAGCAATCTCATCACTACTAGCCCAATATAAGACTCAATGGCATTTCAACCCACCGGCAGCCCTCCCACATGAGTGGCAAGTGGGAAGTGATAGTAAAATCTCTCAAGTTTCGCCTCAGAAGAACGGTCCGAGACACGGTGCTCACATACAAGAAGACGTCTACGCTCCTCGCTCAAATAGAAGCGATTCTCAATTCAAGGCCACTCGAACCGCTCAGCGATAACCCCGACAATACCGCAATGCTTACACCCGTACATTTTCTAATCGGAACTGCGCTTAATGCAGTCCCCGGGCCCTCACTACTGGACGTCTCAACCAACAGACTATCTCGATGGCAGCTCATCCAGCAAAGGGTGCAACAGTTCTGGCATCTGTGGTCAACTCAATACTTGAAACGACTGTAAGCCATCTCAAAATGGCATCATCCTCACAGCGACACTCAGGTGGACTCATTAGTGTTGCTTACTAATGAGCGCCTACCTCCAGGAAAATGGCGAATGGTCAGGGTACTTAAGAAAATACCAGGACAGGATGGACTCACCAGGGTGGTGTCCGTAAGGACGGCCACAACCACGCTCACCAGACCGATTGCCAAGCTCGCACTCCTTCCTGTGACTCCTCAGGGCAACTCATCATCAACAGCGTTGCTGATGGCGGGCGAAAATGTTTGAGAATCAGTATTCTCAAAGGCATCTCTCAAGAAGCAGCTGCCGCTTAACGTGGCTAGCTAACAATATTCACTATCTCTGAGAACGCGCCTAGTTGCCGGCTCTTCTAACTGTCAATCAGTATTACTCTTCATCTCATTGTGCTCGCACGTGAATTGACTGTACCATCTCAACAAAAGCATTATCGTGACATAAATCATATTGACTTCTCAATTGATAATTACAATCATATTAGACTTCTCAAGTGATTAACATAAATCGTATTTGAATTCTCAAGTGCTTCCTACAATCTAGAATCACCATAAATCGCAATCGGGTTCTCCAGGGATTATTATAATCCAGACATTCTCATATTTCAAATAGCACACTGATCAAATTGTAATAATAAATGAAACCTAAAGTTAGTTTCAAATGTTCCAAGTTCTTCTTATCACTCATTTCTCAACAATAATAAAGATGTTATTTCATTGATTATATGTATAATAAACCTGTGATCTTCTCATCACTCCGAGAAACCTGACATTGTTCCTAAGAGCCTAACAGTAATAAAAATATAAATGGCCTAAAATGAATATGATATATCAACAGTTAACTACTTGTGTTTTTTGTTTTTTTTTTTTTGTTTTTTTCTACTTTTGGAAATCTTCTTCTAAAATGGTTAAGTATTTCATTATCATAACCGTACATGCTATCACTATCGAAAATGTAAAATCTACCGTTTTTTGTTTCAAGCTTTATATAATGTATTATGGTTTTTCAACAAGTCACTCAGCTTTATGATTTGCAGTATCGTGTGTCGGTGATCCAATGCGTTCTATGTAATACTAATCTAATCGGTGCAAACATGAATGTGATATATGAATAGTAAACTTCTTGTGTTATATTATTTTTGTTACTTTTGAAAATCTTTTTCTAAAATGTTTACGTACGTAAAATGTAAAATGCATCTCTTTTTTGTTTCATAATCTATATATGTTATATAGTATATAGTATTTTATTCTATTATAGCAGAGAAATATAGTGTGTACATGTGTATATACATATATATATATATGGCAAATATTGTTCCAAATGACGAAAGAAAGAATGCTGTCTAAGTTTGAACACTGAATATTAATATTTAGAAGTGCATTTTATGTGCAATTATTCAGTGGTGATTGTCATTTACCCAAGTAACGCAGACATATCGATATTAATCATCTAAATGCAAATCATATATCCCAGTTGGCGGACGGTGACAAAACATGTTGTTTTTGTAACATCATAAAAAATTTTGCCCGCTGCCTTTTAATGTAACATTTGTAACGCTTTTTTTTTAATATTTCTACACTACTTATCCCACATGTAGCATAAATAACTAGAGTTTCACGCATGCCGAGCGGACATTTTTCAGTTTATTCAACGAATTCATTTGTGACATTTTAAACATATAGATGTGGCAAAATTTCACCGTCGACGCGTACGTCAAATTTTAAACGTTTTTCGTTTGCGTCTTATATACGAATACATGGATAACGGGAATATCCGTATATTGTACTTGCTTATTCCCTCGTGGCGAATATACGCGAATTTTACGACTATTGGTCACCTATTCAAAACATGCTAGACAAACGTATAAATGATCGTCTATCAGGCGGACATTTTTCAGTATCTTCGACAAATTCATCTGTGACATTTTAAACGCATTTCCACGGCGTCTTATATACGAATACATGGATGTCACGAATATCCATATATTGTACTCGTTTGTTCCTTCGTGGTGAGTATACGCGGTTTCGACGACTATTTTCCACGTATTTAAAACATTCTGGGCAAACGTGAAAATTATCGTCTACCAGGTGGAAATTTTTCGATTTATTGGAGTTTTCGGTTGGGTCTGATCCGTTGTAAGCGTTTGGTTATGTGAATTTTTCTATGTTAAATGAACAATTGTGTTCTTATTGGGAATGCACTCAAACGGCGGTAGTATTGGTGTGAATGAGGTTTCACGCGCATCTTTTTCGCTGGTATGAACAGGCCTTATGTATGCATGAGAGTCGTCCGGTTAACGTCTGAACTGTTCGGCTACCTTCGAGGCGTCGTGCCGCAAGCACGCTCTTTGCGAGTCAGTATCGCTACGAGCGTCAAGAAAGAAAAAAAAAATAAAAGCGACAGGCGCAAGTCAGCCAATTTTTGTTTAACCGTATTTACACGTGTTACTATTATTTAATCCTCCAACTCATCCCTCACAGAACCGAATAAAAAACTACTTGAAGTAACACGGGTTGCAATACACACGACGGACTAAAGAGAAGCTGAATTGCAACCCGAGGATTTGAGCGGATAGGAAAGCTCACTTATACTGAAGGTAGCTGGCAAGTTTTCTTATCCAGTTAATCAGTAGTCACACCAATAATATACTGATGTATCGAAACTATTTGCACAACTGATCACAAAACGATATGACGAAAAGATAACAGCGGGAATGGTTGATGAAACGATTGTCACGAAGATTGATCCAAATCTGATCTGCCCGGGGCGAGTGAACAATGACAAAACAGCAGTCTCCACGTTATTCCCCTGTTTTCTTCTCCCTCGAGCTTCTCGACAAACATCAAAGGTGGCAGCGCCATGCAGTGTACGACGTGGCAGTTGGCAAAGTCGCGGCACTCAGAGCGTTCGCCGTGTCTCTCTCGATCTTACTCACAGCTAAGCTTCATAGCAGTCAGCGTCCCTTTCCCAGCCTCGGAATCACAGCTGACGATAGGGGGAGCTGTCGGTACATATGTCGGTAGTAGAGAGGCTTTATTCTAGCGCGTAGCTGAGACGGAACGTCTGAAGGTGAATCGGTATCGTCTCGTCAGCCCCTAGTTAATGACTTTTGGGACAGTGACAGGTTCACGTGCCCCAGTTTCAGGCGTGGATATGAGTCACAGCTGGCCAACTGGTACGGGTATATCGGCAACAGCCACGACGGGAGTGTTAATCGACTTCGAGAAGGAATTGCGATCGAGATACAGCTACTAACGTCGAGGCTTACAGCATCTGTCCAGCAAACGGGATGGTGATGACTGTTCGACTGGAACGATGCGGTAGCGGTTTCCCGGGATTGGTTAGCGCCGTGACGACTCGACCGGTGTTTCACTCTCCTCCTTTTCTCTTCCACTTTGGCTCCGTTGTTCGGCCGATCTCTGATGGGAAGGTGGATAAGGAGGGGCATGGGGCAAAAGGAAACAAGACAGGATAAGCGTTATTTTATTAAATTAGGATTGACCTTGTCGTGAGTGGACCGCCCTTCGCTACGGGTAATCAAATATTTCGTGGAGTGAAAGGAGTCGGAGGTCGATAACAACGACGTCAGGATGCCGTGTTTCAATTTATACTCCTTCCAGCGAGAAAATAGATGTAGGATCGCGAAAAAACTCGTTTGCTTCGGTTAGGTCTCCGCCAAAGGAACGACCATTCAACCCCCTCCATGCTGGAATCGAGTCCGGCGGGCTGTTCAGGAGCGGCAGCGGAGCGCGCTACGCACTATCCACTCTCGTCCACCCATAGACATATAAGAATAGACCGCGTGAGCGGGCTGAGAAGGCGATAGCGCTGTAGAAAGAGAAAGCTGCATATAGGTCCCCCTCCATCCTTGTTTAATCGCACATGCACGGGACACGCGAGTCGTGTATGCCAGTATACTACACTGCGAGAGAATGCTGAGCACGCATGCGCGTGACTAGACAATGATAGAAGTATGGGTCCATATGCAGCTTTCTCTTTCTATCCTGCTATCGCATTCACAAACGGGCTACCTCCGAGCTCGAGCGGTCTATTCTTATACGTCTATGCTTTCACCTCACTCGCAGATACGCGAATCAAGACATTCTCTCGTTGGACGGAGTATCGTTGACGACCGAGCAGTCGGTGGCGCGCTAACTTGTCAAAATTATATGCGAGCAGGGACTGTCGCAGTAAACAAATGCATTTTGTACCTATTGAATAAGACCGTTCTTTATACTTAAATTCGTTGTGTATTCAATCACGTTTAAACCCTAAACTTTACGTTGACTATAGTATGTGATTGGATATATATTTTTTTTTTTTTTTTTGAACGATAAGATATTTTTTGATCTTAACTGTTCTAGTGAAATGAGTTTTTTGCATGGAGTGATTGAATGCATACATTTTTGATCAATAGAGGTATTTTTATGGATAATGACTACATTGGCGAAAGGCTTTTGCACCAGAGATGATTTTCCGGGGGATATCATGATAACGCACAAATGTTTTGTAAATTATTTCACCAGAATATTCGGGATTTTCGAAAAAAAAAACGAAAACATATGGAAATCATACAAGAAATGTGAAGCCTGACACTGCTGGATACCATGACTGGGTCAATCTGTTTCATATCGGCATTCAGAGCTGATGTGATACAATTCTAAAAAATGACATTTTGATTCGTACCTACTGACAGTATCTGCTCAACTTGAAGTCATATCTCACTCAGCCATATCAAGCTGGAACCGCCACATTCGAAAATCGAAAAATTTCCTATGGAATAATTAAGGGCTAATTAGAGGCTAATTAAATGCTCTATTTTCGAATTAAATGCTCCGCGTTTTTTAAAAGAAACCTGTGGCGGTGCCAGCTTGACATAAACCTGGAACCCCCACACCAAAAAAAAACGGAAAACAAGTAAAATTTCGGAAAAGTGTTAGGGTCATAATTAAAGGCTAATTGGAGGCTCTTGGAATTGCTCATCTTTAAATTAATTGCTCGGCGTTTTTAAAAAAAAAACTGTGGCGGTGCCAGCTCGAGATAAACCAGACTTAAAAAAAAACGGGAACGAGGTCAAAATTCGAAAAAGTGTGAAGGCCATAATTGAAGTCTAATTAAAGGCTCCCGGAAAACCACCCGCTCGAATTAAGTGCTCCACCCCCGAGGGGTGGAAACCACCCAGAAACTAGAAAAATCCGTGTAACTCTCGGACGCAACAACTTACAGAGTTCGTACGGGTGTAAAAATTACTCCAGAATTGAAGGCTCCCAGAAAACCACCCGCTCGAATTAAGTGCTCCACCCCCGAGGGGTGAAAACCACCAAAAAACTAGAAAAATCCGTGTAACTCTTGGACGCAACAACTTACAGAGGTCGTACGGGTGTGAAAATTACTCCAGAATTGAAGGCTCCCAGAAAACCACCCGCTCGAATTAAGTACTCCACCCCCGAGGGGTGGAAACCACCCAAAAACTAGAAAAATCCGTGTAACTCTCGGACGCAGCAACTTACAGAGTTCGTGCGGGTGTTAAAATTACACCAGAATCAAAGGCTCCCAGAAAACCACCCGCTCGAATTAAGTGCTCCACCCCCGAGAGGTGGAAACTACCAAAAAACTAGAAAAATCCGTGTAACTCTTGGACGCAACAACTTACAGAGTTTGTCCGGGTGTTAAAATTACTCCAGAATTAAAGGCTCCCAGAAAACCACCCGCTCGAATCAAGTGCTCCACCCCCGAGGTGTGGAATACAACAAAAAACTAGAAAAATCCGTGTAACTCTCGGACGCAACAACTTACAGAGTTCGTACGCACGTCAAAATTACTCCAGAATTAAAGGCTCTTGGAATTCCTCATCTTTAAATCAATTGCTCGGCGTTTTTTAAAAAAAACCTGTGGCGTTGCCAGCACGAGATAAACCAGACTTAAAAAAAAACGGGAACGAGGTCAAATTTCGAAAAAGTGTGAGGGTCATAATTAAAGGCTAATTAAAGGCTCCCGGAAAACCACCCGCTCGAATCAAGTGCTCCACCCCCGACGGGTGGAAACCACCCAAAAACTAGAAAAATCCGTGTCACGCTTGGACGGAACAAGTTACAGGGTTTCTAGAGGCGTCAAAATCACTCTTCAGTCAACGACTCTCGATACACTGCCCCTACAAATCAAATGCTTCACAGTCCACCCACAAGAGTGTGATTGAGACACGAACTTTACGAATCAACGTAGCAGGTGGATGAAACAGGAACCAGGATTTTCAATGCGAAAAAATGCTCGTGTCGCGTGAATTCGTTACAATTTTTGTGTCTTGTACTTTGATTTCAGCATCGTCACCAACGAACGTCATTCCAGCGCAAATCAAGCGTTGTTTTTGCAGTTATTGATTTCACTTGTGTGGATTGCAGGTGAGTGATGGAGATTATTTTCTATGTACCTTTCTTCACACTATAAACATTACTCGTCACCGCCACCGACGGCACCATCACAGGAACTTAGCCCTTTCTTCTCTTTTCAGACGCTATCTAGAAAAATAGACACAATGGTCTAAATTGTGCTACAGGCTTGAGAAAGTGAGTGCGTTATATAAAGAAAACTCCTACTCCAAATTTCAAATCTTCAGAAGCTGCCAATTTTTTTTATGGCCTGGGAATCAACGATAGACGGGATATTTTGGCAACATCAATTTATTTAATGAATCATCCGTGTAACGTATAATAGTAATATGAACATTCTCCAACGCACCACCGTGACGAGGGCTTACGGGAGAGCTTTATTGACGATTAAAAATCAACAAAAAAAATTCATAGACGCATAAGCGAAAGTGTTCTTACACATTGATTGGAATATAAGAATTTCACAAAATATCGTTTTCCGCCTGAATTTCACGACTGAACTCGTCTTTCACCCATATAAGCAGGCGTAAAAAAATCTAAAAAAATTTGTATTATCAAGGGTGAAATTAGTTGCGATGCTTTTTTTTATAATAACAAACACGAAAAGAATAGTGTTTCACCTATAAGATACAACGACGGTCGTCCAGGACTGTGAAACTGCGTTGGGCATGCGGCACATGAGCGACGAGGTTAGAACGCTGCATCTCTACCTGCCTTAAAGACGATCGTTGGTGTTCTGAATGATTGGAAGACCATCGTGAAGCTGTTTTTTCCATGTTATACGTTTACTCAGTGAATAAATTCAAACTCTGGCGGATAGTTGTAATAGATCTTTTACCGTAAGAATCGAGACTCAAATATACTGGTGAAATTCGCAAAATTCCACCACTTATGCGGGTGGACGACAAGCGTGTCGTGGAATCCAGGCGGAAGATGATATTTTTCTAAGTTTCTTATGTTCCATTCTCTACAAAAATATGTCTATAAATTTTTTGCACGGCGCATCGTTAGCTAGTGATGAAAATCAGAATGAGCCACAAACAATTTTCTCCCATGTAATCCTTATGAAAAATGGAAAAGTGCGATGCGCAACCTCTTAATGTCAAGATTGAGAGCTAAAATTTTGAAAGACGTATTTTCGTGCTGAAATGGAAGTTCTCGACTTGTTTGGAAGTAAAAAAAATGACTTTTTTTATACTAACTAGCTGTACATTCAAAATAGTTGTAAAATTGATTATTCGATATTATTATGGATGTGACTTATAGTTAAGACCTCAAGAAACAAGAAGATATTTTTCCAGTATTTTGGGTATTATAAAGTTTTAAGTGGTTTAATGTGCCGCGAATGCAAACGGCTCACGTTTACCTTTGGTGAGGTACGAAAAAACGGAGTATGGTTTCAGGATGAGGGCTTACATAGCTTTACAGCACATGATGTGAATGCAAATATGTCGATATATTGTCGATTGATGTTCTCAACACAGAAGAAAAGTTAAAAATGGCAGTTTTGATTATTTCAAAAACTCTTGCAATTGAAATATTTCCCGAGATGTGCGATGCCACGATGGCTAACATCACGGTCGCCTACACACAATCCACATTCTACTGAAATCATACATGCTGTGAGTACCAATAGCTATTTTGTTGAGTAAAAATGATTTTTGCCTACCGATGAGATTTAATATTAACAATGTGTACTTATAACCAATTACCAGCGAATAAAATTGATGAGTTTTTGATACATAATGGAATTTAACACAAGTCAATTAAATGAATTTGCTCGAAGCGCTTGCGCATTGACAAGCTTTTTTTGATAATTGTCGAAATACCCTCTGTTCGACTGCATTTTTGTGATCATGATTAATTCATATTTTATTATTGATATTTTTATTATTAATTATTACTGATTTACGATTCTGATTTATGGGTGGATTCAATTCAATGGATCAGGGGTGATAACGTCGGAAATGAACCAAGTCAACGTAGAGTGAAATATGTTTTGGATGACGGTGAATGGCTTATACGGGCAGAACACATTATCGCAGCAAAGTTGTGAGCGAAGAACAATTTTCAACAATGTTGACACCTGATCCAATAGCACTCCACATTTATACACCAGCACGAAGTTACGGGCAAAACCAGAAATTACTCTATTTAAAATAGTCTCGGGAATCATGGATTGAAACGGGGTATCATGATTCCTGATAGCGACGAAGTAGTGAACTTTACTGCAAAACGGTCCCGTGAAACTTGAATTCTTTTGTACTACTAACAGTACAGAATGATCGGTTTGATCGTTGACAGAACATGAGATCAACTGAACACTTGAGAATTTTGTGTACCCTGAAATTCACTCAAATTTCTCTGCTGATTTTTGTAGGGCTTGTGTTGTTGAAAATTCTTCTGTTATCAGAGACAATTCAATAATGCATTGTTTTGAAGTGACCGAAATCTGAAAATTAGAACGGATTACGTCAACTTGTATGGATTTTCTGAAACACAAACTTTTGGACTGTGCAGCGGAGAGCCTATGATTGAGAGATTAATGTAACGCCCCCAAAGACCATCTAACTTAATCCGTCCAAGAGTAACACCGATTTTTCTAGTTTTTTGGTGGTTTCCACCCCCGGGGGTGGAGCAGTTAATCCGAGTGGGTGGTTTTCCGGGAGCCTTTAATTAGCCTTTAATTATGGCCCTCGCACTTCTTCGAAATTTGACCTCGTTCCCGTTTTTTTTTAAGTCTGGTTTATCTCGAGCTGGCACCGCCACAGTTTTTTTTTAAAAAACGCCGAGCAATTAATTTAAAGATGAGCAATTCCAAGAGCCTTCAATTAGCCTTTAATTATGACCCTAACACTTTTCCGAAATTTGACTTGTTTTCCGTTTTTTTTCGGTGTGGCGGTTCCAGGTTTATGTCAAGCTGGCACCGCCACAGGTTTCTTTTAAATAACGCGGAGCATTTAATTCGAAAATAGAGCATTTAATTAGCCTCTAATTAGCCCTTAATTATTCCATAGAAATTTTTTAGATTTTCGAATGTGGCGGTTCCAGCTTGATATGGCTATCTCACTCGCGGGTGTCACTCAAAAATCTGAAATAATTTTGTACACCTCTTCTTAATTTTTTTTATTTAGTTTGACATAATACAGCCAGGATTAACTAATTCGGTGTGCTTATATTGATCAAATGTACTCAAGTCTGAGTTCAACTTATAATCCAGTTCTATAGCTATCGCTGTACCTCACTAGCCAGAAAGAAAAGAAGGTCAGAAGGATAAATTATAAACCAGCAAATCATGTAATTAATGATGAGTAAAATACCAACTTAATTTGAACGATGCAGCGATGTATCAAACTCGTGAAAATAGACGCATATTATTTACGAAATGATCATTAGTCAAAAATGGTAGTTGCACCACTGTAGTCACCGAAATTGTTCCAAGTGTGGTCCCAAAATTTTGGATTACCACGAGGATCCCATGGAAGATTTGCTGGTGTCACTGCCGTTGTATTCCATTTTTTTATCTGGTTTTGCAGAGTTGTAACCACATCCTGATACCTGATAACACCAAATGACAATATTGCAGAACTTAAAAAATCTATTTTCAATCATGATAAATAACAAAATGCACTTTCTTGAATACGTGTATTCTGACAGTTGAATGTAGCTAACAGTTTTATACTGTCACGACATGACAAGAAGACATTTGATTTAACTGCGAACAGAAATATGCTAAGTAGGTTTTTTTCAAATCAGAAGAATCAGAAAATTTTCGCGTCAAGTAGTCTAAAACGCGCCCGCAACTCCACACCATTTAGTCATCACAAAAGTGCACGGCCAATACTGGAATAACATTTCTCTTCTTTTGTAAACGGAATTGGCATTCGATGATTTTCTTTCAAATGTGGGCTTTCATAAAAGCCAGATCTTAATGCAATCGGTAGTTGGATGACTGAGATATCATGGTTTGCAAACTTCCGCGATCACTGTTTCGCTCGATTTCTTCACTCCCGGTAGTCTAAATAAAAAAACCAAACGGCATTTTGATTCGTGCACACGCAGGTAACGTTTGATAAACCAGAAAAAAAATGAACGAAATGGTTACTTGTCAAATTCAATTGATCGATTTTGCACAAGAATAAATTCATAGTCTTCTCCATTTATCGAACGCTACAGAATTGTATTATATTGTGCATGCTGCTAAAATTTGAAGTTGATCGGTTCTCTGGTTCTTCAAATACCGTGCACATCAGTTAACAAATAGCTGTTCTGAGGAAAACGCGCTTAAACTTTCGATTAGAGTTTACAGGGCCGTAGAGTACACACAGTGTTTATCTGTTGATCTTAGTAAATTTAACGAATTTTGGGTTGAAGTAGGACACAGACATTTTGTATCATTCGCGGCGTTTTTAACGCAAAACGTATTTGTAAAACGACGAGCTGGTGAGATATTTTCCCTGACAATCGAAATTTTACTAATTGAGGAGCTCTATCTAGCTAGGAGAGGAGATGTGATAATAAATATTTCAAATCCCTATTTGCCTGTCTGTCTTGTTGACGCAGGATTTGCATCCGTTGCAACTTGAATGCAAGTGAGCATCCAGTTTAGTTTTTAGAGTCGTTAGTAACGCATGTCGTATATGCATTGCACCTCAAACAAATTGAACTACCGTATAGCTACGTTTCCTACAACGGAGTCAGGCTGTTATACCGTTCCTGCGGTCTTGTCTCTTTTTCTTGATTTTATTCTTACTCTAGCAGACGCGGGTGGTTAGATCGTTACTGTGTTTGACAGAGGGGGGGGGGGATACGAGGCCGTTCCTACATCCATGCACTGATTAAGCTGATTTGTTAGTGAATTCGTTCAGTGACAGGAAAGCAAGTCTGTGAGTTTATCCAGTTTTCAAAACAATCAAAATAAATCAAATCAGATTTCACAAGTTCTAGCGATTGCACCCACATTTCATGCGATAGCAAAAATAAAATCAAATCTACTATGAACCAACAAGGAGATTAGGTACCTCCGATGTCGCGGATCAGGTTCCCGTTTCCCGTGGAGAAAGTTTAAGACCTCCGAATTAACGTTGTTTTTAATTTTTGATCGAATAGGCCTTGGTTGCTGAGATATCGCGATTTGAAAATTTGACATTTTTTGCCGGGGTAGGGGCCGTTTTGGCTCGCGCATGGAGTGTGTGAAGCGTGGACGGTTAAACCAAGAGTTGGCGTAGCTGAAACGGTAAGACGACGGACTAGAACGTTGAAGGTTCACGGTTCACGTCTACGTACATTTTTGTTGTCATATTTTTTTTTATTGTTTCCTATAATTAATTTTTCATATATTTTTTGAGGTTTTTGAATTTCCGTACCGAAAACTCCACAGTTTTTGCTCTTTTTCTTTATTTTGGATTTTATGTTGTCTACCACATTGTTGATGGCATTTGACATTTACCGGGACAATCTCTTGAAACTATACATACAATGTGCATGCGCGAGTTTTATCGGCTGCTCGGGCAGGCTGACCATCCCGAGTTTCAGCTGTCAAACTCTGTTTCTGGCGGCAATGTAGTTTATATGAAATTTTGAGGATAGAATCTTAAACAGTCGAGTTAGTGACTCGGAAAGTTAATGCTGATGATCTTTGAAAATTGGTTTTATTCGACTCAACTGAGAAATCTGTTTAAATGTTGGGTGCTTGGAAGAAACGCAGCAGGTAGGTGGGAACACTTTATTATCACTTTTATTATTTCGTACATTAGAAATAACAATGAAATTTTTTTCTTTCAACAGGTGATACTGCCAAAATAATTACATTTCTAATATTTACTGTCATCTGACTATTGCATTTATCACACGTACAAAGATCATCGCCACTTTTGAGCAACTGAGAAATTTTCTCACACTCTTGTGATTTCAGGCAGTAATATTGAATTTTATCACTTTTGAAAATGAGACATCAAACCGAGCGTTCAAGAAATTCAAATATCTCACTATCGGTAATAGAACTGTAAATCTTTTTTCTCGGAAATGGTTCAACAAAATTTAGCAATAGTCGATAGTCAATGTATTTTTTCTGATCAATAAATTATTGCTACTACTATTAAGAATTTTTCACTGATTGTCAGAGTTCATTTGGCAAATTTTCAATGATGTTCGATTAAATAAATGAAGGGAACCTAATACTCTGATATTTAATACTGGTGTTTGGTGAGAGTAGGTATGGATAAACTGTTCGTTGTTACAATTAACGTTTATTACAGAGTAATCAAGTAAAGATAAAGGTGCAAAGTAAAAACGTTGTAATACAATAGGTGCGTGGAATAAATATACACGTGCTCAATACAATACACTCAGTGACTGAGTCCCGTCTAATCCAAGACGACCCGGTCAGTTTTGACTCACTCGACAGACTCCTTCTATCGTTCGCTTACAGTCGTTTATTACCTATGTATAAGTGACATCTATACTCTCACACGCATTATACATTTGTATATTTCTCATGATTTTCGCATATATCAACATACTCAAATTGAAAATTCAAGTAATATGAGATTCATTAAAATGATTTCTGTATATCATGTTAGTGCGGTACAGAACGAAGAAAATCTAATCGGAAGCGTAGAACTCAGGAACGTGAATCACATCCTGTGACACAAGTTGAAAATCAAGTTTGTCAAAATGCGCCTCAATGTCACAATTAGCTCCAAGGATAATCATGTTTTGGAATAATGTCAGAACATTATTACAAGGATATTGACTTATCGGATTCAAGATTGTGTCCCTTGTTACATCAAAATAAATTAATATCTAATTTTTAACGAAGTTCATGCAGATTTTTTTCCAAATAATATAATCCAATACAATATCTTGTTCATAGTCCTCCGAACATCACCTTGTAACAAGGATATTTGGAAAGAGTCCCTTTGTTGCAGGAACCATTATAAAATTCTTGGTTTCAAATTCGTACTACTGAATAACTTCTGCGTTTCAGGTTCCATTTCCAATCTCAAAATGAAATTTTTTTTTGCTCGAGAAACATGAAACGCAGAAATAATTGCGGTAAATGGAGATTCACAAGCTTTCAGTCTTAGCGCAGGACCGTATAAGGTGTGTAAAATTGAATTTGGTTGTCAGTTATCGTGCAACTAGCTAGCCAGATGACACCGTCAACTAAAATTAAATTTAAAAACATTTTCAACTAAAGTTATTTAACAATTCCAGATTCAGAATAATTCAGTTCGCCTCGCAAAATTCGACCCTACAATCTGATTGTGGACTTGAAAAACTATTTATTTGAATTTAATGCTAAGGAGAGTAAAAATAAGCTTCAAAATAGGATACCAAATTAAATAGTATGAAGTTTGAAAAACAATGCTGGTCAATAATAATGCTTGAATTACAATGGTGCACAAAATGATTCCTCGGTAGTATGAATTGGCAGCTACGGTTGAGTAACAAACTTATCGCTATTGGCTCGATCAAAGTAAAATGATGGGATATTCAGCCATGCGGGGTCGGGTTCCGACGTTCGAGGTGACGGCCCTGGTGGGATGTTAGAACAAAAGAAGGGGGGAGAGAGAAACGAAGCAGTGGGCACTCGGACACGGTCGCGAGCGAAGCAGTTATAACCACGTGATCTTTGAATCATTTTTGTTTGTTCAATTTAATAAAATCGTTTGCTTTTCTCGATTAATTTGATGTTCACGATCATTACTCCCTTCTCTCCCGGTCCCTACATATGGGGGCTCGTCCAGGATCGTGAGAACAAGCGCGAGTGTCGAGATTTTGAAAAACGAAGTGAGACGCAAAAGACTAAAGCCGAAAAGTTGAAAGGCGAACGACGAAAAGTCGAAAAACAAGAAGACGAACAGGGAAAGACGAAAGACGAAAAGTTGAAAAACGAAAAGACGAACAGGGAAAGACGAAAGACGAAAAGTTGAAAAACGAGAAGACGAACAGTGAAAGACGAAAGACGAAGAAGTTGAAAAACGAAAAGACGGAAACATCGGCCGTTAAGCTGAAAATAAAGTTGAAGTCACGACAAAGTATAGTAAAAACCGAAACCTAGCGTTAACAGTGGTTGTCGCAAGATCGCTCGAAGACAAAGATGACGCCCCAGAGGGCACGAGGAAGGTCGCCACGATCCCAGGGGAGCCCGGCGGCTCGGGCGACAAAGAAAAAGAAAACAAAGGAAACGAACGAATGCCGTGTTCAACGCCGGTGGAGAAAATGTCGGTAAAAGAGCTCAGAAGTAAATTAAAACGGTTAAAGTTACCGACGGAAGGGAAAAAGGCGCAACTGGTATCTCGATTGAGGTGATACGAAGAAAATGCCAAAGACGACGGCGACAGCGAAGGCGGAAGCACGAGCGAAGACGAAAACACGGGCGAGGACGACGCAGAAAGTTCAGAGGTGGGATTGGTCAGCGAGCAGACAGCTGATACCGATGACAATGACAGGAACGATCGTGGGGCTGAAGCGAGAAGAACAAGACGACGACGAGACGAGCGAAGGACAGCAGCGCGACCGCGTGACCCAGGAAGCTTGTTTACTGTTAAAGATGTCGAAGGCAGTATTTCGAATTTCTCCGGAGACGACAAGCTTTCGGTGGAAAAGTGGATTGAGGAATTCGAAGACGCAAGTATTCTATTGGGCTGGAGTGATTTACAGAAAGTGATATACGCGAAAAGACTGTTGTGTGGTTCGGCGAAACAATATATCGCGTTGCAAAAGGGCCTCTCGACGTGGAAAAAGATGAAGCGACTACTCGCCCGTGAGTTCGAAACGAAGATTAACAGCGCGACCGTTCACGCGCAGCTCGCGAAACGGAAGAGACTGAACAATGAGACGCCGCGACAATATTTGTACGCCATGAGTGAAATCGCTAGTCAAGGTACGATCGAAGAGGAAGGGCTCATGCAGTACGTGATCGACGGTGTCGTTGGCGACGAAAACAACAAGGCTATTTTGTACAGCGCGTCCACGATCACGGAATTAAGAAGAAATTTGGAACGGTATGATCGAATAAAAGAGAAAAGCCAGAACAAACAGCGAAGTGAGCCGCCGAAAGGAAAGACGAGGGATACAACCGCTCCACAGGGTACAACGAAAAACACGACGGTTAAAAGCTCACGGTGTTTCGGGTGCGGTTCGGCTTAGCACATCGCGCGCGAGTGTCTGGAAAAAGAAAAAGGGCCTAAGTGCTTTAAGTGTAATAAATTTGGACATATTGCGGCTAAGTGCGACGACCCCAATAAACAAAAAAAAAAGACAGTGTAAACGTGCTCACCGCGATTAACCAAACGGCGACAGACGACGAGATCAGAGTCGAAATCAACGGTGCGTCGATAAAAGCGATGATCGATACTGGGACGCAACGAACGGTGTTGAAGAAAAGTGAGTACGACAAAATTGGGGAATCGCCGTTGCAAGTGACGGGGAAAATTTTTCAGGGCTTCGGAAAAGCCACCGTTAAAGCCGCAGGACTTTTACGTGTCAGCATGGTGATTCAGGGCGAAAAATACAACGGTGACGTGTACGTGGTACCGGATTTCGCCATGAACCACAGTATGCTCCTTGGTAAAGATCTCACGAGAGCAATGGACGTGCGTATCGAAGGTGGTCGAGTGACAATCGGTAAGTTGACGTTGACGTTGACGACAAGAAAAGTGACAGTGAGGAGATGAGGTCGAAAGACAATGACAGTGGCGGGTTAAGTGAATGCCTCGTGAATTACGTTGAAACGGAGAAAGTAGACATTGACAGTCGATATCGCGAAACAATCGAGAAGCTCATTAAAGAGCACAACCCGCGGAAGGAAGTGCAAACGAGTGTCGAGACGAATATCGTGTTGGAGAATGACGTTCTGGTGTGTTTGAGACCGCGACGACTGTCGGTCAAAGAAAAAGCGGTATTAGACGCCCAAATCGGTGAGTCGTTACGCGAGAAAATCATACGGCCAAGTCGAAGCAAGTATTCTAGCCCGGTGGTAATCGTGCCAAAGAAAAATGGAGAGTATCACGTGTTCATTGATTACAGACAGTTGAATAAAAAAATAGTAAGAGACAGATTTCCGATGCCGTTGATCGATGACCGAATCGATGCCCTCGCGCATGCTCGCATGTTCTCAGTGCTGGATCTGAAGAACGGGTTCTTCCACATCCCGGTCGGTGCCAGCAGTGTGCAATATACGTCGTTTGTGACACCGGACGGACAATTTGAGTTTTTCAAGACCCCGTTCGGTCTATGCAACAGTCCTACGTCGTTTTTGCGCTTTATCGACGAAGTGTTCCACGAGCCTGAGCGAGAGGGAGTGGTATTTACATACATGGACGATTTAATCGTACCTGGAAGAGACGCAGAAAAAGCCCTGGTGAATTTGAAAAAGACTCTCGCCGTCGCAGCGGAAAAGGGACTCGATCAACTGGAAACAGTGTGAGTTTCTGAAGAGTCGAGTCGAGTACCTGGGCTACGTGATCAAGAATGGTGCTGTTGGTCCGTCGCCTACGAAAATTAAGGCCGTAAAAAGTTTTCCGGTGCCAGGTTCTAAGAAGGCCATTCAGAGCTTTTTGGGTTTGACCGGCTATTTTCGCAAGTTTATCCGAGATTACGCCAAGATCGCGAAGCCCCTTTTCGACGTACTGAAGGATGATCAACGATTTCGATTTGGAGACAAAGAAGAGCAGGCTTTCGAAGAGCTGAAACGACTGTTAACTAGTGAACCTGTGTTGCGGATATATCGTCCTGACGCGCAGACTGAAGTGCACACAGATGCCAGCAAAGACGGATATGGGGCGGCGTTGTTGCAAAAGACTGACGACGATGACCGTTTCTACGCAGTTTATTTCATGAGCCGAAAGACGTCAGACGCAGAAAAGAAATTGCACTCCTACGAACTCGAAACGCTAGCTGTGATACAAGCCGTCAAGAAGTTCCGCGTTTATTTACTCGGCATTGAATTCAAACTTGTGACTGACTGTTCCGCGTTACAGAAGACGCTGAACAAGAACAATGGTTCTCCGAAGGTGGCCCGCTGGGCTCTGACTCTCGAAGAATTTGAATACGAAGTCGAGCACCGCGTCAATTCTCGCCTTAAACATGTCGATGCTCTAAGTCGTTACCCCGTCATGACCGTCATAGACAAAATAACCCCGATGATACGACAACAACAAGATGGTGAAGAAAGACTGCGAGTGATCAAGCAGATTTTGGAGAAGGGGCCTTACGAGGATTATCTTTGCGAGGACGGTATTTTGAAGAAACAAGTAGACGATCGAAATCTCATCGTGTTACCGGCAAGCATGCAACAGGACGTGATAAGAAAGGCGCACGAGAATGGTCATTTTGGCGTTGAAAAAATGATGGAATCCATAAAATCCGAGTACTACATTCCGAGTTTGGTTCAAAAGCTCGACGAATACGTAAGTTGCTGCGTCCCCTGTATATTGGCGGAGGCAAAACACGGTAAAAAAGAAGGTTTCTTCAGGCCGATACCAAAAGGAGACGTCCCTCTAGCGGTCTATCATGTGGATCACCTCGGACCAATGAATGCGACCACGAAGATGTATAAGCATCTCTTCGTAGTCGTCGATGGCTTCTTCAAATTTGTATGGATTTATCCAACGAAGTCGACGACATCCAGAGAGGTAATTGACAAACTGAAGACGCAGCAGAAAATTTTTGGAAATCCTCGGTGTATCATCAGCGACCGTGGTTCAGCGTTCACGTCGTCCGAATTCAATGACTATTGTGAAGAAGAAAACATCGAGCATATCCTGATCACGACGGGTATGCCGAGAGGAAATGGTCAGGTCGAACGTATCAACAGAATAATCATCCCAATACTCAGGAAGCTAGCTCAAAATTGTCCTAACAAGTGGTATCGCCACGTCGATACAGTGCAGCGTGCTATTAATAGCACGTATCAACGAAGCATTGGCACCAGTTCGTTCGAGGTTCTCGTGGGGGTACCCATGCGTCAGAAGAAGGACATCGAGCTGCAGGCGCTCATCGAACAAGAAGTCGTCAACGCTTTTGACGAAACAAGAGAAAAGTTAAGAGCAATCGCTGAAGAAAATATCGCGGCGATTCAGTTGGAAAATAAGAAGCAACACGACCGACGGTGCAAGCCAGCTGTGTCCTACCACGTAGGGGACCTTGTGGCCATCGAACGAACCCAATTCAATCCTGGATCGAAAATACGAGACAAATATGTGGGTCCGTATAAGATATCGCAAGTAAAAGGATGCGATAGATACGAAGTCATCCGCGAGACCGATGGAGAGGGTCCTAAAATGACCTTCACAGCAGCTGACCAGATGAAGCCCTATCGGTATTATTCTCCGGGGGCCGGAGGAACTCAGGAATGGCCGAATGTGGGGTCGGGTTCCGACGTTCGAGGTGACGGCCCTGGTGGGACGTTAGAACAAAAGAAGGGGGGAGAGAGAAACGAAGCAGTGGGCACTCGGACACGGTCGCGAGCGAAGCAGTTATAACCACGTGATCTTTCAGTCATTTTTGTTTCTTCAATTTAATAAAATCGTTTGCTTTTATCGATTAATTTGATCTTCACGATTATTACTCCCTTCTCTCCCGGTCCCTACAGCCATTATGATCCGTAGTATATCCCGCTCTTCAATTTTGCCTTAACTGATGTTAAGAAGGTGGCGATGGCCTGATGAAATTCAATCTGGCACCTGATGTCTGACGGAACAACCAGATTCGATGGTTATAATGATTGCACCGCTCGAGAAACCAGGATCCTTGCCACCTAAACGTTTTGACCGTCAGGTAAGGCATAATTTTCCTCGTGTGAATCAAAGTTGAAACTTCGAGCGTGCTGAAAAACAACGAATTTTATCATTGAATCCATGTTAAAATATTGTAATAGTCAAAGATCACGTAATTAGGAATTCACCTACATGCTTCCATGCTTGACAAATTCAGTCCCGCTTTGACAATGAATTATTTCATACTTGAAAATATTAGAAGCTATTATTATCAGACAGGATCTTTTGGTATTTTTGGATACAACCAATTTCCAATAAAATGCACAATACATAAATCCTTATTGAGACGCATATTTAATTTTATGTAAATAAAGAATCTGTTCGCAATAAACGTTGTTTTTACTCACCTACATCTGTTTGATGAGACTCCTACCTGTTAATGACATTTCAGATTGAATTTCAGATTTTTTCTTTCAATAAATAACATTCAATTTCTGTTTCTTTTGATATTTGCTTTTCCGTTGAATTCTTTATTGCATCGGTTGAATATTTTCCAATATCGATTACGGTATTGCTGAATGATACTATTTTTCCGTGACAATTCACGCTACGTAAAAATAAACAGCAACATAACCTTAATCCACGGCTTCATGCGCTAGAGATTCACAGCTTTAGTTTCATTTCGTGTACATTGGCGCCCTGCTCAAGACACGAAAACATCGCCGCGGGGCGATTTCAGCGACCAATGAGATTGAATTATTAGGCGCATGCGCATTGTATGTATAGTTTTGAGAAATTGTCCCGGTACACACAAAATGGATTGTTATAAAGTCTATATGGAGACGATTTCCGCAGTGCCTACTACAAATGTTTTACTCACGCAAAACTTTTTATGGTCAATATTGAAAGTCTCATCTTGTTGAATATACGCCAACTGTATGTGTTCCTATATGTCAAATCTTCATACATTATATAGAATAAATGTTACCCAGAGGAGGGCCCATAGTGAGGGCCAAAACGTTGGAGAAAATTCATTTAACCCTCCGCCGTCTATCCATGATGATATCGTCATATCTGACTTTGGCACGACCTGATTGGTCAAACATTTTGAAGTAAAAACTGCTGAAATATTGAGATAAGACCCAAAACTAGTTCCCCGAATTTTTTGGGAATTTTTGGATACTCCTAAGTGAGTTAAAAACACGAACATGAACTTGGCTCGCCAATTGTCGAAAATGTGAATTCGGACTATTGCATAATTTGCCGTCAATTAGCCGTAAATTAGTAGCCCGACTTATGTTGTTGTCGCACTCAATTTTCAAAAAAAAAAGCGGATGGCGTGCTAACTTTTCAAAAACATAGCGCGCCATTTACCAAAAAAACGCACCGCGAGCATCATGCGTAATTCTGACTTGGTTGATGATTTGCCGTAAATAGCCCGCCAACTACCAAAATAACGCACAGCGAGCATCATGCGTAATTCTGACTTGGTTGATGATTTGCCGTAAATAGCACGCCATCCACCAAAATAACTATTGTGTATGCGAGGAAGAGGTAAATAAAGACGACTACACTCTGTTACGGTTCAGGACCGACTGCCTTTATTGCCTGCCTTCTCACATTCTATACTATCGTTATAGATACACACATTCGTACACATTCGTACATCACATATCTCACACCCTTCCCCGTTTTATTCATTTATCAAAGTTGATAGACATTACACCTTTACAAATAATGCGTAGCATCGTATGGTGTTACATTTCGCTTTAATCTAGTTGATTTTCTTAAAACTATCGCCGAATTTTCGCTGCTTACATTATCTCGCACATTAGTACTAACATCTATTGTACTTTGATCATTTTCGCTTTCCCGCCAATGTCGTATTTGATCGAAATGTCTTTTGTGCTCTTTCTCTCCTCCTTCCTTAAATTTTATTGTACAGTTTCTTGGAGGTGATTTCCTAACAATTTTGGCTTCCGACATTTTCGGGTGATGTTTTCGAAAATCCTTTGCCATTATTACGTCGCCTTCTTCAAAGTTTTCTTTTCTACTACCTTTGAAGTGCTTTTTTTGCATATATTGCTTTGATTCAACGTGATATCTCGTTTCTGGCCGTAATAATAACAAAGGAGTTTTCAGTTCTCTTTTAAACAACAAGTTGGCCGGAGTTTCATTCGTTGTTGCATGTTTTGTTGTTCTGTATGAGAATAAAAACATTTGTATAGCAGTTCTCACATCTACTTTCGAGCTTTGTACAATCGCTTTGAGTTTACGCTTAAATGTTTTTACAAGATTTTCCGCAGCTCCATTTGTCGCTGGGTGTTTCGGCGCTGAAAAATCTTGTTTTATTCCTAATTGCTTGAGAAACTTTTTGTATTCGTCGCTCGTAAACTGCGTTCCTGAATCAGTTACAACATGGTTCGGTAGTCCATGCGTTGTAAACATTTCTCGGAATTTTTCTATCGTTGCTTCTGCTGATATATTTTTCATAATGAAAATTTCAGGCCACTTAGAATAGGCATCGATGACTAAAAGGTAAGTTTGCCCCAAATATGGCCCCGCAAAGTCTGCATGAAGTCTTTGCCACGGTTGGCTTGGCCATGGCCATGGAGTTAATTCCATTCTAATTGGATTGTCTTTAGATTCAACACACCATTTGCAATATTTAGATTTATCTTCTAAATTTTTATCTATATTAGGCCACCAAACCACCGACCTTGCCAAACTCTTCATTTTAACTATCCCAAAGTGACTTTCGTGCAATTTTTCGATTACCTTTTCTCTTAATTAAGGTGGGACGATAACTCTCTGTCCCCACATTAAACATTCTTTTTCGACGTGAATTTCGTCTTTACGCAGTGCATATGGTTGCAACTCATTAGGCCAACTTTTAAGACTACAGTCAGGCCATCCTTCTATTACCATCCGCTTCACGATGGATAGAGTCTCGTTTTTAGCAGTTTCGCGTGCTACTGCTTTGAAATTTAAACATGTTATGTTTGTTGAATATAACGTTGAATATAAAATATAATTGTAAATACGTAAATCGGCCTTCAGTTTCTAAAACATCATTATTTTCTACATAATTTAACGGTAATCTCGATAAAGTATCAGCCACAATATTATCTCTTGTACTAATGTACTCTATTTCATAATTAAATGCCGATAGAAAGTAACTCCAATTTTGCAATCTACTCGTAGCCATGTTTGGTATACCCTTTTCAGGAGAAAAGATCCTGGATAACGGTTTATTATCCGTTTTTGAAAGAAATTTACGTCCGAATAAATAATCATAAAACTTAGTTACTCCAAATATTATCACAGCTGCTTCTTTATCAATTTGCGAGTAATTTTCTTGCGCGGCTGTCAACCTCGTTGATGCAAACGCTACTGGTCTATCGCCGTCTTCATAAGACTGGCTGATATACGCACCCAGCCCTTTTGGGGACGCATCACATTTTAATTTTAATGGTAAAGATAGATTGTAGTTTACAAGCACACTTTTTAATTCTATTTTCGCTCTTTTAAACGCTTCTTTGCAATTTTGATCCCACTCAAAAATTCTCGAATTACTGCAATTATATAATGGTGCTAGAATTTTAGCACGATCTTTAAATAACCTGCCATAATAATTGATTTTACCTAATAATAACTGTAATTCTTTGTGATTTTCCGGTTCTTTCATATCAACTATTGCTCTATACTTTTCTTCATTTACTGTAATAGTGTCATCCCGTAACTTATATCCTAAATAATTAACTTCATCTTTGAAAAATTCGTATTTGTTTACTCGTCCTTTCAAACCGCATTCTTCTAAACTCGTTAATACTATATCTAAATTTCGCAAATGTTCCTCATCATCACTTCCCGTTACCACTACGTCGTCTGCTACCACCGCGACTCCGTTTATATTTTTCAAAACTTCCTCCATTTGCTTTTGAAAATACTCAGGTCCCGATGATATACCGTACATCATATACAAGCATTTAAACAAGCCCTTATGAGTATTGATAGTTAATAAGTTTTGCGAATTTTCCTCAACGGGAACTTGTAAAAAAGCTTCTTTTAGGTCAATTTTCGAATACCGCTTCTTATTTGTATTATTAATATTTTTTGTTATTAATCGAGCCATAGCGTGATCGAAGTTCGGTGGTGCATAGCGAATTGTTTTTAATAAAGGGTTAATAGTTACATTGAAAGCTCCACAAAGTCGAACATCTCCATTCGGTTTTAGTATCGGCACGATCGGGGTAGCCCATTCGCTCATTTCTACTGGTTCCAATATTTTCTCTTCTACCAATCTATCTAATTCTTTCTCTATTTTATCCTTTAAAGCGAAAGGTACAGATCGCGCTAACTCATATATCGGTTTAGCATCCTCCTTTAATTCTAACCTGATCTTGGCCCTATTGAACGATCCTTTAGAATTTTCAAAAAATTTAGCATGTTTTTCTAAGATTTTATTTAGCCTGTCATTACCATCAATTTTATTTTTAATTATATGCAGATCTAGGTCTTTAACTAATGGCCATAATCCTAGTGCTTTGAGCCACGCTCTGCCTATTATCGGCGGCCCGGACGATTCAGTTACATATAAATCAGCTTTAATTATCTTATTGTTCAGACTCACAGTTACACCTTTGAACATTCCTGCAGGCTTATTGGCGGTATTATCATGGTTCCTAAATTCTATATCTGGCTCATACATTGTTTCTTTCGGAAAACATTTCTTTATAATTTCTTTTGGAATTATAGCTGGTTCCGCGCCCGAATCTATTTCTATTTTAATTTTAGATTTATTTATTTCGACCGTTACATATTGAGGCTCGACTCTAGTTTTTCCGGGTACATACAGACTGTACAGACTTCTTTTATTATCAATATACATGTGGCTCAACTCTCGCGACATTTCACCATCGGAGCTACTACTACTACCGCATTCACTTACGTAACCTACTCGCGGCTTTTGTTCTGCATCTTTTTTTCGGCTCTATGCGTACAAACTCTAGTAGTGTGACCTTTATCACCGCACGTATGGCATACTACATTTTCCCTATACATACAATCATTAACGAAGTGTCTTGAATCCCCGCAACGGTAACAAGCAGAGCCTCCCGGTATTTGTTGTGCTCGCGCCGTTCCTCGAGCCCGGCCGAATGTTCTTCCCCTTCTAGTCCATGTACATTGTCCCTGTCTACGATCTCCCTCATGTTGCTTTCGCCAAAACTTTCCACGACTTAGCATGTGTACCTCTTGAATTTCCGCATTTGTTTCTTGCAATTTTTCTGCGCCTTTACTAGCTGCCTCTGATGCCATAGCTTTTTTTAATGCTGTTTCCAGATCGGGTTTCTCTAGTTTTAATAATTCCGCCGTTATTGCTTTACTTTTTAAGCCACAAATCATTTGATCGAGTACTTGCTCGTCTTCGTTCGTAAATTTACATTTGTCTGTCATAACCTTCAGCGCTGTGACGTATTCTTTTATACCCTCGCCGTCTGATTGCTTCCCGAGTCTGAATTCATATCTATATACAAGGTATGATGCTGGCGGTTTCAAATAATCTTTGACCTTTGTTATAATTTCTTCATAGGTTTTGTCCTTAGGCTTAACAGGCTTACATATTTTTGCGATCTCTTCGTACGTCTCTGCATTCACTTTACTCAACAAAATTGCTCTTTTTTCTTCAGCATTTGTTATTTTGTTTGCAATGAAATACTGCTCTAGTCGATCACAAAACATTTCCCAATCATTTTTGGTAATATCAAAATCCAAATTTGCACTACGTTCCATTATGCTTTTGTTTAATTGTTCATTTATACTATCTGGATCAACTATTTCGAACGTTTTTTTATCCACTATATCTGCTATCCGTATTAATTTTTGCTGGCCACACTCAGTCTTTTCTTTCACAAATTCTCGAAATTTTCTTCGTAACTCATTAACACGTTGAGCGCCACGCGTATTTCTAAGACAATCCCGTTCAGGCCACGCGCGCCGCTGTCAGCCACCGATAAGTCTAGTGTCAGCCACCGATGGCTGACGCGGCCTAAACGGAAAGTCTAGTGTCAGCCACCGATGGCTGACATGGCGCTCAACGTGCACTGAGAGAAATGAAGTTCAGAATTCTGGTACCTAATGCTAAATTCTATCGACATACCCTTTACGCATATGACTTCGTACAAAAAAAATAGAGAATAATGATTTTAGTATGGCAATATTTATAAATGACATAAATCGCTAGTCACGTTTGGCATCACATAATGTAACACTCGGAAGGTGTACCATTCTTTGCACTGTTTGAAACCTAATCTAGTATGGTAGAAAATACTAACAAGTCGAATAGTAACTGATGTTTTACGCATTAATTAGTTTTGCTACTGATTGTGGCATATTTTCCATTAGCAATCATAATTTTCAAAACTCGGAATCCCATTATGTGCTCCTTTATGACACGTATCAGATTCTATGCTGGTATAGGTACGATTCTGGTATACATGGCGAGAGGTAACCGATAGTGAATAGTATATTTGGCCAGTGTGAAGCACTGATTACGATACTGTATGGCAATCCTTGACTATCTTCTTAGATTGCGTGATACATGTATAAGGCCATTTTAATGCCCAAGTGATACAAGCATTGTTAATCGTCACTAGGCGTCTGCTACAACGCTGCATGGCAATTTCTGCTGTTCGCAGGGTAGTAATTAGTACTAAAGTAGCGAACCAGTCTAGTCAATAAGCACTTTTTTTACGATTTTCAATTACAGTTCTCCTAAAAATATGGTTGAGGTGTCATTCGATTCAGAATCGCATCAAGTAACTTTTTGAGAAAATTCAAGATCCGCAACAAAAAATTACAAAGGTTGTAAGCAATTGAGTAACAAAAAAGGGTTTTTGTTTTTCGTGAATATCACGAAAACTATTGCAGATATCGCAAATGTAAACAAAGATTCATAAGGAGCAAGTAATTTCCTACAGGAAAGTCTAAACTTCCGGAACTCTACCACCAATATTTATAATTTTAATCTGGAGGTAAAAATAGCGCTGAAAACAGACGGTGTGATGACCGTGCGCTCGGCACGATTCGCTCATATTTACAACAAAAAATCTTTTAACCCATTAAATATGAATATGCAGGGACGAAAAAAATTCAGGTACCATTTAGACACATGAATGAACAATAATCCGTAAAAAAACAATTTTCCGTGATTTTTCAATTAATCATGCTCTTGTTAATCAAGTCGTTTTTATAATTTGTGAATCAACATAAAAACCCCTGTCATATTCCAACTAAGACCAGAAAATTTTTTTAACTTTTGGAATTCTTTCTTCAAAGGGTTTGAAGGAGATCCCCATTTGTAAACTTTTTCAATTTCGATTTTTCATGTTTTAATCAAAAATTTAAAGAATGAAAATTTTTAAAAATCAAACAGAGCTACCAAAAAACTTTTTTTCAAAATGTTTCGATTATTTCAGTTTCTAATCATTGAAAAATATACAAAAATAATTAAAATTTTTTTTTACTTTGATTCTTTGAAATATTGTTATAAACAAGTGCATTGTTTATGAGATTATCGAAAATTTGTTTTTGACGAATAGATAGTCGATAAAAGCAATGATTTTTAGGAAAAAAATCCTTTCATAAAACTAATTCCCTATAATTTTAAAACGCATTTTTTAACTAACACCTTTTTTTCGTCGCTGAAAATTAATGCTAAGAAACCATTATTTCTTTAAAAATCATTATTATCAGTGCTCTTTCATATTCTGACAAAAAATGATTTCTTGTCCATATCCTTATTGTTCATTTAATAAACAATCTGTTATAAACAAATGAACATCCGTACTATATTTTTCTTCATGTACTACCAAAAAACACGAAAACAACCCTGCACAACTTTTTGATGAAAATACTTTTTTCCCATTTTTTACATCATTTCAAATATTCTCATGTCCTCGAGGTAGCCATTTTTTTCAAGCTCACCATAACTTTCAGATACCAAGTATTAAATGAAGTATAGTGAGTATTCAAAAAGTTTACAAATGGGGATCTCCTTCAGGTTCTTAGTTTGAAAATGACAGGAGTTTTTATGTTGATTCACAAATTATAGAAACGACTTGATTAACAAGAGCATGATTAATTGAAAAATTGGGGAAAATTATTTTTTTAAGGATCAGTGTTCATTTATATGTCTAAATGGTACCTGAATTTTTTCGTTCCTGCATATTCATACTTAATGGGTTAAAAGATTTTTTGTTGTAAGTATGAACGAATCGTGCCGAGCGCACGGTCGTCACATCATCCGTTTTCAGCCCTATTTTTACCTCCAGATTAAAATTATAAATATTGGTGGTAGAATTCCGGGAGTTGGGATTTTCCCGTAGGAAATTTCCTGCTCTTTATGAATCTTTTTTTATATTTGCGATATCTGAAATAGTTTTCGTGATATTCGCGAAAAACGAAAACCCTTTTTTGTTACTTAATTCTTTATACCATTTGTAATTTTTAGTTGCGGATCTTGAATTTTCTAAAAAAGTACCTAGACGCGATTCCGATTCGAATGACACCTCAACCATATTTTTAGAAAAACTGTAACTGAAAGTCGTAAAAAAAGGTGCTTGTTGACTAGACTAAACGTTGTCAATCGAATGTGGCTCGCGTTGCCACGCTATTGGTCGAATCAAGCTAACGCGCGACGTCTTTTTTCCCGGACGAAAAGCGTCTGCTGCTGAGCTGAATGGCGATTCTTCCCATTCATATGGGTACTAATTGCTAAGCGAATAGTATCGCGTGCCAAATAAAAGGCTAGCAGTGCCAGTTCGATTTCATTCTCTAACGGTCGAAATACAAGTATTTCTCATTCTTGTGGGAACAGTGTGAAGAAGAGCATCAAAATGGATCACTTGTTAGCTGAGTGGTGCTTGGAACACATCGTATCCCTTCTCAAAGGTGAGTACAGCACTGTTATTATTTTATCATCAATTATCAAGGTACGCAAGTGCTTAATTTCGTATTTCCTTTTTCGAATACGATCCGCAGTTCCTAGTTTAAAATTTATAGTTTAAAAGTTTTTTTTTTTCTTATTCACCGTACACCTCGAACACAACATTCATTATATTTCCACAAGCATATTAACTCACTAATTCGTGCAGCTATCTTGAATCCCTAATAGACGTACCATTATTCATATGTGCACCCTAATAGGATATACAAGTCTCATATACCTATGTATACGTATATATGCAGTTCTATTAGAGTAGGATCTATAGATCTCTTCACTTTGCTGTACACATATTATAGGTACAAACACAAAGCTGTGCCAATTTCTTTGTTAGTATATTCAATTGAGCTTTCCACGGGTAAGTTTGTAAAATAATGTATACATATGTACATTTTCAGTATAGTAAAACATGTGCATTTATATTATCGTATGCTGCGCGAAAAATATACAATGTACAATACAATTATACAAAATAATCGTCCGATTTTTTCTTAACTATCGATTTTTTCCTGTATGAATCGTAAAATTCACTGATTGTATATTTTTCGTATATTTGTATATACATAGCTCATTCGCGGAATGTAATGAATATTGGTGTTTCCAGTTTGCTGGCCTCTTTGCATGTTGATTCTTTTGCCTCTGTTTGTTATGTGAATACTTTGCGAATACTATTTGATCGACGTATAGTTTTCATACATTGTCTTGAAATTACACTTTTGTTTTCATATTTATCAGTCATTATCTGCATGATTTTGTCAATTTCTTATTTACTTTCAATTGCTTGTGTTATTTTCCAATTCAGCTGCGGGAATATCCCTATCCGATTTCCCGACCCTAAAATTCGACGACCTCAAACACGTTTTAACGAATGTCAACGATTTCGTATACTTCTTCGAAAAACTAGAAGGG
Source organism: Neodiprion pinetum (assembly GCF_021155775.2). NCBI lineage: Eukaryota > Metazoa > Arthropoda > Insecta > Hymenoptera > Diprionidae > Neodiprion > Neodiprion pinetum. The sequence goes on along the minus strand of NC_060235.2, from coordinate 13,413,116 downwards.
TGGCGTAAGATTAATTCAGAACCGCAGGTACTACTAATCCTCCTTATCCTCTCATACTTTTAAACGCTACTCCTTACTGTCGTTGCTGAGTTATCCTATAAATAGGTGATTTTATCATTTCATACGTCTATATACTTAGGTATAATTGTAAAAAATATAAAAACGCACTGAATGTTCATTGCATGTGAGGTGGCATATCCATCGTCGTAATATTTGCATACGTCATGCTGTACGAATAATTGATGTTCCATAGAATAAGATAATGTACTTAATTGAAGGTGCATTTATTTGAGTGTGTTATTCATATTATTGTCAGATTAACCAGAGGGTGGCAAAGTGGAGCGCTGGAAGCCTTCCATCCTTTCATTTTGAAAATTGTTCGTTAACCGACTCAATAATAGACCCGCAGAATTTTGATACACTGCCAGGTACACGAGTCATGCTCATATTTTTATATATATGATACACTGTGATTCAGAATTCGCGACGAACGTTTCACAATGTCAATCCTTGAAGTTGAAAATGATGAAATGAAGAAATTGAAACGGAATTTTGGATCTTAATTTTGATGAGGATTGGAAAAAAATTGAGAAAAATTATTATGATTGGTATTGTTTTTTTTTTCAATTAAAAAAATAGTCGCCTTTCAGAGGAATTGTTTTTTTTTTATCTCAATTTTGACAACAAGTGAGCCTGTGAAAGATTCGTCAAGAATTCGGAATCACCCTGTTTAGTTGAGATAGATAGCTGCAGATCCACATTATTTTTCGGGTTGATTTCGAGATACTTGATATTGTTTTTTTTTTTCTATGTAGACTTAAGCGAGTTAATATGTACAGGGCTAGAGCCCACTATTGTAATGCAGGAAAATATTGCAACGAATGCAGTACCCAATTCTGAAGGTCTAGAGTTATCGCAAAAGACTACCAGTAAATCTCCCACTCTTCTGGAACTAAAATCAGTTGAACAGCGTGAAAAACAAATACCCTGTACAAGCGGCACAATAAGTATCGCAGCTACTGATTCGGCACAATCGACGTCAAATTCCGACGCGGTCAAAAGATTGGTATGTTTTCACAGACCTTATCAAAAATATCCAATTAGGTATCTACAATTGCAGAATAATGTTCACCTTTCTAAAGGGAGACGCTGGACGCTTTATATTTATCAATCAATATTCCCCTTATATAACGTTATGGTATTTACCTCGAATATGCCGAAATTATTACGTCCTACGGAATCGATATTCGTACAACAATTGTACGCCGTTCATAGATGGTTTTAAATTTAATTTTGGAATTGTTACAGTCTGCTTTACATACCAATTTTTATAGGATCTACAAACATTATTGCAAAAGGACAGCGATGGAAAGGCTATTTTAATGGTGTACCGTAAAACAGGATATTTAACATCACGCCTTCGAAATCTCTTGGTTCAAAAAATAATTAAATGCAAACAAGACGAAGCCTTTGAAGATATTTCGATTGGTGAAGTACTTCCTGAGTTCAGGTACATTGAATTGTTAACCACGGTATATTTTTTAATTCGGGTGTCATTGCAATGTAGGTATATGGGGTAGTCCACCACTCCTGAAACGAATTCTTGTATACCGATTCTCCTATAGATTGAGCAGTCTAAAATGTGCATTACTCTAGATTTCTTGTATGTCATTTTGCGGAGATGAGGGATTTTCACGTGTTTATACAGGCTACATGACGTACGAAAAGACTGATCTGGGCAAATCCATATAAATACAATTCTATATTGACAGAATTACAACAGATGAATTTAAAAGCTGGGCAAAAGAAATCCACGAAGTTTTTCCTACTGAATCCATAGCAACGTATTACATCCCTTATGCAAAAGTACAAGGACAGCGTATCTGTGCATCCGGAAAGCTCTGGGAACATTTCCACTACACCAAAACTTTATTGCATAAGAGTGGCCTGTTACGCAATAAGCGCAAAGATAAATACACCAAGCCGGAAGTAAACGTCGAAGAAACATGCGAAATTACAGGTGCTTTGATTTAAATAATGATTAATTTTTTGCACCATTACTGACATAATTTTTCTGGGTGAGTGATACGTCTAGATGTATTTTATAAATTGTTGTAGATGAGGATAATGATAAACTTAGCTGGCTGAAAACTTATATTGAACCGTGGGGTCACGTGGTGGAATATTGGGACAGAACTTATCACATCAGAAGGCGCAATTTAATCAAAGATAATACATCCGTTGCGGATTATATAAAAACGTACCGCTGCTTGCGGCAAGAGCTGGGAGCTGAATTGGTATGGATCAATTGGAAAGCCAAAACGTTAATCCGATCTATATCTATTATATTACGCGAAGATCTATATATATATATATACACCTATATTTTATCTATATATATATATATATATGAAATGCACACATAACAACTATAAATATCGAATGAATTTTCAGATACATCGTGATTTTGAAAAACTTTATCCTGGAAAAAGTGATTCGCTGCTCAACAGATGGGATGCTATTCGCACACGGCTTTCTGAATTATTACAGGGTCCCCGCAAACCGGAAGGTTTGGATAACGAACTGCTGGTTAATAAACTGAAAACGTTGAGTCCTGGTAAGTAATGTATCTAAATGGTACGTGGACAGTAAAATTAGTCAAGTGTGGAATTAAAAGTCTGTATAGAATCACTATACGATGCAGGTGTATACACATACATAGGTATAATAAGCGGGGAATTTCACTTCAAATCGTCGAAGAAATAACTTGGTATGTCTCTTATATCGATTCACACTCTTTTTTACATGAAATATATAATATAAAACCATTAGATACGTATTTTGGTGTTCGTCTGAATTTTCTTTTTCAATTTGGAAGGTCGATTTAGCGTGGAATTCGCCAAATAGCATATTATTAGAAATATTTGCAGAGAATCAAGATGCCCTGATATTATACCTTCTACCAACATTGGTTAAAGCGACACAAATTAAATACCAGCCAGTGACCAAGAAACGAAAAATCGCGGATTCAGAAAGCAGTTGCAACAGCGTAGGAAAAGGACGAAACAAAAAACTGTCAACCTTGGAGTCACAGGAAGCATTTGTTTTACATGTCTATGTAAGTATATTGCTGCGCACGAAAGGGTACATTCCAACGTCATGGCACAAGCATTTGTGACGTTTACCGGGACATGGAATGTTACTGAATTTACACACGAGTGCTTCTTATGAATTTGGCTATAATGTGTGTGTAACTCACAAATTTGAGGCAGTTGATTTTTACATGTCATTTATAACTAATGATTACTTTGATTATTAATTTTCATTTATCACGGGTTACAGAATGCTGCGTCCGTGGAGCCGGCAATAGCTAATAAAAAGGCACAGCTACTACAGCAAGGACTAACGGCGCAACCCCACATAGTGCTTGTCGGACCGCTGGATAATATTCAAGCCAGCTATGTAGTGGTAGATGATGTCAGGTACACGACGACGTCTCCGCTGAGGGCACTAGATCTTACCTTTAAAACATTTTACGCTACCGATTGCCAGTATCCAATCCATGCGTTTCACATTTGGCTCTTCATTCAGAAGGTAGCATATGACATCACAAACACGGGTGACAAATTTGGTACCAATATAAATACCCTCATTGGAGAAGTGCTCTCTTATAATCAAGCCCTCTAGATTAACATACCGTAATGTCGTGCTTTGTGTGCCAGTGTATATTTCCTAGTAACTCCGAACTACTTCGGCACATAAGACTTTCACATCCAGCGTCCACTGTATTTAGATGTAACGAAGATTCTTGTCGGCGTGGTTTTTCTTTATTTAATTCATTCCGTAAACACAGACATAGAACACATTTTTTGGCAAGTACGCCTTCCTCGTCTTTAACAGTGCCCAATAACTTTCCTTCAGTCAGTAGCCTAGAAGGTACGATCGATCAATATAACGATTCAAATTCCACATCAAAGATTGATTCAAAAAATTTCGACTTCCAGTCACAGTGTGCGTCGAACGAATTAGGTGATGATAGTATTGCGGAGGTATTGCATGCGTTAGACAATTCAGACTGTTCATCCAGAACGTCTGATGATGAAGAACCCGATTTGATAGTACCTTCAAATTCTGTCACTCCTAGTATATCTACGGACACACTCACAGAGAAATTATGTAAATATTTAATGGAACAAGCAAGTCATTTCGTAAGCAAGTTATACAATTTGTCCGATTTACCAAGAAAGAGAGTACAGTTCATAGTAGAGGAAGTCACTAACCTAGCCAATGGAAGTGCTGCATATGTGGTACGAGACCATGTACTAAGTCGTTTGAAAGCTCTGAATGAAAATCCTGAAAATTTATCCGAAATAACTGCTTTGTTCGATAAACTCGCAAATCCATTCAAAAATTTCGAAACTGAGTACTTTCGTTTCAAATACTTTATTTCATCTGGAAACTTAATTCTACCGGAACAAGTTCTACTTGGTCAAAGAAATGAATATAGAGAAGAGAACGGTGTACAAAAATTGATACATATTCCTGTCACTGCCGAGTTCGTACCCATTCGCCAAGTATTCAAAAAGTTTTTTGAGATGCCAAACGTGTTTCGGGACACGATGAATTACCTTCAACGTCTTCACGAAAATTCGGACATAATTTCAAATTTTGTGCAAGGCTCATTTTGGAAAGAGAAAATGTCAGCATTTGAAAATAAAATTGTTTTACCTCTGTTCTTATACTTTGATGATTATGAAAATAACAATCCTCTCGGGAGCCATGCTGGAATAGGAAAGTGTGGTGCTGTGTATCTGAGTATACCTTGTTTGCCAGCTGAATATCAATCGAAACTTGAAAATATTTTCTTATTCATTCTATTCAATACCATTGACAGAAAAGTGTTCAAAAACAAAATAATTTTTTCTCGAGCTATTGATGAACTTAAATTTCTTAGAGCACAGGGTATAACGGTGTCTACTCCAATTGGAAATATACACATGTACTTTGAATTGGCATTAATATTAGGTGACAATCTTGGTATGCATGGGATGTTGGGCTTCGTGGAATGCTTCCGAGCGAACTTTCCGTGTAGGTTTTGTTTGGTTCATAGAGATCAAATCAACAGCACTTTTGATGAACGATCCTGCGCCTTGCGAGATATTTGTAATTATGACTATGGTTTGACATTAAATGATGTAAGTCGTACAGGAATCGTGGAGGAATGTGTTTTTCACGAAGTAGGTAATTTTCATTCAACTCGCAACAGATCTGTAGATCCAATGCATGATCTTGGTGAAGGTATATGTCCACGTGACGTTTCAAAGGTATTACATTACTTCGTATGTGTTGTCAAATTATTTACCTTGGAAGAACTCAATTCGAGAATTAATGGATTCCATTATAGTTTTCACGACAAATCAAACAAACCACCTGAAATCACTCTCGCACGTTTGAAGAGCGGTTCTTTGTCGATGAGTTCTTCAGAAATGTTCATCTTTGTTCGAAATTTACCACTTATTATCGGTGATTTAGTTCCGGAAGGAAATATACACTGGCAAATAATCATACAATTAAAAGCCATAATTGAAATTATTTTGAGCAAAGCACACCAACCGACAACACATGATTATTTGGAAACATTGATCACTGAATATTTGACACTAGTTTCCGAATTGTTTCCGAATTCTCTGACACCAAAACACCACTTCCTACTTCATTACCCTCGGATTAATGCTCAAATGGGTCCATTATGGAAACTGGCTTCAATGCGGTACGAAAGTAAGCATAGAGAGGGAAAAATCACATCTCACGTTTCGATCAGTCGGGTTAATGTTTGTAGAACCATAGCTATTAAACATCAACTTCAACTAAATCATCGGTTAATGAATTATGTTCCCTACGCTGAATATGCCCATGGCCTGACGCGGAATGTCCTTTTGACCAAGTTACCTAACTATGCAGATTTTTGTCCCGCATTGCCATTAAATATCAGTCAAGATGTGAATGTTACCGAATGGATAGAATTTTCAGGCCAACGGTTAAAGACTAATTCGGTATTAGTGAGCGCTTCCAAAACTGGTCCCAAATTTTTTATTATTAAAACTATTTTCCTGGAAAAAGAAAATCAAGTTGTTCTGGTGGCTAAAACTTTAGAACAATGCTTTTTCGATGTACATTATCAAGCCTATAAGGTTATACCTACAGATGAAGATTCATGGTGTTGTACTACATGGTCACAGTTTCGGTATGCATTTCGAATATCGCATATAGTTGCGACAAATAACAGCAGTTCCTATGTTATAAAGAACTGGTATTAGTTTTTAAAAATAGTATAAGTATTGCAAACACGTACCTGCATAGTATATACACATATACAGCTTGTTCAATAGATAATGGTTCTATTTTGGACGCATCGGACTTTTTTGTAAATAAACCCTACGCCAAAAAAATTGTATTTTGATCTCTGCCTTCACTTCCTCAAATTTATATAAGAGAAAATATAACATTCTTAAGCATATGTTAATACAAGTTTTGTTTTTGTCTACAACGATAACGCTTGCGATTGGAAACACGTCAAGAAATAAATTTTCTAACTAAATATTTGCTGATATATGTTTCAATTGAAACTTCTGATAATTATGGAATATACATCGATCGAATATTTGTTTAGACTTGGATGACTAAATTTTGGATAATATGAATAGTGAAAAATGGTAATTACTAGACCGATTAATAATATCTATTCGAAGAATATCAATCATCACTCTACGTATATGAGGAACTACTCCACATACATATAGCAAATCTTACTATCACCAGAAATGTGTTGTCTCATATATTATTGACGTAGATATTGCCATGCAACGTAAAGTATAGTCACAAGGTGTGGGTACGAATAGTTCACCATTGGAAGGCAATTGCTGCAAGTGAGAGACGTATTAAGTCACATACTTATATACTGTGTAATGACATACACTACTGCGAAGTTTATCCTATCAAACCAGTGAATGATGCTAATCAAATATGTTACCATTCCTTCACAGTTCTACATCTCGGTAAAGTACGCATTGTACACTTTCAGATACTCATTCAAGTGATGTCTGATGTCTTGCAATGCATCGTTTGCCATACATATAAGGACAATCCGCTACAAACCTTGATGGAAATATGGCTGCGCGTGTATGTCATATGTTACCAGAATATTTATGTGTCCCTCAACTGCCATACAAATTTGGGTAATGAAAACCTAGATTTCGGGCTTACAATACCCGAAAATCGAACTCAATTTCTCTCAGTGTGTTAATATTATCGTCTTCACCATCAATATTATTTAATTCACACAACTTTTGCAATTGGACTTTTGTTAAATTCTGGATCCATGCAGTCCCTTTTATTTCAATCAGCATTCCAACACTTTAATTTGGTTTTATTTCGTCATATGCCGACGAAGTTTCTAGAACAATGCTTTTATCCTCGTCGCCAGTTATTGTGTATGCGAGGAAGAGGTAAATAAAGACGACTACACTCTGTTACGGTTCAGGACCGACTGCCTTTATTGCCTGCCTTCTCACATTCTATACTATCGTTATAGATACACACATTCGTACACATTCGTACATCACATATCTTACAATAACACACAGCGAGCATCATGCGTAATTCTGACTTGGTTGATGATTTGCCGTAAATAAGCCGCAAATTAGTCGTTAAACTTTTGTTTTTGTCGCACTCAATTTCCAAAAAAAAAGCGGATGGCGTGCTAACTTTTCAAGAATCTAGCTCGCTATCCACCAAAATAACGCACAGCGGGCATCATGAGTAATTCTGATTAGGTTGATAATTTACCGTAAATAAGCCGCAAATTAGTCGTTGAATTTTTTTTCCGTCGCGCTTAATTTTCCAAAACAAAAGCGGATGACTTTTCGATTTTTCAAGAACTTAGCGGGCCATCTACCAAAAAAGCGCACAGCCAGCATCATGCGTAATTCTGATTCGGTTTATGATTTGCCGTAAATAAGCCGCAAATTAGTCGTTGAACTTTTGTTTTCGTCGCACTCAATTTTAAAAAAACAAGCGGATGGCGTGCTAACTTTTCAAGAATTTAGCACGCCATCCACCAAAATAACGCACAGCGAGCATCATACGTAATTCTGACTTGGTTGATAATTTGCCGTAAATAAGCCGCAAATTAGTCGTTGAACTTTTGTTTTTGTCGCACTCAATTTTCAAATAAAAAAGCGGATGGTGTGCTGATTTTTCAAGAATTTAGCCCGCCAACTATCAAAATAACGCACAGCAAGCATCATGCGTAATTCTGACTTGGTTGATGATTTGCCGTATATAAGCCGCAAATAAGTCGTTGAACTTATGTTTTTGTCGCACTCAATTTTCAAAAAAAAAGTGGATGGCGTGCTGATTTTTCAAGAATTCAGCACGCCATCCACCAAAATAACGCACAGCGAGCATCATGAGTAATTCTGATTAGGTTGATAATTTGACGTAAATAAGCCGCAAAATAGTCGTTGAACTTTTGTTTTTGTCGCACTTGATTTTGAAAAAAAAGCGGCTGGCGTGCTGATTTTTCAAGAATTTAGTCCGCCAACTACCAAAATAACGCACAGCGAGCATCATGCGTAATTCTGACTTGGTTGATGATTTGCCGTAAATAGCCCGCCAACTACCAAAATAACGCACAGCGAGCATCATGCGTAATTCTGACTTGGTTGATGATTTGCCGTAAATAGCCCGCCAACTACCAAAATAACGCACAGCGAGCATCATGCGTAATTCTGACTTGGTTGATGATTTGCCGTAAATAGCCCGCCAACTACCAAAATAACGCACAGCGAGCATCATGCGTAATTCTGACTTGGTTGATGATTTGCCGTAAATAGCCCGCCAACTACCAAAATAACGCACAGCGAGCATCATGCGTAATTCTGACTTGGTTGATGATTTGCCGTAAATAGCCCGCCAACTACCAAAATAACGCACAGCGAGCATTATGCGTAATTCTGACTTGGTTGATGATTTGCCGTAAATAAGCCGCAAAATCGTCGTTGAACTTTTGTTTTTGTCGCACTCAATTTTCAAAAAAAAAGCGGATGGCGTGCTAACTTTTCAAGAATCTAGCTCGCCATCCACCAAAATAACGCACAGCGGGCATCATGCGTAATTCTGACTTGGTTGATGATTTGCCGTAAATAAGCCGCAAATTAGTCGTTAAACTTTCGTTTTTGTCGCACTCAATTTCCAAAAAAAAAGCGGATGGCGTGCTAACTTTTCAAGAATCTAGCTCGCCATCCACCAAAATAACGCACAGCGGGCATCATGCGTAATTCTGACCTGGTTGATAATTTGCCGTAAATAAGCCGCAAATCAGTCGTTGAACTTTTGTTTTTGTCGCACTCAATTTTTAAAAAAAAAGCGGATGGCTTTCTGATTTTTCAAGAATTTAGTGTATACAGGGTGTCCCAAATTGCCTCCCACGGACTAGCCAGCATGATACCTCGTTAAAATCCAACCAAGAATTTCTTTTCCGGAAGCTCGTCCGACGCATAGTTTTTGAATCATAAGCGATAGGGCTAGGCCAATCAGAGTGCACCATTTCATCCAGATTTGCCGCCACGGAAATTGCTGTTTTATTCGTCAAAGTGAATTATTTTTATTCGTTTACCAATTAAATATCGGCACCACCGCTCTCTCGCTGCTGTACCCCTTATGCTTGAGGATACGCTTCTGTTTACACACACAAGTGTGCGCCCACGGATGTGCGGCCGGCAGCGTGTGCCGCGGCAACAATATTGAGGTCAGCGCCCGAGAAGGGGTACAGCAGCGAGAGAGGGGAGGTGCTGATATTGAATCAGTAAACGAATAATAATAATTCACCCAGACGCACAAAATAGCAATTTCCGAGGCGGCAAATCTAGATGAAATGGTGCACTCTGATTGGCCTAGCGCTATCGCTTATAATTCAAAAACTATGCGTCGGACAAGCTTCCGGAAAAGAATTTCTCGGTTGGATTTTAACGAGGTATCATGCTGGCTAGTCCGTGGGAGGCAATTTAGGGACACCCTGTATATAGGAATGTAATACGGATTGAAAAGGGTAAACACATCATCTACACATCACATTCCTATGTATACACTGTGCTTGAAGAGACAAAAATTCTTATACATTCATACCAGGCATACGAAAAAACAAATTCGAACTCACTGGTGATGAGAGAAATTAGCAACAGAGTCAGGGCGGCTAGGGGGTCCAGTGGAGTAAGGCTCCGGCTGAGCATCTCTGGACGCCAGGTTCCTGGCTCCGTCGTTGATTTTTCGAAATCACCAAATTTTCGAATTGTCAATTTTCAATATTAGCTATCATTTGATCAACTATCGGCACACAGATAGATAGAGAGACTTGTTATTGTATGCAGAGTTGTGAAAATAGTAATGTGAAAGTAATGCATTACTCATTACTTCAAAAAATGTGTATTGGATGAGTTCTCGATTATAAATTACAAAAGTAATAAGTAATGGATGAGTGTTTCATAAGAAATTAAAAAAAGTAACGTGTAATTGATGAATGAACCATCACAAATTACAAATAAAAAAAAAGTAATTCGTAACGGAGAGTATTCCATTACAAAAGGAAAAATTGCCGTACTCGCATAACGATTTTTGCGAAACAAAATCATGCAAATTAAAAACTTGTCCATATTGCTACCTCGTCATTTCATTTCAGTCACTAAATGTTTCTTTTGGACAGAATTCCGCAATTTTATCGATATGCATAATTGAATTCGAACTGTGCGTACTCGGACTACACGGTGTTGAGTGTGTGTGTGTGTGTGTGTACATATATATATTAAGTATATCAAATATAATCCAGAATTTGCTGAATATCACATATATGTATGTATATAGGTACGTCCAATACTTTTCGACCGGAGCCTGCGTGCTTGGGTCAGCGATTCGGCTGCTGATTTTTTTCAAGACAGTAGGTTACAAGAAAAGACGATTCTCCAAATTTGAGCCTAATATGAGAAAATCTGATGGCTATAGAAATTTTTGAAGTTTTTAATAATTCAATTTTTTCGTTATTTTCACGATTTGTTCATGGGAGCTTTGTGGGACTTAAAGACTTGAATCAAGAGGGATTCCCCTTCTCCGACCTTGTATTTTAATGGAAAAAATAGTTTTTTACTCCAAAGCAAAATCCAGTTTAATTAGAACCCTTTTCATGAACTACTATTTTAGCAAAATTTCGCATAACTTTGAAACGCTGCCAAGTCAAGAATTTTCCAAGTAGACGGCCAATCGACGGTTCAAATTTTTCATCTAAGTATACTTCATCACTACCTACCCGAATTATTATTAATTCCTACGTTCCTTTTCATATACGGCCTCGTAAAACCAACTGATTTCTGGAAAATCGCTGTTTTCAGATAGCTGTAACTTTTTTCCGTCGACTCGAAATCGCTTGAAATTCTCAGGGAAAATACTTCATTCTTTCCCCAAACAACGCTAAAGATTTCCAGCTACGAGTCCATGTTGTTAACGAGCTGTGAATTTTCAAAATGTTCAAGTTTCCCACATAATATTTCATGTTTCATGACATTATCAATTATATAACAAGTATTGAGTATGACATAATGGGACACAAAGAAACAAATATTTATTTTCAAATAAATGATTACAATACGAATATTTTATACTGCTATAAATATCCTGTTCTCGCAGTCGATGAGTTTTTTTCTTAAGGCGATACAATTTATAGGGATGTCAGCCATATTTTTATAACATTAATTCAGTATGTAGTTTTGCAAGCTCTTCATTTTTTATTTATTTAGGTTAATAATCGACAGGTATAAATTTTCCACGCGCAATTCAAGAAGTCGTTGATAATGCCATGGAATACGGAATATGATGTGGCAAACTTGAACATTTTGAAAATTCACAGCTCGTTAAAAAATTCGACGCCTAGCTGGAAATTTTCAGCGTTGTTTAAGGAAAGAATGAAGTATTCTCCCTAAAAATTTCAAGCGATTTTGAGTCGACAGAAAAAAGTTACAGCTATCTGAGAACAGCGATTTACCAGAAATCAGTTGGTTTTGCGAGGCCGTATATAAAAAGGAACGTGTTAATTAGTATTTTTTTTATAACCTACTGTCTTGAAAAAAATCAGCAGCCGAATCGCTGACCCAAGCCCGCAGGCTCCGGTCGAAAAGTCTTGGACGTACCTATATACATATATATATATGTGATATTCGGCAAATTCTGAATTATATTTGATATACTTAATATATATATGTATACACACACACACACTCAACACCGTGTAGTCCGAGCACGCACAGTTCGAATTCAATTATGCATATCGATAAAATTGCGGAATTCTGTCCAGAAGAAACATTTAGTGACTGAAATGAAATGACGAGGTAGCAATATGGACAAGTTTTTAATTTGCATGATTTTGTTTCGCACAAATCGTTATGCGAGTACGGCAATTTTTCCTTTTGTAATGGAATACTCTCCGTTACGAATTACTTTTTTTTCATTTGTAATTTGTAATGGTTCATTCATTAATTACACGTTACTTTTTTTAATTTCTTATGGAACACTCATCCATTACTTATTACTTTTGTAATTTATAATCGAGAACTCATCCAATACACATTTTTTGAAGTAATGAGTAATGCATTACTTTCACATTACTATTTTCACAACTCTGCATACAATAACAAGTCTCTCTATCTATCTGTGTGCCGATAGTTGATCAAATGATAGCTAATATTGAAAATTGACAATTCGAAAATTTGGTGATTTCGAAAAATCAACGACGGAGCCAGGAACCTGGCGTCCAGAGATGCTCAGCCGGAGCCTTACTCCACTGGACCCCCTAGCCGCCCTGACTCTGTTGCTAATTTCTCTCATCACCAGTGAGTTCGAATTTGTTTTTTCGTATGCCTGGTATGAATGTATAAGAATTTTCGTCTCTTCAAGCACAGTGTATACATAGGAATGTGATGTGTAGATGATGTGTTTACCCTTTTCAATCCTTATTACATTCCTATATATACACTAAATTCTTGAAAAATCAGAAAGCCATCCGCTTTTTTTTTGAAAATTGAGTGCGACAAAAACAAAAGTTCAACGACTAATTTGCGGCTTATTTACGGCAAATTATCAACCAAATCAGAATTACGCATGATGCTCGCTGTGCGTTATTTTGGTATTTGTCGTGCTGAATTCTTGAAAAGTTTGCACGCCATCCGTTTTTTTTTTGAAAATTGAGTGCGACAAAAAAATAAGTCGCGCGACTAATTTACGGCTAATTAACGGCAAATTATGCAATAGTCCGAATTCACATTTTCGACAATTGGCGAGCCAAGTTCATGTACGTATTAAAAACAGCCGATGACGATATTGTCATGGATAGCCGGCAGCGTAGTCAAAAAAAGGGATAACTGGCGGGCGGTTAACAATGAAAAATATCCCTCCGGCCAAACCTTGTGAAGACATAAATAATACCTGGAATGTTGCATACGCTAGTCCACCTGCAGGATTTCTCATACCACATGAATACCTGGAATATTCCATTCCCTGATCCACGTGCAGGATTTTCTATAACACATGAATACCTGGAATATGTACCCTGATTTTTCTATGGAACAACAACAAGTACCTATAAACACTGACTTGCGCATGCAAAGTCTTATAAGAGATTGAAAAAATATATGAAAAACGAATTGCTAAAAAAAAAAATTCACAGAAAAACGTATTAGACGCGAACTGTGAACCTTCGGCGTTCTAGTCCGTCGTCTCACCGTGTCAGCTACGCCAATTCTTGGTATAACCGTCCACGCTTAACACACTTCATGCGCAAGCCGAAACGGTCCCCACTCGGCCAAAAAATCTCAAATTTTCAAATCGTGATATCTCAGCAACCAAGGCCTATCCGGTCAAAAATCAAAAACGACATTAATTCGGAGGTCTTAAACTTTTACCGCGGGAAACGGGAACCCGATCCGCGACATCGAAGGTACCTAATCTCCTTGTAAGTCTATTCACCCTAGCTATAACTGTTTGTACGTAATTTCTTAATGCCGCTCGTATTTTGATTTTACTATTCAACTCTTTTGTAAATTGCTTCTTCTTTTCTTTATCGTTCTCTAGTGAGCCAGTTGGTTCACTTTGCTCCCACTGATAATAAAATGAATCTTATTACGGGGAGACTTCGGTGGAAAAAAAATCCCGTATTTTTGAATCAATTTCACTGAAATTTGAATCAATTATTTACAACCCTAAAACTAGAGTCTCATCCAAAATTCAGCTCAATAGGTCAAGTAATTCCAAAATTATGCATTTTTTTCTAAGATTTCTTCGAAACATCTCTTGCGCAATAGGTTTCACCGTAAAAGGTTGAAATTTTTGGTTCTTACCTTAATACTATAGACTAAAAATTGCAGCAGGGAATTTTTGATTAGAGATTTCTGAGTCATTGAAACTATTACTTCAACAGTTTGAATTTTTTTGCTACAATTTTTGGTATATTATAGACTGGAAAACGAATTACATTCACCGGAGCTAAAATTCCCTACAACGATTCCAAGATAATATGCCTAAGAATATATCTGACAAAGGGCAAAATGATTGGATGAAACCTAATGCGTAAGGAATTTTTTGAATACCTGAAAACATAGTTCTGAGATAAACGCGTTTAAATGAATTCAGTGTCACGACCTTCTAAGAAGGAAATATGAAGTATGCTCAAAATGAGACATTTACTGTAGAAATAAGACACTTCAACATAGTTGACTTCAACGTTGATTTGGACCATGTAATATTCGGCCGAAAAGAAATAATTCAATATTCGGTAATTTTTTTTTTTTAATTTCATTTATTAGAATTGAGTTCAAAATTCATTTCAGAATCTAAGTAATATATTGATAAATCATGTGTCGCTCGTCAGTGCCTATATGTTTTGATTGATCTTCAATTCCATGCCGTGGTGCCAATTTGTATCCAATCGGCTTCTGCGTATCTGTTCTGAGGTCAACCCTCTTCTTACTCCGTTTCGTCCTTCAGAATCATTCAATTTTCAATGAACTTGCTCCGGGATACGAAAGTAAAGAAAAATCCAATTATTTTATTGTAAAATGATTATTAGGGCTAGATAAATATTTCAATAATATGTTGAGTAAATGAAACCGATCAAATAATACTCATTTAGTCCCCGCTTGAGTTTACTATACAATAACGCACCTGAATTTAATTTTGGGGCTGACTACTTGTAAATTAGTCCTGTACAGAAACCGTTAGAATTCTCCGGCAATGTACGTTGTCCCTTCTGCTTCTGATTCAGTGTTCTCCGCCGCGGTTTTTTTTTTTTAATTCGCACTGCTGGTCCGGCTTTTTTGGACTCCGTCACTGCTTTCCATTCAGCCTTACGCTTTCGTCTGGCATCTCATTGCTGGCTTATCTTTTTTGAATTATCTGCCACCTTCTTAGACCTCACTGACATCTTTGCCTTTTATACATGCAGCGCTCCCATGTTGAATTCAGCAACTGAGGTTGCTGATGGTAATTCTATTCTCTTTTTTGAGATCAATATCTCTTTCGGGCCATCTCGCAAGATCGGGGAGTGCAAGCTTTCGGTAGCATTCTGTGTCGCACCTCGGGCACACCGTGCTAAGAGATCATTGGTCGACAGGCGTTTGTACAGAGGCTTCAGCTTTTCGACTACTCTCGGATTGAGCTTCAGTCGCATCTTTTCATAGCTCTCCGGCTCTTCTGCCTTGGCGACACTTTCGTTGTAGAAATACCATGAATCTGGTCCAGTGGGGCATTGATCGTGCTGAGGATTCCTGTCGGTTGACACACAGTGGCTAATCGTTGCATCCATTGCTCGTTTTATGGCTGGTATGTTAGGAATATTTTTTACAGTGGTATTTCTGTAATAATTAGTCAAGGATAGAATCGTCGACTTCTTGAGTGTGTCTATACCGCGCCCTCTGAGAAATACTCTTTTCACTTTCCCTTCTTTGACGAGCTTTCGGAGTTCGGCGCCCAATCATTTTGCGATGTGATTCACACACTCCTCCTTTGTAACGGGTACATCGTCTCCGTATGGGGCGATACTCTTCAGATGATTCAATGTGCGTCTCCGTCGGATAGAATAGTCGTGTATCACATCTGGTTTTTCTCAACAGATCTGTTCCACAAATACTCAGCTGTCTTCGTTTCCATCATACCAAAGGTTCCGTTGTAGTTTTGACTGCACTCTGATTTGTGAACATCTTGCCACACTGCGAAATCAGGCAAAGTAGCATCTAGTTGGGCTGCGACAACGACACACACCTGGCAGTATTTCGAGAGTACTTAGTAATCGATGGGCAGTCTAGTAAGGATGTCGATGACTATTTCTACTCTATATAACGACGTAAACCCTCGTCTATGCCACGTACCGTCGTAAGATACTGCGAAGTCAAGTATTGCACCATTCTCGTTTGAAGGATCCATTACTCCATGCGCTCTACTAACAGCTTTTCTTGCTTTCTTAAAAACTCTCGCTTCTGACTTCTCAAGACTGAGAGACCTGCAGAGACCTGCAGTCAATTAGTCGACATGACTTTTAAAGCTGCTAATACTCATGCCTTTCATACCCATAACGGTACGGAATTTTTCCATACTTGAGTGCCCTGGTCCAACGCCGATCATTCTATCAACTACTCGCCTGTTTATTTCAAAGGGTGGCCTGGTCGTAGTGTCTTTGGTTCGTGAGCTTGTGTAATTTTCACCCATTTTACAACCACAGCTGTGGCATTTGACAACGAGCTTCGCACAGAATCGAGAGTGGTGGCTTTGCATTCACTACAGGTAAATTTCCTAAAAAGTCCTGTCAAACAGTTACAATGTACGAACAGAAACTCGTATTTGCCTCTAATTTGAGAGCTCTGTTCTTCTGGAGTACACAGCATGTCGAACAGACCGAGTTTTCCAAAGCTTTCAATTGCCTCACACTCTGCCAGTTCAGCTGAATCCAAGATTTGGGGTGATCTCATTTGAGATGGTCCAACCACTGTGCCGTTTTCTATATTTCGAACACCTGTTAGAGAAATATTAGTAGTGGGAAAAGGAAGGTTGGGGGAGGAGGTAGATTGTTTCGCTAGTGATCCAATTTTTTTGTTGAAAGCTTTTTGGAAGGGCGCCAGCGAGTGCTGACTCCAGTCATTTGAAGAGGCAGAATTCTTCGTAATTCATGTCGGAGTAGTTCAAACCACACGAAAAATTTGCCACAGTTCGTACAATCTATCTTTCGAAAAATGGCATGGTGAACAAATTTGCGGGAAACAACGACTGAACGACAAATATTTTATACCTAGATGGTAGAAGCCAGAAGAGGTTATACCAGAAGAGAAGCCTGAAGCCAAAGAAGCCTGAAGCCTGTAATAACAATAGTATACGCACGAAGTTAGCGGTGGGGTGAGATGCCGAAAACAAAACAAAAAGCATCTAGCAAACAAAACTTCCTTTGACAGCTGTCATCGGCTGTTTATGACAGTCTTTGACAATTATTTTTATAGGTATCTGTTTCTGACACGCGAAAAATAAACATGCAAATGAGAATTATCAAGATGATTCCCGACGGGAATTGTCTTTTTCGCGCGCTGCGTATTGTGTGTACGGCACTCAAGATCGGCACGCGGAGGTGAGACTGAGTATCGTTTCAAATATATCATACTGGCAAACATGTCAGTAGAAATAATGCAACAGAACTCGAGGAGAGTTATATCAGAGAAGAAATAGGTTTTTGCGGATCTTGTAAATCCTTGATCCGGTTAACCACTAAGTAAGGGCCTTCCCAGTTTCTTTGTAGTTTCGGACATCGTCCTTTCTGTCTTCGAGGTTGAAAAAGTCAGACAGAATCGCCGGGATTAAATTTTATATCCCTGGGTCGAATATCATAACGAGTTTTTAATTTGTCTGAAGGCATAGAAATTCTACTTAAAATTCACATGTCTAACAGACACTGTGTAAGGAAATAGTGAGGCGCGTAGCGTCGAAGTGAGGTTGGCGCGCGAAGCGTGCAGGGGCGAAGCCCCTAGTTATTTGTGAATGAACAAATATCCACTTTTTTCCTTAGGTATCTTTTAGCTTGAACCTCCAAGATACTAGAAACGACTTAGAAGTATGAAGGTATTAGAAAATAGAACGGCAATAATGAAAAAACTGCAGGAAAAAAGGTGGTACATATGTGTACCGCTGCCCCTCAAAGGGTTAAAACATTAAATTTCATGAAAACGCTAATGCAATTGAAAAAGTAATGCATTATTTGCAACCCTGAAATGAACACAGCAGGAATTCAAAAATCCATAGATTCATTGGGACAATTTAGTTCACTTGAAAAGGAGGGTACATATAGGGATTCTAGACCACACGATGACGGCTAATCGCTCGGGTCGCCCCCGATCCCAACCTTACCGAGAACCTCTTTATCCATTGGTCGCTGTTTCATCAGTTACGACAGTTTCGTTTTCAACTTCCGCCGCAATATGGAGTAACCTCCACCCTTACCGACAGTTGGTGATACCCGTGTAAGCGTTATCATGGGCTTGTCGTTAATGGCGCCCTCTTCATCGATCAATCGTTGTTCCGTCGATCGATTCTGCTTCGTTTTCAATGTCAGCTGTAAGACGGTCATTTTTTACAGGGTGGTGATGGGGGAAATGAGTCGTTTGAAAAATGGCTTTGGATGCTTCGAATAGATGTTTTCATTCATCATAGTATCAATTATGTATTTGTTCATTTATTTGTTGTTATTTATTTGTGACTTTGCAAACTTTACATGAAATTCACGGTAAGTCATATTTGATAGACATCATGTTGGGGAAAGTGCCATCAGAGGTGCCCCGAGCGGTGAGCCGCTATAGTGTGGTCTAGAATCCACATATATACCCCACTTTTGAACACGCAGGTCGATCTTCGTCATGATCAACATACGTTTTCTTGATCTCTGTGTTGTTCAATGAAAAATGATGTACAAAGCATTCAGTATCTTGCTCGTCGTGAGCTAGGGGGTGCTCCAGTCTATTCCGCAGACCCCCAGAAGTTATTTTAACATTATCTTATATACTTATGGTGGACTCGTGTTGATTTTTTTAGAATACTTATCAACAAAAAAAAAAAAATCAATCCAAAGAATATTAAAGTGTTCCGGAGAAAGACTTGATTTTCAACAAAAAAAATTAAGTAATTTCAGAATTGCCATTTGAATATGTTTTTATTGTAGTACAAATATAAAAATTCCACAAAATACTGATTTTTATGTCCCGTGACTCTCAATTCTTTTCAATTTTATCGAATTAGCGCAACATTGCGAAAGAAAAATTAAAACCGTTTTCATCCATTTTTTCATGTCATACCACAAATTATTCGCTATCTTGGAAATATGAAATTACAATTTAAAAAAGAAATGAAAAATTTACAAAATAGTGGTCAAATTTGTGACAAGTATAGTGTAATGATAACGATTGATTCATAAAACAGAGCTACAAAATTTCCGCGCAAAAATTCCAAATGAATGAGTTTGTGTATTTGCGATATATTCTAGAGTGTTAAATGCGACGGCGGTGCCTATTTTTTCCATTACGTCATGATCTCATGATATTCGATCAAAAATTTGCTTTTTCGACGAAACTAATATTTTTCGACTCGATCAAGCATCTCTGCACCTGCTTTAAAAAGTACGGTGAAAAACATTTATGTTACAAGCTGTAACGTGGTATTTTAGAGCCGCCCGTCAAAAGGGCACACAACCGAAGGAAATCTCTAGGAAACGCGTCTCTAGCGGGGTACTCCAACTGAACTCGATACAAAATAGGCAATAACTAGTATTAACTAATTCTTTCTTTGTAAATTCCGTATTTCGCGCTCCGTTGCACTCGAACAAGGCACTTGGACGGTACTTAGATCAACAGCTACCGATATCTACCGTTTCCAACTCTCGATGACTTCGCCTACCGACGGTCCAATAAGACCACACTGGCTACCTTGGTGCACTTCTGAACACCTGAGGTAGCCATCCATCTGAACCTCTCGTATCGCCTCGACTACCGGTGAACAGGGATGTAAAAGTCCACCCGACAGCTGTAGGCGCCACTTCTCAAGGAGAAACCAGCCGCCTGCTTTATCGGATGCCATAAGCATGGCATACAGGGCAGACTGTAGCCTGCCATCTTCCAACTTACTGGCCTGCTGTCGGACCGACCCGAAACCACTACGTCCAGTTTGATAAAGCCCTCGTTCTGAAGATCGACGCAGCCTTCCTATCAGCAAGCACTATAATTATGTGAGTAATGCTCCACGGCTTAGATTTGCGGTAAGCCGCCGTGTGACTACATGATTTCCTCGATATTATGGACAGCCGGCTACTGCCTATACGACGAAGCCGGTGAACGCGAAGTATGAGGCGTCACTTTCCACTCGGTAACTTTGACCGAAAGGCACCCTACGTATGCCTCTGTCAAAGGAGTCCCCAATGATAGGCAGCCTTGACAGTAAACGGAAGCAGCTGATAAATCGTACAAATTGGTGTCAACAACGAAATCACGAGCAGTACATTACGCCACATCTAGCGGTAATCTTCGACAACGCATGACCACACCGTAACCGATATTCACCAGAGGGGGATGGCCTATTTGCGGTGGGGATCAACCAACTAATCAAAGGGAAGAAAAATCACCTCACAACAGCAGCGAGATCGGCGAGCCGAACTCCGACGTCCATCTATTCTACGCTTGACCCGCTGAGCGACAGCTACGAGTTTTCCGTATTCTCCCGATTTAAGCTACCGATACTTCCTTCTTTACCTTATCGCTATCATTCTACTGTTGATTATACCGCTATCGTTATCTATCTTTTATTCATCACCCTCCATCGTTGCACTACCGTTAACTTCATCCTTTTTCCGTAAATTACCTTCTGTCCTTCTCGTTTTCTTTCGCTATTTCTCCATGTTTTTATTTAAAATAAATTCAGAGTTGTGTGCCTGAAGTCGTCCAATAAGTTAAGGCCTTTGTATTGTATTGTTGGGAAGTTGCTCATAATTTCTATTTTCTTTCTTATTGTATTTATCGTTTCTTGATTGCATCGTGTGATGCCGATTTTATGCGAACCATGGTCCACGGCTTAGGGTTGCGGTAAGTCACCGCGTGACTGCATGATTTCAGTAATTAATAAATTTCGTATCTGAGCGACCTCGTAACTGCCGAATAATTAATTCCATCGTATTTATGAATTTTTCTGATTATTTATGAATTTCTATTAGTCTACTTCCGTAGTGTCTATCGTATTTTGAGCCCTATTGGCTGAATCTTCCATTTCATAATTTTCTATAATAGTAGTATGTCTTATATTCTATTTCTGGTATTGCTTATTATATTTTTATTTATATCCTGCCTATTGTATCGTATATCGAGTTCATTGGAGTATAACCGAGCGTAGAATTATCCTCTGAATACTACCGCACCTTTTTCTATTGCTATTGGCAATCCTATATTATTTTTGCTGGATATTCTTTTCTCTGTATCTTTCTACAGAATCGTATTCCCTTGTTAATTTGAGTTCTGCGTATTATTTCTGATTCTTTTTGTACTGGGGTGTATTGAGTGTATTTCTTTATTTTGCGAACTCTACGAATTTCTTACTCTCTAGTGGTGTATATATGACAGTTCTGGACCACACAATGGCGGCGCTCCCCCCTAGCTCTCCCCTCGTACCACGGCCCACACACACACCCACACACACACACAATAATCAATAAATACGAAAATAAATAAATTAATTAATTGATACAAAATAAAAATGAAATAAATAAAATGAATAAAATGAATGAAAAGAATGGAATGAATAAAATAAATAAAATGGATGAAATAAATAAAATAAGTAGAATAAGTAGAATAAGTAGAATGAATAGAATAAATAGAATCAATAGAATGAATAAAATAAATAAAAAAAATACAAAAAAATTGGACAAATAAAATGAATAAAATAAGTAGGATAAGTAGAATGATTAAAATAATTAGTATGAATAGAATGATTAGAATGACTAGAATGAATAGAATAAATAGAATCAGTAAAATAGATAAAATAAATAGAATAAGTTAAATGAATAAAATGAATGGAATATATAAAATAAATAAAATAAATAAAACAAATAAAATAAATAAAATAAATAAAATAAGTAAAATAAATAAATCAAATAAAATAAATGAAATAAATGAAATAAATAAAATAAATATAATAAATAAAATGAATAAAATAAATATAATAAACAAAATAAATATAATAAATATGTTACGTCCGCCGGACTTCTTATTCCTTTCCCACACTCTTAGTTACCTTACGCTCTGTGGTCTACTCTAATCGTCCCCGAGTCAGCAGATTCTTCTGTAACTCGCGGCTAGCTTGCCTTCTACATCCCGCTAAACTGAGCAGATCCATCCCAGCGCTCAAGCAAGACACCTATCCCTCTAAACCAAGACCATACCCTTTTCCCCTGACCGACACCGTTGCATTGACTACTAATAAACAATCATATACTTTAAATCGTTTACCTTCAGTTAATACCGATCCCTTTCTATTCCATTCACTTCCTGCATTGGGAGTAGTAGCACGCGAGTGCATAGTCGACGTGAACGGTCCCTATAATAGCCAAATAACACCTTTGCTGGGCGTGGAGTAAGCTCCGATTACCGCTCATCGGAGCCTACGCAATCTACCCCGTAACATTTTGGTGGCAGCGGTTTTGCCCGTCGACCTACCCGTCAGTGCAGTGCTGCATGTTTTCTACGAAAGTGTTCAGTGCTCAAAATTTCTAACGCCTTACCAATCAGTGATAGCCGTGTTATGAACGAACTCTGGCCCACAAAGTACTGTGACAAGCATGCAGAACCTATTCAACTTGCCACGGACACAGGCTCTGCAAAGAGTGCCCAAATTCAATAACTCTGTCACATTTTGGTACTATTGAAATTCATCGATACGTACGACGTCAAATAACTGTGTAGCGAGTGGAAATTCAGTGCGATAGCCAAGTTAAGCCGCACACCGCATCTGAACACATCACTTTTTGAACCGACAAATATTGAATGGACCCTTCCCGCTCATTCGGACCCCTGCAACCCTGTTAAGACGAGAATCTGGACCCGAAAGTGGCATCGCCCTAAGACCTGGATTGTCAGACTTATTTATCAACACGCCACGGAGTACCTCATCTATACCCTCCTCGTGCCGATGCATGACGTGTATCGCCTCTTCAAGTTTCACCTGCGTCCAGCTGCCTACAACCATGCTGTACTCTGTTTTTGCGCTTACCTTCGCCCTGTAAGTCCATTCTAAGTCTAAGTGTTGAGTTGATATATTTATTCCTGTACCTGCAATACCCTGCTTAAATCAACATGGCACCAACTAACGAAACCGGTTCAAATTTTTGGTCAGTAAAAGATGTCTTGCCGACAATCCCCCCTTTCGACGGCTAAACATGCCCTTTGACTCATTTGTAGAACAATTACGTCACGTAGAGACTCTTATAAAAGCTTCGGATAAAATGACTTTCGCCAAATTTGCGCAATCAAAGGTTACAGGCCCCGCTTCTCAATATTCAATAGGCATTAACTGTAATGACGTCGAGGACCTCATAACTGCCCTCAGCCGAGCATAACGTCCGGATATCCCCATACTCCAGTTATCTGCTCAATTAGATAGAATGACAAAACAACCATATGAGCGCATCATAGATTACTCGTGCAGAATGAAAGCAATATCAAAAGAAATAAGCACAGCGATCATAGCCAAGCACCCACCAGACTTAGCAACGCTTCTACTGAATGATCTAAGGAGGATACCTCTGGATCGTTCATTAGAGGGCTTCGGCCAGAATTGAAGTGGAGAATCGCTACTATCAGACCATGACCGACCTTCGAAACTGCCGTCACCATCGCCGAAGGTGAAGAAGCCGGGCTAATTAATCGTCAGATGCAATTCTCTGCACAATATTTTACCCCCGCTACACCCATGTGCCTGCCGTTACCACCCCATACTGCTCCTCCGTCTCAGGTGCCCGCCGCGGCCTCCTTCATACCCCCCCCCCTTGATGTCATTGCCCACACCTGGTTACGCTCATCAACCAGCGCCTCGTACCGAGCCCAGACCTTACGCCCAAGCGCTCGATCCGAACACCGGTTCTGCTGGCCACGTTAATGCTCTGCCCAGCAGTTGTCACTTTTGTAACCACCAGGGTCACTCCATCACGGAATGTCACCGTCTGCAAAGTAAAAGATATTGTACCAAATGTCGCAGAATGGGCCACTTCCACAATAAATGCAACATAAACCAAGAACTACTCTGCGACAATTGTAATCGCAGAGGCCACACAGCAGACCGATATAGATCCTCTCCGCGTAATAATCAAGGCAATGCAGGCTCAAATAAACATTTAAACGGGAACATCGCCCACGGGGAGAACGCGTCCGCGAGCAATGCAAACAACTAGCGTTCTGATCTTCAAGTCATATCCTCATAACAGCTTCAGCTGACCCTCCACTAATTTCGATCGACACCCCTGAGCTAATAAAAATATCTTAATTTATTATTGACATCGGTGCAGACGTCGACTTGGTCAAGGAAAGTTCCGTTAGGCCCCTCGTAAAACGAACAACCGACGAACGTTTGACGCTGATTGGTATAACAGACAAAAATACGCAAACTATCGCAAAAACTAAAATACGTTTTAATAATAAATCCCATACCTTTGACTTGATCCCTGACTCGTTTCCGATTCCACACGACGGTATCTTAGGCCAAACCTTCTTACGAAAAGAGAAAGCAACTATTTCTTTTAACTCAAACTCGGTGATGCTTGGATCCTCATCGCCAATCCACTTTCATAAATGCGATGAACCCTCGTCCGCACCCGGAAAAACACGCGTAATTACGATACAGGCCCGTACCGTGAAAGCCATTTCACTAATAGTTGCGAACCCAGACACTAAAGTGGGTTACTTTAGACGCATCGATTCAGGCAACAATGTTCTATGTGGTAAAGCGTTAGTTGAAAACCAGAACTGCATCGCTTACTCGTACGCGTTCAATTGTAACGAATCTGCCGTAGAGATAAGACTCCCAACAGTAAACCTAGACGACTTCGACGAGCCACTGAGTACAGTCATGCCCAACGTTACGCCCACTGCACCGAGTAACCACTACAGCGATGCCCGCGCCAAAACCCTCGTATCGCACCCAGGCCCTCTCCTCAGCAATTCATTAATTCTTTCCTCCGCCAAGCGTACATCGCGACCGACTTATAATCCCCCCCTCCTGCCCTATCCAGTCCACTGACCTGGCGCAACTGCAATCCGATCCTCCTATCGCTGACGACAGTACACCCTGTCCCGGTGCCGCACAGTGCTCTTGACTGACAGTAGGTCAGAAAGATTGGACGTCCTGAAGAGCAGCTTACATCTTGATTATTTGAATGCCACCGAAAAACAATCTATATTTAACCTCGTAACAGAATTTAACCATCTCTTTTATCTCCCAGGTGGTGAATTAGGCCACACCAATTTATCTCATCACACTATCCCCACGACGGACAATACGGCTATTCATACCAAACAATAACGTTCTCCCAAGATTCACAAAGACGAAATCGAATCCCAAGTTGATGAACTACTCAAGCAAAATCTTATTAAAGATTCCTCATCTCCGTATAATTCCCCGGTGTGGATCGTTCCAAAAAAAACCGGATAGTGACGGCAATAAACGATGGCGTATGGTAATCGACTACAGAAATCTCAACGACAAAACAGTCGGCGACGCATACCCCATGCCCGATATCACGGAAATCCTTGAACAGACTGACTCAGCTAAATACTTTTCCACATTTGACCTTGCTTTCGGGTTCCACCAAATTCCCATGCATCCGAGTCTCAGCAGGAAATCTGCATTTTTGACACCTAGAGGCCATTATGAATTCTCTCATATGCCCTTCGGACTAAAGAACGCCCCTGCCACGTTTCAACAGCTAATGGACCAAGTCCTACAAGGCAACGAGATGGTCGTATATTTGGATGACATAGTTATTCACGCTCGAAACGTGCAAGAACATGAAATTAAATTTCGGAAATTAATGAAGCGACTAACCGCTGCTGGTTTAACCCTACAGCCAGACAAGTGCGAATTCTTGCGCAAGGAAGTCGTTGACCTTGGACACCTCATAACTGAGTCAGGAGTAAAACCTGACCCTGGTAAATTAATAGCTGTAAAAGAGTATCCTGTCCCCAAATGTCCCAAAAATGTTAGACAGTTCCTTGACCTTTGAGGTTACTACCGAAGATTTGTTCCAAATTTTGGAAAAGTTGCTAAATGTCTTAACAATTTAACGAAGAAGGATACCCCTTCCATCTGGACGTCCGAACACCAGTCCGCCTTCGAAACCGTACGCAATTGTTTATGCAAAGAACCAATTCTACAACACCCGGACATCAACAAACCATTTGCGCTCACTACAGACGCGTCAAAATTCGTGATAGGTGCAGTTCTCAGTCAAGATATAGACGGTCTCGACCTACCGGTAGCATACGCATCCCGAGCCCTCAAGCCCGCTAAATTAAACTACTCGGTACCTGATAAAGAATTCTTAGCCGCCTACTAGAGTATGAATCACTTCCGCCCCTACATCTATGGTCAGAAGTTCACTTTAATAACAGACCACGAGCAACTCAAATGGGTAAAAAGCGTCAAGAAGCCTAATTCCCGTTCATTACGATGGAGCTTAGAACTGGCAAAGTACGACTTTGATACGAAATACAAATCCAGAAAATCTAATACCAACGCTGATGCTCTGTCCAGGAACGCACCACCCGACACCGCTCAAATTCCTCCTATAGATGCCAAACGCCCCCGTCCAACGACTAAAGCCTCTAGCGATAAACCAAAAAAACGCAATAAAAAAACTCATCAGTACCCCAGACACCCTCGACAGACCACAGACGAGTCCACCAACCCGGCTCCGCTGAAACACCCTAAAATCTCACAACCTCAAACCCCCCTCGTTACCCAGGCACCGATCCCAGTACAACGCCAACCTAAACGCCATCGCGAAACAAATTCTTTAACAAATCCTGGGCCTCATAAAAAACCATACCTGAGCTATTTTTCAGATTCTTCCCTTAGCTCGGATGACTTACAGACCCCAGAAACTGAACCAGAAATTGATGATTTTTGTCCAGCCACCGATTCACCGGGCCCTTCTTATAGCGATTTCCTCATAGAAAGCGAAACTTTTCCTCTCATGCGTAATAGACGTATCAAAGAAATAAAAGCTGACCTTGTACAGCAAAAGGATAACTTGGCTCATTGCATATTGGCTGACTGCCAAATGTCAAAAGAAATTGCTTCAAAACTGACAGAACGTAAATTCATAAACCGCGAACAACTTAGAGAATTCGACCCGACTGTGACTGAGGTTATTTCTGTGGTACATGGAAACCGAAAAATCTATAACCTAGTTACAAAGCCCAAATACAGTGACAAACCTTTGCCCCACGTTTTTTTTGACACCTTGGTTAACTTTAGGAAAACCTTGCAAGAAGATGGCGTAACATCCGTCTCGATACCATCAATAGGTTGCGGACTCGACAAATTAGAATGGAGCGCGGTACGCAGAATGATCCATTATATTTATAAAAATTCGAAAATAAGTATCACCGTTTGCCGCCTCGACCCGCCGCTTTCTGCCACTGCGCGCCCCTGCATTACCCCCCCACCCGTTTATACTAACCCCCCTGACCCCTTCACTTCCACATCTGTATTACCCCCCCACCGCTATCTGCGAAAGAAATCGGAACGTCCGACTAAACCTGCAGGACCTCGTCCGATTCCATCTCCGCCCCCATCCACTGACGTTATTTTGCCTCCCCCGCTCCCCTGTCGGGCCTTCGCGTCGCGCTAGGCGATACCCTCTCGCTACTTCAAGGCCGACGAACCCTTTCTTACACTCTTGTTCTCTTCCCCCCTCGCCTCTCCCGCCCACCACTGATAACGACGACAGTTCCGACTTGCTCACAGATACCGAATACTATACGTGCACTCAACAATTCGACTCCCGTACGGAAATTACTGACCATAACCATGACAGTGCTCTCAACACTAACGATGATCAAATTAATGACCCTCACGATTTCGCATATTTTATCGACAACTTAGACGACATACCAGTATCAGACAATGTCAAAGATATCAATGATGGACTTTTGATGCTTAAAACCAATTACGCACACTTCATATCGACAGACTGCGCTTGGATTAAGGGTATACCAGCCCAACTTCCTGACGAGAATATCGTTGACCCAAAAATAGTAATGAGACCTCGTCCGCGAAAATTTGATGTCATTGAATCTAAGCACAATAGTCGACGTATTCTCACCCTATTATTGAAAACAAAAAGCTCAGATAAAAGCAACCTATACGATATCTTCAAGCTATTGTCCAAACTCAAAACGGCTTCAGCCGATTCAAACCTAAAGTCTCTTGCCCTCCCGATAACCGATGATAGTTTAGACGTTCTCGATCCCCGCGTTTTCCGAAAACTTCTATCCTATATTTTCGCAGACTTAGTAATTCAAATCATGCTTTGTCGAAACACGACTGTCATCCCAGACGAATGTTCACAAAAAGAAATAATCAGAGAATGCCACGAATCGTTAGTCGGCGGTCATCAAGGTGTAACTAAAATATATAACCGCATTGGACAAAAGTATTTTTGGCCGCGTATGAAAGAACAAATCCAAGATTCTACAAGACCTTGCGAGAGTTGCCAAAGAAAAAAATTGGTCAGAGTAAAAACCAAATTGCCAATGATGATCACGGACACGCCTGCTGATGCATTCGACAGAGTGGCATTAGATATTGTTGGACCTCTACCCCTTACCAAATCGAACAACAAATATCTCTTGACGATGCAATGAAATTTGTCAAAATTCCTGGACGCCATCCCTTTACCTGATGCCACTGTCAAAACTATAGGCGCAGCATTCGCAAAAGAATACATTACACGTTACGATGCTCCTCGAGCAATACTTACAGACCAAGTACAGAATTTTATGAGCACAGTCATCAAACAACTTTGTAAACTTTCTAAAATTAAGCAAATACGAACTACAGCTTACCGCCCACAGTCTAACGGATCGCTAGAACGCAGTCACCTTGTTCTCACTGAGCACGTCAAACACTACACGGATGCTGGTAACGACTGGGACGATTACATCCGCTTTGCAATTTTTTGTTATAACACCGCGAAGCACGAAGGTACTAACTTCACCACCCACCAACTAATTTTTGGCTCTCAAGCCAGACTCCCAACAGATGCGAACCCTGCCAGCGCGTATACTCGTTCCTACCTACAACAAGCAAAGCATCGTTCCAAGATGTATTACGACCGTAATGTCAACAGCCAAAGTTTCGATGCAGATCAAAAGGCCTATCTACTAAATGAAACCCAAACCAAATTGGACGATCACTATGAAGGAGTGTATACGATTGAACGTATAATTGACAATATTAACGCTGATATTTGGATTACCCCCCGAAAAACTAAAATCGTCGATTTCAATGAATTGAAATTGGCACACTTAACCGACTAATTGACCTGGACCGACGCGTGAACGAATACGAACTTGACCTGTCCAGCTTCGTAGACGCTTTCCCCTCCGCCCAAAAAGGTATCGTCCGCCCTAAAATTCTATCACCAGAACAAATTATTTCCGGCCTTAAACATATCCCTCACCCGCGTCGTACAAAACCCCAAATTCCTACGCGCCATGCCATCCACCACCCGCACCTAGAAATAATACCATTTCCCGATGACCTACCTCCTCGCTCTTCGTTGCTGCTCCGGACCCAATCGGAAATTGATATGACGGAACTAGGCATACCTAAGCCGCGTCAATTGCTCCCCGAGCAAAACCTTAACGATAGCTCCGAACCACTCGAAGTCTGGCGCTAAGCCCTCCGCTATTAGCAATCATATTCTTTCATTGCCTCATTCTGCCCGTAATAATCTGCAGCCATAATATAATCATCAGCATGTTGCATAAGTTTCGTTTATAATACACACAATATCTATCATATATACCACTGTCACGAGCGCCGCATATTTACTCAAAACTATAATATATTACCGATTATATCAATTATTATTTTATATATTATTAGTATCTCTAGAAACAAGGAAGCATAGTTTTAGTTAGTCTATACAAAATATTTTATTATAATCAGTTCGTGGAGTAGCCAAGCGCAACGGCGTAGTTGGACAGCCAGCAACGTCAGCGTCTTCGCGCCCGCCGGATCCCGGGTGTAATCAACACCGGGATGAGGCGAGCGCGAAATCACGCGCTTCGAGGATGACTGTTGCGAGGCGAGCCTTTGTTCTAAATTGTGGATTTGGCGAAAACGCCGAATTGTAAATTCAGCGGAAACTCGCTCGCCGCCCGACGTTCCAAGGGGTGTCGGACGAGCGAGCAAAGGCAGACCCTGTTAGAGACAGCTAAGAACGACATCTACGGAACCCAGGCTCCTTCAGAGCTGCTGTGTGAAGAGTATCAGACTTAGAATCACCGACGATTAGAGCGATAACACCTCTAATTCTACAAGCGGTATTCCGGAGCATCTCGCGTCGCGGCGTCAGTCTTTGAAGCTAGCAATAAGCGCAATTGTATAAGCCACGAACTCTATAGAGCAGTGTAGCCTGTAAGTGAGTGTGTGAAGGTGTGATACTTCGGCATCATCGAGGCCGAAGCAGCAAGAGAGCGAGAGAGGGAGAACGTGAGTAGAATAAGACCAAAAATATTGTAAGCTTCCTTGTTTAGCACCTTTTCTGCCTTTAGTTTTGATCTATTAAACATTTTTCTACTTGCTTCCTTCAAAATATTGGCACGTTCAATTGTAATCTTCCAAACCTTTTCCCAGGGAACGTCCTGTAGAGGACGTTCGCCTCCTAACCTGCCTAAAAATTAAATATAAACCTCTGTGAGATCTAAGAGGGTTGAAGTCGTCGCGTGCGAGACCGCTCCGCACGTGACACCACCACATTTATGCGATGTCATTCAAAGAAACTTTGTTCAAATGTATACTAACCAACTTGTCATGCAAATATTGCGCAACGATTATATAGGTATTTATATGTTTATTCAAACAGAGAAATGAATGATGATTGATAACAAAAATGGTAAAAGGAAGTGTTAACGTTATATTATATTAAATTAGACGTGCGTTACGCCTGGAAGCAGTATTGAGACTGCTCACACGGCCTCTCGCCGGGCTCGGCGACAGTGCATATGAAGTGCATAATCGCGTAATTTGAGCACTGCTGCCGATAAGAAAGCCAAGCGCATAAGGCGGGCTACGCTGCATGATAAATTTTGTATTCATCTAAATAATCCCCGGCATGTTCCTACGAGAGGATATAAACTGTTACATTTCATTAGAAATGTTCCAGCTCCATCACATCCCCCGACGAAGACAAAGGCGCGTCTCTGCGGCTTCTGATTTCTCGTAGGATTCTTTCGTTACTTTTAGCCTGTGTCTCAATCCTGCGTTTTAATTTCCTTCGTTCTACTACTTCCAAAGCAGAGGGATTCCTTTGGCAACAATATCCGGCGAACGCCGAGATATAGGTTGGCATATCAAATTTCCACAGCAGGAGTAGAATAGACAAGACGGATATCGTTCCAGAAACGGCAGCTATTGATGGGATCCCTATACCTTTGAAGTTAGCCCATGTATTGTTGACCCGAAGGGTCGCTTCGTTATTCGCGAGGACACTCTCAAGGTCTAAAATGGCTTGTCCTTGATCCTTGAGGGTATCCAAGTTAATCACGTGATGCAATACAATTTCCCGGCCTGTTACAAATTTGTTTAGCGGGGAAATGGTATCTGCATGTATTTCTGTTAATTGAGAAGTCATATGTTCTACGATTAATTTGACTCGCGTTTTCAAAGTTTGAAGTTCGCAGCTCTGATTCGTGGTTATCAGGGATGGCTTGGTGATTTGAATAATAAAAGTCTGCATTGAAGCGCATGTTATGGTTACCTCAATTGGCTTCGAAGGTAAGATTATTTGCGATCCCTGCGTTCTTATGTAAGCAATATCTGTGACGAGAAAACGACTCAGAGTGCATCCTCGTGGTATGGGATCAGTTATTTTCTCACAAAGTTCAATAGTATCGTTGCGATGTCCCACATCGCGGTAATCACCAATGAAATAATCGGTTATCTGTTTCAGTTGAGAAAATGTGACTTCTCTTATAAAATTCTTACGTACTAATTTCAAAGCATATGTTGGGTTAAGCGTTACATAAGTGTGATTTATTCTTACGGGTACCGGGGTATTCTGAATTATTACCCAAGGTTCCTTTTCTAAGTAAGGCACTGTGAGTATATAGATAAGTTTGCCTTTATCTGTGGTTATAGTTAAATCACTTATTTTAATAAACTTCTCGTAATTTTCCTCTTTAATAGGTATTAGTGTCTTTTTGTCATTGGCGTCGAAAGCTTGAAGAGCTGTCATAAGCTCCTTTGGAGTAAAAAGGGTGTTATCGATGATACCATGCCTTCCTAATTGCACGGCAGTCATTACCAGGTCGATCAGTCTTTGCAGTTCTTTAATTTCAAATAAACTTAGAGTTATAGCTTCCATGTATTCCTGATAAGCAAGCGTTTCGTTACCTTTTATTTTTAATGATTCTAATTGTCCCCATACAGTTTCCAAAGAGTGTTTAAGTTTGAGCTGATTTGTATTCAAGATATTAATTTGGACTTGATTGATGTGCAAGGACTTGGTTACCACAAGATTTAGAGTGTCCGTTACATTTTTTAGTGAGGCTAGATTCCCATTAATTATTTCCAAATCATCCGCGTCAGCAGTTCCATAGATTGATTTTTGGATTGTTCCTAAAAAGTTAAACATTCCTCTTTTCGGTCTGATGTTTGGCGTGAGATAAGATTTCCTTAGGGGATACATTTCATTTGCCAGACCCGTCAGAAGGACGTGTTTTCCAAATACCGCCTCAGCTTCGCGCGAGGCTTCGTAAGTAACATCGCTCGACGCGAGCGCTTTCGGAGTACTTGTTTTGGTTCCGTGGGATTGAGATTCCCTTAATTTAGAGGGGCGGCGCGTCATTTGAAGAATAGGCGCACCCAAGTCTAAAATGACTTCCAAAATATTCTTGTGTGACGAGGCACGGGCAAATTCTAAATCTAAAGCGTCCAGGGCGGACTGGGCGAGGGATCGCTGACCAGGGTTCCAATGGTCCAGATAGGTATCCCGTATCGTCTGGAGGCCTCCGAGTTTGTCGTGAATGTCGAGTAATGGTTTGGTGAACCCACTTGCGTCAATGGATTGGAATATCTTCCATCTTTCCTGGTACATGTATACTTTGCCCACTTCCTCCTGGAGTAAAGTCCCATTGATAACTGAGACATCGAAGTAGGCTAGGGACAGACTGCTACACCTATAACAAAAGAAACTTAGACTCTATTCCGTGGAGATCCAATCGTTACCCTGAACCCGTTTGAGTTTAATTCTAGGGATTGGATCGTTTTCCCTTGGTCCGGTGTCGTATTCGTAGTACGGTTTGGTATTATTCAGATGGGTCTTCCAATAAGACGCTGTGGAATCATCCGCGGTTTTCTTGTAAGTGATATTTCCTTTTTGTTCGTGGATCTCGACGACGACGAATGGTCCATTCCAAATCCTTTCCAAGGCGTTCTGTCGCGTATGGTTCTTGATCATTACTTTATCTCCCACTTGATATAAAGGAGTTTGTCGTCGTGTTCCTTGGTCCACTTGTTTTTGGTTTTTCTCTCTGGATTTGGTAAGCCAGACCAGAGCTTTCTCGAACCGTTCCTCTCATTTTCGTATCTACAACATTTTCTTACTAATCACGGTTTCCAATCGGTTTTCGCGGAAACCGTCAGGATTGTTGGCTTCGTGACAGAACATGAGGTTGTGAGGCGTTTCACCTGTTGATTGATGAACGGAAGTGTTATAGGCACGTGCCATTTCTATTAAAACCTTGTCCCAAGTGTGTATTCTCTCTTCGCAGGCAGTTCGAATATAGTCCTTCAAGACACCATGCATTCGTTCTATAGAGCCGTTCGACTGCGGGTGATATGCAGTTGTGGTGATATGTTTGATATTATAGTGTTCGAGAAAGGAATCGGTCAGCTTGTTACAAAACTCCTTTCCCATGTCCGTCAAGATTACTTTGGGGCACCCGAAGTTACCTATCCAGTACTCTGATAGAGCCTTGATAACTTCTGTCGCGGTTTTGTTCGTGAGTGGGGCACATTTAATGAATTTAGTTATTGAATCCTGCATCGTGAGGATATATCGGTGTTTATTCCAAGATTCGACCAGAGGTCCGACGATATCTATTGAAATTTGATCGTTAGGTTTTTCAGCAAAGGTTTCGAAAAGAATAGCGGGTGATTTCATTTGTATCCTTTCCTTTTTATACATCTGACACGTGGGGCATGCCTGGATAAAGTAATTGATATCATTCTCCATACGTGACCATACGGCCGTTTCTTTTACTCGGTCAATTGTTTTTGCTAGGCCGAAGTGTCCATTGATGTCGTTGTGAGCGCTGGCCATGATTTCTTTCTGTTGCTGTTTGTTAGGCACATCCTTTCCTGTCAAGCAAAATGATATGTCTGCACCTGAGTCCTGACGTATCCTCTTGAGATCTTCAATGATCGAATTGGTTTCTTCTTTGGTGGTTTTCTTAGGGTCAATCCAGAAGTATATCTTTTCGTACCTTTTCGGATGAATATAGTTTCTGAGTTTCTCACGTCTATCAGTCTGATTCTTTGGTATAATCAGGGTGTTGTCAGAGGCATCCTTTTCTTCTAGGGTAATCTTCACCCATTTGCCGTCCTCCCCTTTTCGATTTCGGTTGGGAACGAGTTTGACGTGAGATTCTGTTCTGCCTGTTGTGAGTGATAATCTCTCGATGTCAATGTGGCGTGCGGCAATATGGTGGACCCACTTGGGATTCTTATCAATGGGTGTGATTTCGTATAGTCCCTTTTCCAATTCGGTGAGTTTTCCGAAGATCTCTTCCTTTGTGCGAAAGACTGTAGATAACTCATCCGCTACTACGTTACTTTTTCCCGAAACATGTTCTATCAGGAATGAGTATTCCTCCAATCTTAGTCTCCAACGCAGCAGGCGTTGACTGGGGTCTACGCAATTTTTCAGCCATACTAGTGCACGATGATCGGTGCGGATGATGAAGGGTTTATCTGGTGTATTGAGCAAATATACTCTTAGTCTCTTGACGGCCCATACAACAGCAAGCATCTCCTTCTCCGTCGTGCTGTAATTCCTTTCCGCATCATTGAGGGTTCGAGATAAGAAATATATGGGGTGGCCGTCTTGAGATAGTACCGCTCCAATTCCATCGTTTGACGCGTCGGTGGTTACGACGTATTGTTTAGCTGGGTCTGATCTCACAAGTATCGGTGGTGTGACCAACTTTTCTTTCAGGGTTTCGAAGGCTTATTGGCAGGCTGCTGACCAATCCCATGGGATGTCCTTTCTTGTTAACCTTGTTAATGGTTTCGCTAACATTGAATAGTTTTGTATGAACTTTCGGTAATACCCCGTCAAACCAAGGAAGGATCGAATCGTCTTAACGTTGACTGGAACGGGTAATTGTTGTATCGCTCTGGTCTTTTCCGGATCTGGTTTGCTTCCTTCGTCAGTGATGACATATCCGAGGTATCTCACTTCAGTTTTCATGAAGGCGCACTTCTCTGGCTGGAGTTTCAAGTTACATTGTCTTAAACGCTGAAATACGGTTCTTACATTTCGATGGTGTTCTTCCTCCGTTTCACCAAAAATTATTACGTCATCAATGTAGACGCAACAGATCTTCTGATTCAATCCTCTCAGCGCATCGTTCATCATGCGTTGGAAGGTCGCAGGAGCGTTCTGTAATCCGAAAGGCATTCGTTGGTATTTGAAATGCCCGTCGGGGGTTGAGAAGGCAGTGTATTTCTTGGAGTCAGTAGCCATGTTGATCTGGTGGAATCCTGCGGCCATGTCGACAGTAGTAAAGAACTTGGCCCTTCCCATGTGATCGAGTAAATCCTCGATTATTGGTATCGGATAAGAATCCTGAACGGTAAGTTCATTAATCTTCCTGAAATCGATCACAATTCTATACTTGGGCTTTCCGTCGGGGCCCGGTTTTTTGGGTACAACCCAAACTGGCGAGTTGTATGGCGACTCGGATTCCGTTATTATTCCTTGTTTCAACATTTTCTCTACTCCCTCTTTTAGAACCTGCTGGTGCAGCTGTGGAGCACGGAAACTTTTCACATTTACAATGCGTTGAGGATCTGACAACTCGATGCGATGTTCAGCCATTGAAGTTCCATTGACCATGTCTTCCTCCTGTAAGGCAAAGATATCGCTGAAATCCTGAAGAATACTCCAAATTTCTTTCTGGTACTCATCCGGTAGGTGTTTCAAGTCGACCGTATGTTGGAGCGCCTGCTCTCTTTCATCACGTGGTTGTTGCCATACACCCGGGGTCGACATACTCTTTACTCGGTGGACTTGGACGTTCTCCAGTCCGAGCTCGATATCTTCGTCTTCAGCGGTGGTGATGATTCCATAAGCCGTACCATGATTGTTCGTGTGTACAATCTGCACCGGGATATTTTCCATAGGCATTCCATCTTTATAGACCATGCGTAACATGAGATCGAGATTCTTTTCGTCGGTATCGATGGCAACTTTGTTCACCGAATTTGGTTTAAATCGAATTTTTCGGTCGCTACTAAGGTGGTGTATCTTATTCTTCAGGGTGAGCGTCGAGGCATTCAACTGGAAATCTCGCCTCCTCATAAACGGGTTTCCCATGATTCCATCTTCTTCGTCAGGCAGATAATCGTCTGGTATAATGACGAATTCGTCCTTTAGCCCCATGTGAGTTAGTACAGCAATTTCATTCGCGGAATTTAGCGCTTTGCCAGTCTTAAAGGAAATTTTGCGTTTGATAATTGGACAAATTTGTTTATCCGATGGATAAATAACCTTCCGTTTTATGAGGTTTATTGATGCACCTGTATCGACCATAAGGGCTACTCCTTGCTTTGTTTCTCCAAGTTTTATTACAGCACACTGTAGTAACCCCTGTGAAACTGAACATACACGGGCTCCTGTTGGCACTCGTCCTCTAGTTCGTCCTCCTGTCCCTTTATTTCCTCTTCCTCTGACTGGAGTTCCTCTGACGTGCAATTGACTTGGTCGTTGGGCGGTTTGTCTTTGAGGCTGGCGTTTTGAAAATTTGCGTCTCGCTTATTGCCGTTAGTATTAGGGCGTTGGTCGTTCTGTGGTCGGCGCGGAGCGTAGCAGTTCCGGCTGTAGTGTCCTCTGGTTCCGCAATTATGACATACTGCTTGTTGTTCATGGGCGGTCCGATGTGTGTTACAGGTGTGGCATTCACATCTCTGGAGTTCTTTATCTTCATCTTGTTTCGCTTCATCGTGGTGGTGGACAGACGCTGGTGGTCGAGGAGTTGACCTTGGCAAGTTCGTCGAGGTTCTTTGTTGTACCTGGAATCTTCGCGTATCTGATGCGCTGCCTGGCCCGTAAATTTGGGACTTGTTCCAAAACGTGGGTTTCGAGGCTGTGTCGTTACTGTTCATCAGCTGTTGTTGATGCATTCGGAAATTCAATTCCTCGCCTTCGGCTTCTTTCGCGGCCTCCTGGGCTTCTAGTAACTTGAAGTACTGACGGTTTTTGACTTGATGGAATATCCTCGGATTAAGTCCGTACAGATAGTACTGGCACACTCTATTTTCGAGGTCTTGAAGATTAGGATCGATGTTCGCTCGTAGTTGTTGATTCGAGAAGGCAGCTACGAGGTCTTGGTAGATCTGATTGAATTTGAGATTGTAGGCGTCCACAGTGTCGCCCTTTTGGCCTGTTCTGCCAAGCTCCATTTCCAATGTGGTGGCACTTTTCTCGACAATAACGGCTGATCTTATGACTTCGAGTGAAGTTGGGATTGTACGAGGTCTCCTCTGGTTGATGGTCTTCTGAAGAGCTCCTCCCGTCTTCAAGCTGATTACCATGCTCAAAAACGGGAAACGTTGGGTTGGCATAACTACCATATCGGCGGCTTTTACTTGCATGATCCAAGCGTGTACGTCTTCGCCTGCTTTTCCTTCCAGTCTGCAATCAATCATCTTGATGGCTTAAAACGCGGGTAGGAAATCTTGGATCGCATAGGGCTCGTCCGCTGGGCGATTTGGTTCTCCGGGGTATCTTCCGGCAGCATCGGGGCGTAGGCTGACATCATTCAAGTAAGCTTCCGTTCGTGCATACGGGCCTGGGTCTATTGGATTCCGAGGGGGAAACACGTCTCGGGGTGGCGCAGTTGCCGGTAGTTGAATTCTTGTTTGGTTTCTTCGCGCAAGTTCCTCAATGTTTCTCATTATCTCTTGCTGTTGGCGTAAAGCTTCGGGATCACTCAGCAACTGGGACATACTGAACGTCACAGTGTCCGGACGACGATGTGGTAAAGTAGCAGACATTTCCAAGGCTCTTCGAAGTTCATCCTCTTCTTGCTGTTCTAGACGACGACGCGGGACGTTGTTACGGGTATTGCTACCAGTACCTCGTGGGATTTCGTAATCCGTCGGACCATTAGGCCACTGTGGACTAGGCCTTGGTGTAAGGCGTACGTTCGGCATCCGTGATAAACGTCGGCTTTCCTCGAGAACGCGTTGCAGTGTCGAATCCGTATCCGACAAGATATCATGGTTTACATTGGCTCGCGCGGTGGAGAATCGGTCGTTTTCTAATGAGCGATTTTGGTGAAGGGTCGGTATTGGCATCGCATTTATACCTTGATGGTCCGAGTCTGAATTGGCTGGGGAGCCCACCTCATTGATGCGCGGCGTCGGTGGCAGCAATCGGTTTTGAGCGAGCCCGTATAATGCCGAGTAACGTGGTGGGTTTGTTACGATTGAGGGAGCTATCTGAGTAGGACCTTCCACCTCTGATTCAACGAGACGCGCGGTATCTAGTTGAATTCGCGGTATCGCTCCGGTATGGTTTCCGGGCGGTCTCAAAATATTAGAAACATTCGGATCATCGCTAGTTGTTAAGCGATAATAGTTATTGATTGCTTCTCGATTGGTATTACTATTTGTAAGAGCTTCCTCTTGACGGTTTTCTTCGGTTAATTGGTTATTCGGTTGTTGCATTTCCTGAAACATTTGGTTGGTGACGCTTTCAAGCGTGTCTTCGGGACGCGGAACTGTTTCAGAGTTTCGATTTATTTCTACATTATTGCGACGAATGAAGTCGTGTTCACGGCGTTCTTGATTTCTCAATTGAATAAAACGGGTAACCTCTTCTATAGGCAAATCTTCGCGGCGAGCAAGTTGACGCGCAGTTAACCTCTCTCCGTTTAATTGCTCTAGACCAAGACGGTATCTGCCCATTGCAGTTAAATCATTACGTTCGGTGGCTTCTTGTAGCCTATTCACAAGCTGAGTCATTTGGTTCGTCAAATCCCAAAATCTCTCTTCAAACCGGAATTCAGAAGTGACGGATTGTCCATCTTCTGCAGTCTCAACAATAGTGGGAGGTACTGCCGATCTCCGGTCATTGTTTTCGTTCACGTCCATTGTGAATTTATTTTTAAATTTACCTTGAGTCAAGCTTTGACTTTATTTATTTGAATGATTCAAGTTTGACCATCAAATTCTTAGTTTCGATCACGATTTGTCCTTCGATAAGTTTATGGTGACTCGAGTAAGTAACAAAATGCTTGTACTTACGCTAGGAGTAGCCAAATTGAGGTGTGAAGCATCACACTCGAAGATCGTGGTAGCCGTCGGTACGAGGCTTCGATGTCCTGGAGTCTCTGACAGGCACCGGGGGCAAGAATATAAGAGCGGTTCGAGTCTGAGTGTCCTTATTCTCACTTCACTTCACTTAGACGGTTTAAACGCGAAGTTTATTGTATCTAAGGAGTGCAGAATTTTATACTTGCTTCCTTTCCAATAAATACACAAGTTTACTATGGGAATTGTCCAGTGTAGAATCAGGCGGTCTACACTCAGTCCCTGGTTATCAAGCGGTCTACACGCAGTCCTTGATTGTCTACGCAAGGCGGCCTTTCACTCTATCCCTTGCTAGGTACAATTCGTAATAATTACTTATAAACGCGTAGCCGAAGGTTCGCGCGTGAATTTATTGGGCTTACGCACTCACTTCCAAAATTCGTCACTATGATCCGGCCGTTTGATACGCGCGCCGCGTTCGTTGGTTTAAACCGGATCCTGGCAGGATCGCCAAATTTGTCATGCAAATATTGCGCAACGATTATATAGGTATTTATATGTTTATTCAAACAGAGAAATGAATGATGATTGATAACAAAAATGGTAAAAGGAAGTGTTAACGTTATATTATATTAAATTAGACGTGCGTTACGCCTGGAAGCAGTATTGAGACTGCTCACACGGCCTCTCGCCGGGCTCGGCGACAGTGCATATGAAGTGCATAATCGCGTAATTTGAGCACTGCTGCCGATAAGAAAGCCAAGCGCATAAGGCGGGCTACGCTGCATTATAAATTTTGTATTCATCTAAATAATCCCCGGCATGTTCCTACGAGAGGATATAAACTGTTACATTTCATTAGAAATGTTCCAGCTCCATCACAAACTTAAACGCGCACCAACATCTAGGCGCTATATTTCAAGACTCTTCTTTGTAATATTCTGTAAGTGAGTCAGTACGTTTCATGGCATTCCACTTCCTTCTGAACATCCTATTCCGTACCCTCACTGAATGTTTTTC
This sequence comes from Neodiprion pinetum, assembly GCF_021155775.2. Classification (NCBI taxonomy): domain Eukaryota; kingdom Metazoa; phylum Arthropoda; class Insecta; order Hymenoptera; family Diprionidae; genus Neodiprion; species Neodiprion pinetum. Next base: position 13,372,172 of record NC_060235.2, on the reverse strand, counting down.
CCCAAGGGGTGGCATGTTACGTCCTCTAGACTTCTTATTCCTTTCCCACACTCTTAGTAACCTCACGCTCTGTGGTCTACTCTTGTCGTCCGCGAGTCAGCAGATTCTTCTGTAACTCGCGGCTAGCCTGCCTTCTACATCCCTCTAAACCAAGACCATACCTTTTTCCCTCGACCGACTCCGTTGCATTGGCTACTAATAAACAATCATATACTTTAAATCATTTACCTTCCCTTAATACCGATCCCTTTCTATTCCATTCACTTTCTGCATTGGGAGTAGTAGCACGCGAGTGCATAGTCGACGTGAACGGACCCTATAATAGCCAAATAACACCTTGGCTGGGCGTGGAGTAAGCTCCGATTACCGCTCATCGGAGCCTACGCAATCTACCTCGTAACAAATATAACAAATAAAATAAATAAAATGAATAAAATAAATAAAATAAATAGAATAAATAGAATAAATAGATAGATAGATAGAGAGAGAGAGAGAGAGATAGATAAATAGAAAGAAACAAATTTTATCATACTAGGGCCGTATGCCCACGAGTACAAAAAAATACATTATCAAAAAGGAGAAGAATCCAGTATTTATCTTGAAATTAACTTAATCCTCATTGACAATAGAGCAGGTAGTAAATAGCAGATAGTGAATAATGCAAGACTCGTGATAATAATAATAATAATAATGATAATAATACTCTAAGAAATAGTGAGAGAGAAAATAGTATGAGTGAGAGAGAATAATACTCTGGGAAATAGTTAGCAACAAGCAAATAGTAAATAAAACAACCCCAATAATAATAATTTTTGGAGAAAATAGTGCGAGAGTTTAGTATTTACGAGGTACAAGAGATTGAGCATTAATACGGTCAATTCGAAGTTCTATAGATATATTGTTTTGTTTGTGGTGGGGTATAATAGTGAGGCCTGATCGAATCAAGTTAGGGAATCGAGTTGATCAGTATGAGTAATACGGATGATAGGCGTATTCTGTGTTTTCTCTATGTTGACGCTACCGCCACATGTCCAAACGTGCCGATATTGTTTTTCTCTGGCCACTTGCTTAGCCATCATTAGGAGACTACGGACCTTGGCTGGCAGAAATTCGTTAACGTAGTTAGGACTTGAAGAGGAGTACGTGGGGTGGACATGTTTCGCGTTTAACGGTCCGTTAGAACGCTTGGCGGTGAAAATGGAGTTCCGTAACGAGGGTGAGCAGACTGAGAGAAATAAGGACTGCGGGTTATTCGTGGTTTCTGTGGAACGCATGCGCCTTACTTCTAAAATTTGAGTGCGGTCAATCGCGACGTCCAGAACAGTACAGAAGGAGATAATCTGGTCATGATCGTTCACATGACCTTCAGGGAGACCCGTGATAATGAGATCAGAGGCGTGTAGAGCGCATTGCAGTTGTCTAATACGGTCAAGAGCTCGCGTGTCCAGGGGCGGTACACCTGTGGGAGAAGGACGCTGCTCAATTTCATCTACACGCCGAGACAAGGTGTCAACTGATTCGGACAGTGAGGCTGTAGTTCCTTCGATGTTATCTAGTCGATTGGAGACAGAATGCAGCCTTGCCAGACAATCGCAAACATCGGAGTGGAGTTCGTCGAGACCGGTCACTTGTTCTTCAATGGATGCTATATCCCCGAAAACATTTTCGATTTTCTTGAGCTTCTCCGATAATTTTGGAATGACTTTGACAGTGGATGCAATGCCGTAAAGCTTATTAGTGAGAGAGAGGTGATGAGATTTGAGAACACAGCTATTTGATCACTAAGAGCCAGCATGTCACGATCTTCGGATGTATTAGGGGGACCGTCTGAGACACTAGACGTACTGGTTGACCGTTTTCGGCATGAGAAGCAGGTAACACCGGAGGCCAGAGGTAGTTCAGACACGGACGAAATCCCGAGTTTGCGCCTAAGGCATTCTCCATGGACGCCATGCGTCTCCACCAAGCACAAACGTACGATGTTATCCGTCCCGATGAACTTCGACCAGATTCCACAATTGACAGCTGGCATATAGCTGTATACACATAGCGGTAAGCGTATACACAGCGGAGGAGTGCGAAAGGCTCGAGCGAGACGTGATGGTGCACACACATACAGTGGCAGAAGCTCACGAACAGAGAGGCAAACGCACACGTAGAGAGAGAAGCACGAAAGTAAGATATAGCGAGTCCAAAGTTCAAATAGGCGTAAGACGGTCAGATAGTGTAGATGTGTATAACAGTAGATTAGTATAGCACAGACCGTTGATAGACGGCTGAACAAAAATACACAACACACCTATATCGGATAGTCTTCTATATACACACACAAACAGTCAGCGTCGTAAAAACACCAATGGCCCGTTGAAATGCCACAAATTATACGAAGATGTTTAGTTGCAGGAATTATGTAAAACTGCACTGCGTAGGGTCAAAAAATCGTGGCAGTTGAAACTTACAGACTCCACCCACCGAATGGTACACACCGCGAATTTTTCTGATACGTACTTTGGTAAATATGTGAGATAAAACGCGGAGCTCACTGTGACACGTCTAACTACCAGAGATGGGAACAGAGAGAGAGAGAGAAAGAGAGAGAGAGAGAGAGAGAGAGAGAGAGAGAGATTAGATTAGATTAGATTAGATTAGGTTTATTATGCCCTAGCAAGGCTTTCGGGCAAGTTATAGACATAAAGTTGAATGCGTTGGATTTTCAAAATTACATAAGTAAATAGCAAGTTATCTTAATAATAATACTAGCTGAAAAAATAATAGCGAGGCAAAGTGAATATTAGCAGTTAGAAATTAATTAATAAAACAAGAGAGAACGATGTGCACTCCCTCATCGTCTTGGTAGCTTTTTAGAAGTACTGAATCAGCGGAAAAAGAGAGGAAAAAGAAAAATCATTGTTTACAAAATATGAAAATACGAGTTTTGTTACAAGATATAAATAAGAGTAACCTTAGATGATAAGATATTAATTCCGCAGAATTAACACGGGACATGTGAAGCAGGTAAAAAAAAAGGTTGAAAAAAAAAATGATAAAAAACGCAAGACCAGTAAGGAGCAGTTTGAAATGACCATACATAACAAGCTTAGTTGAGAAAAGAATTAAAAAATACCTTGGGTAACGAGCGTAGACAAATCAGAGTCCGACTTAAGTGTAATCGCTGGTAAGCCATTGTTTTTGCGCGCAAAAATTTTACCTGACTTATACCAAACGTAGTCAATATCTCCAGATGAAACCAGCAGTTTCGCCTTTCGTAAGAGTTTGTAATCATCGCGAGAAAGAAATTCATTTACAAATATTTCACCTTTGTTTTCCGATTCAAAAACAGTACTGACAGGAAGGTCTTTTATTTGGCGCTTTCTACCGATAATGTTGTCGCGAGTACGGCTGGATTTAAGTTTTACAATGACAGATTGAGTCAAGTGAGTAATATTATTATTATGCAAAGCTACACCAGATGTCCTTGAAACACTACGAATGTCGAGTATCTCGGACGAGAGTTCCGAGATCTCCAATGCATGAAAGACTTTTTCGATCATTTTTGCAGAAGAATCTTTAATTTCAAGCGGAAGGCCACTCACAATAATCTCAGCCGGCTCATGAAAACAGCAAGCAGGAGACGCGGTTTCACGGAGTTTTTCAATTTCGCGAGTTAGCAAATTACATTTAGTCTCCAACGATGGTAATTTTTCGGTATGTTCGGCCACTATAGCGCTCTAATGACTAAAAGCCTCGAGTTTTGTGGTGATTTCGCGAATAGTATTGGACTGAGCTTCTATCAAGTACATGAATTTTGAATTATGGTCTTCAATTTGCGCTACTAACAATTTAAGCAGTGACTCAATTGAAAAAGCCTGCATGACTGATTTCGAGATATGAATATTTGTTTGAATACAATAGTCGTTAAGTTACAGATCGAATGATGAGACGTAATCGATTGTCGTAAGAGTCGAGTGATATAGCCGACGAAAAAGTTGCAGATGGCGCAAGCAACGCTGCGAGATCGAGCAGTCACGGGTCAATATGGACAGCAGCATCATGAGCCGTAGATTGAGGTTAGATTCCAGACACTTTTCACCTCAAAAACCCAAAGAACCATGCAGGTAGATGGCGATAATAATATGTTGAGGTGAAAAAGCAGAGATTTGGCGTGCTTGATTATCTGTAGAGAATAGGCCCGAAGGCAGAAAGCAGCAGAATCAAGTCGAAAAAAGACCAAACAATGTGACAGATGACTTGCGTACTCACCAGGAAGAGAGAGAGAGAGAATGAGAGAGAGGGAGAGAGAGAGAGAGAGGGAGGGGTTGAGGGAGAGGGAGAGGGAGAGGGAAAGGTAGAGGAAGAGGGAGAGGGAGAGGAAGAGGCAGAGGGGGAGGGAGAGGAAGAGGAAGAGGGGGAGGGAGAGGGAGAGGGACAGGGAGAGGGCGAGGGAGAGGGAGAGGGAGAGGGAGAGGGAGAGGAAGAGGGAAAGGAAGAAGGAGAGGGAGAGGGGGAGGTAAAGGGCGAGGGAGAGGGAGAGGGAGAGGGAGAGGAAGAGGGAAAGAAAGAGAGAGTTGAAATCTTCGGGTTTTCGAATGAGCATCTTTTTTGCGCAGCCACTTTCTCAAACACCTGTGTGTCTACACGAGGGATTTATCTACACTGGAGAAGTTTCAAACCGCTATTCGAATTTGTATGACAGGAGACACGCTCACCCTCCACCTCAGACTTGTTTTGTCGTAAAATTTTTTTATTCTTTGATGGCTGCGATGGTCCATCACTGCAGCCCTCCACCCAATCACCACTGCGTATTGCCTACTACCTACTTTTTTGTTGGATGGTTTTTCCCTTCACATGCCCCACGTTGGTTGGGGAGTGCAGGTTTTTCATTTTTGCTGAGCAACATAAACAGCCATATCGATCAATTTCACAACCTCTCCCCACTCACAATCCTGGATCGGTAAGCACACCGGCTTGCAACCCGATGCGTGCACATTTTTTACACAAATACTGTGAATCGTCTAAGAATTACAATAAAATATTCAATTATACGAAATATCTCCACATTCTCTTCCCTTATGCATACAGGTGTTACGTGGAGGTGAGGGTGTGTACTGAGCGGTAGTAGTTAATGGTTAATTGAATAATCAAACTCCCACGAAACGACAATGAATAAATATTAAAACTAAGAAAAGACCTACCTTTTGATAAGCCGGTGATTTGTAGGATCGTGTTGCTATAGTCCTGTACAGGTCTGTGCGATTTGTTTCAATTGTTGAGGCAATTTTATAATAATAAAAACGGGAAAAAGGTCGTTCAAAATAAATGGTTTAATATGATTTAACTGGTGAAAGATGAAGTATATTCTGTAAAATTTGGTGATTGGAATGTCTGATAACAATGAATGGTGATAATGACATAAAAGCCGAAAGTAACAATTTATAAAGCGTTTGAGTTCATATAACGATCCACGCCGACGGACGAATTTATATTTAAATGCAGAGAAGCTTCAGAATCACTAAATTTGACCGTTTGCGGGTTTTGGCAAATTATGTGTTCTTCTATTTTAAAGAATATTAGTATTTGGTACCAGGAACATCTACTCTGAACGATGGTTATAACTAGCTGGTCGTGATTATTCGATATTGTATCTCTCTTTTTAGATTATCTTAAATCAATTATATATCCTGTTATTAATTCTTGTTGGGTAAATCTTGGAACCAATAAGCATGATTTAATTGGGGGTAGTGAAGCTAGCCACCAGTTCTAGACTTGCTGTTGAATGAATATTACTGAAGTAAATTTTGATTATAAAGGTGAAACAAGAATTCGTTCAATTTCGAAGATTAACACTCGGATCGACTTATCTTTAGGTGAATCGGTCGACGAGATTGAGAGCCGTCGGATCGTGTCGGTCTGCGTCAGTGGAATTCGGGACCAGGGCCTCACCTCAAGTTCGAAAGAGTTAATGAATCGAACGATGTTGAACGTCGGTCACTTAGTCTTTGTGGATTTAGAATGATATCTTACTATTGAATACTATAGTTGAAAGTGTCAATTTGCTGAGTTTGATATATGTTAAAGATGATTCTACAGATCATTTATTAAAAATGCTAATGTAGTTATCATTATTGGCACTTAAAATTACCTGATTCGGTTGAATCAGGGCCAAACTCAATTCAATTACGGAAAATGGGATGGCATAAAAATGTCTATTCGCGAAATGATGAGATTTAGTAAAGCACAGAAAAGATGGAAACGTAGAAGATGGTAAGTCTTTTGCAGCTAACAGAATAACTGAATGCTCGAATTTGACGAATTAGCGCGAGATTTAGGCCGGTCACAACTAAGTTTTTCCGAACGCTACTATTGCTCAAGAAGGGCTAATACGAGTTGACCGCCACGCACCTCGCGACTTGACAGACGAAAGAACGCGGCTTCTTGGGCCCGAGGGTCCAAGGAACTGCAGTTGTAATAAGTTACAACGGTAATTAGCCAATGAGGTGCGAGGGCGACCTCCTGGCGCCCAAATCTACATGGTCAGCGTTACTTCATGCTCTTCGACGGTGTTCCGACGATTCTCAATCTCGTCGGTGACACATTGAAAATATGAACAAAAGATACTTACATGCAATGTTCACACATTCATTCATACATCCCAATAAGTAATCTATTTTAATTTGGTGGTTCCGTAGGTAGTGGTTTATCCTAGTTATTGGTTATAGTTTTAAATTGAAAAGAGGGATATTTCCAGACTGAGCGCTACTGATGCTAATTCAGCAGTCCCTTATCTCCGTTCTTGGTACCAGTTGAATAGGAGAAAGTCGAACCTTATACTAGGGATCATTGCTGGTCTCTACGTGACTTTTGCCGGGAGGGGTGGAACTCGCCGTTATGAGAATATGAGATTTTGATGGAATAATATCTGTGCATTGAAGAAATTGAAGAAATGAAATGAAATGGAATTTTGAAAAAGGTACGCCAAGGCGGTACGTCGGGGCGTAACATAAGTGTGACATATCATCAATAACAATAATAATAACAATCATGATAACAATAACAATAACAACAAAAACAACTACGGCAATAATTGAATCTCCGTACATGCATAGATAACGATCTGGCAAAAATACCGAGTCAATCAAACGATACTAGACGAGCACAAGATAAAAATCAAGACGTGGAAATGCAAACAATAAACGGTATCACGAATAGCACAAACGTTTTAGTAAATCCAAATACCATTAAAAATTTCTCAGGAGAATCCCGAAACAAAAAGATCACACAACATCGAACCAAATTTTACCATCGTTATGTAACCAAGATAAACGACGCTATACTCGAAAAAATTCACAGCTAAACCTGAAAATAATCTATAAATAACTTACAGGTTATTTGGAAAGGAAATGAGTTTTAATTCATAGACACAATCAAATGTGATTTACCGGGACAATCTCTTAAAACTATACATATAATGCGCATGCGCGAGTTTTATCGGCTGCTCGGGCAGGCTGGCCACTCCGAGTTTCAGCTGTCAAACTCTGTTTCTGACGGCGTTGTAGTTCATACGAATTTTTGAGGTTAGAATCTCAAACAGTCGAGGTAGTGACTCGGAAAGTTGATGCTAATGCTCTTTAAAAATTGGCTTTATTCGACTAAAATGAGAAATATGTTTAAATGTTGGGTGCTTGGAAGAAACGCAGCAGGTGGGTGCGAACACTTTATTTAATCATTTTTATTATTTCGTACATTAGAAATAACAATGGAATTTTTATCTATCAACAGGTGATACGGCCAAAATAATTACATCTCTGATATTCACTGTTATCTGCCCATTCGATATGTCAGACGTACAAAGATCATCGCCACTTTCAAGCAGCTAAGCAACTTTCTCACTCTTTTGTGATTTCAGGCGGTAATATTGAATTTTATCACTTTCGAAAATGAGACATTAAACCGAGCGTTCAAGAAATTCAAATATCTCACTATCTTTAACGGAACTGTGAATCTTTTTTTTCTCGAAAATCGTTCAACAAAATTTACGAATAGTCGATAGTCAATGTATTTTTTCCGATTAACAAATTATTGCTACTACTATTTAAAATTTCCGAATGATTATCAGAATTTATTTCGCAAATTTTCAATGATGTTCGATTAAATAAATGAAGGGAACCTAATACTCAGATTGAAAATTCAAGTAATATTAGATTTATTAAAATGATTTCTGTATTTCATGTTAGTGCGGTTCGAAACAAAGAAAATCTAATCGAAAGCGTAGAACTCAGGAACGTAAATCACATCCTGTGACACAAGTTGAAAATCAAGTTTCTCAAAATGCGCCTCAATGTCACAATATGCTTCAAGGACAATCATATTTTAGAGTAATGTCAATTTTAAAGTAATGTAAAGATTGTGTCCCTTGTTCCATCAAAATAAATGAATATCTAATTTTTAACGAAGTTTATGAAGATTTTTCTCCAAATAATGTAATCCGATACAATATCTTGTTCATAGTCCTCCGAACATCACCTTCTAACTAGGATATTTGGAGAGAGTCCCTATGTTGCAGAAACCATTATGAAATTCTTGGTTTTCAATTCGTGCTATTGAATAACTCTGTGTTTCAGGTTCCATTTTCAATCTCAAAATGGGATTTTTTTTGCTCCAGATAATGCTAACATGAAATGCAGAAATAATTGCGGTACATGGAAATTCAGAAGCTTTCAGTCTTAGCGTAGGACCCTATAAAGAGTGGAAAATTGAATTTGGTTTCAAGTTAGCGTGCAACTAGCCAGCCAGATGACACCGTCAACTAGGATTAAATTTGAAGACATTTTTAACTGAACTTATTTAACAGTTCTAGATTCAGATTGATTCAGTTTGCCTAGCAAAATTCAACCCTACAATCTAATTGAGGTCTTGAAAAACTATTTATCTGAATTTGATGCCAACGAGAGTAAAAGTAAGCTTCGAAATAAGATACCAAATCAAATGGTATAAAGTTTGAAAAACAATGCTGGTCAATAATAATGCTTAAATTACAATGGTGCACAGAATGATTCCTCGATAGAATGAGTTGGCAGCAATGGTTAAGTAACAAACTTATCGCTATTGGCTCGATCAAAGTAAAATGATGGGATATTCAGCCATTATGATCTGTAGTATATCCCGCTCTCCAATTTTGCCTGAACTGATGTTAGAAAGGTGGCGATGGCCTGATAAAATTCATTCTGGCACCTGATGTCTGACGAAACAACCAGGTTCGATGGTTTTGATGATTGCACCGCTCAAGAAACCAGGATCCTTGCCACCTAAACGTTTTGACCATCAGGTGAGGCATAATTTTCCTCGTGTTAATCAGAGTTTGAACTTCGAGCCAGCTGAAAAAAAAACAAATTTTATCATTGAATCCATGTTAAAATATTGTCATTGTCAAAGATCACGTAATTGGAAATTTACTTACATGCTTCCATGCCTGACAAATTTAGTCCCGCTTTGACAATGAATTATTTCGTACCTGAAAATGTTAGAAGCTATTACTATCAAACAGGATCTTTCGATATTTTGGAAGGCAAAAAAAAGGCAGCACTTTTTGACAGGCAACCAATGGCCAGACGAGGGGTGATCAGAAGAGTGGAGATTGGTCTCCCAGTGTTATCGGAAGATTGTCTTGTAAGTTATTGTTTTGTTTCCCAATTTTTCATGAATAGCATGATTTACACTGTAATATTAACTGTTGTTCTTTTTCTCTTTTTATTCTTGGATATCTGGTGAACTGTCTTTGTTAACGGAACATTGATTGTTGTACAATGGAGCTGCAAAAACTTTGTCAACTGATCAATGATGTCGGCGAGGATTTTTGTGAGTATTGCGTCGGGTACGTTTTCTGTTAATTGCTACTCTTTGTCCTCCTAAGCTTCGTGTTTAAGATGAACAATTTCTTGACTTCTTGTTACTCATTTCTTTTATTTATTTCATGTTCATCGGCACTAATTACTGACTTCTGGAGCACTGCACCATAACGAATCTACTCTGGAAATACATTCTACTGGGTCTCAACCATTCATTTATTTAATTTCATGTGAATAAAGAATCTGTTCACAATAAACATTGTTTTGACTTACCTACCTCTGTTTGTCCAGACTCCCACTTGTTAATGACATTTCCCGTTGAATTTCAGATTTCCTCTTTCAATAAATAACACCAAATTTCTGTATCATTTGACATTTGCTTTTACGTTAAATTCTTTATTGCGTCGGTTGAATATCCTCCGAAATCAACCACGGTATTGCTGAACGATACTATTCTTCTTAGGCAATTCACGCTACGTGAAAATAAATAGAAGCATAACCTCAATCCACGGCTTTACGCGCGAGAGAATTGAAGCTTTTGTTTCATTTTGTGTACGTTGGCGCCTTGCTCAGCAGATGGAAACATCACCGCGGCGCGAATTCACCGACCAATGAGATTAAATTATTTGGTGCATGCGCGTTATGTGTACAGTTTCAAGAGATTGTCCCGGTATGTATAACGGGTCGATGTATCACCCTTTGTTTTCATTTCGAAACATTTCAAAAAAGAGGCATCGGGGGAGATGTTTAGTAATTTGAGCGGTAAACCGCCCGCAATGCCTCCGGCGCGTGCCATACCGGGTGATCCCAATCCTCGAAGGGGCAGCGTTGCCCCCATCACCCATCGAACAATCATCTGATGCCGAAGAAGTCTATGAAATCGTCACCCTGCCATGGCAGTCGTCAGCTAGCCCTCGAAAATATACAATTTCGCTTTAAATTTCCGCCCCACCTTGGCGGTGTTTCTTAAAATCCTTTATACTGACCCACCCTAGGGGCTCTAGAGTCCTCAGCAGATACTGTAAACAAGGATGAACAACCAAGGTTGAATTGAAATGCTACACAAACACTTCGAATAGAAAGGGCGAAGACCATGTGCCGCAGAACACTATCATAAACAATGAACAATAAATCGAAATGAAGAATTCCCAAAACTTGAATACTTTTTCTTTGCGCATATTTATTAACGCGCATAATTAAGCGATTCAAAAACTCTTAAACATGTTACGATAAAAACATTTATAATGAGCAAGATGATGAAACTTTGTACTTACAGAAATCTTCTCTAATTCAAGAACCATTTATTTGTTCTTCTCTAACTATGTACTTTTATAACTCGTCAACTCAGTGACGTTTAAAAAATGTATACAATTTTTCACACAGCGACGCGATCTCAATTTCTTTGCCTCGGCTTTACGGACACTTTCTGTACGCGGAGATAGTCCTCCTCACCTATATCATCCATAGCTCTAACCCGACCTAACCCAGCGGAGTAGAAGCTAATCTGACCTAAGACGGTAGGACTTGACCTAACGTAACCGAACTTGACCAAAGACACTACAACCCAACCTAATATAACCTATCCTAATCCAAGACTGCCCAACCTAACCTAAATTGATAAAATACTTTCTGGAATGATTCATTCGATCAAGCTTGATCGCTAGCTTCGATAGTTTAATGATTCTTGAGCAATTCGCGGTTGGCGCGACGGCCTCGAGGTTTCTACAACCTGACCTACGTCAAGGCTACTCCAACTTGACATAACCTTTTTATTTTTTCAGCGGCGAAAGGGAAATCTTCAAAAAGACATCCGGATGTTCAAGTTGGTGTCTGCGGATAGTGCCCGATTTGTACCGGCTAAAACCCCACCGCCGCTCACCACCCAGGACGAGGCGGAACCGCTTTCGCATTACTTCACCTCGTCCCTGTGGCCGGCCTGTTCTTCTGGCCTCTCACCCGCACGCACAGCGTGTCTTGCTGCCGGCTCGCGGAATCTGCTGTCACAGCAGTTCCGTGCTGGCTCATACTTAGTTACCCACTTAACTACCTGCTACCTGCTAACGCAATAGCGTTTATTATTATTGTGTTAGTATGCCTTATAATACCTTAGTTCACCTATTAACGCAATAGCGCATCATATTAGTATACTTTTCCCTACCCCTGCGCAATAGCGCATTGGCCTATGTTAGAGAGTATGTTTGTGTTAACACTCGCAACAAATTTATTGCTTATAAATTCAATCTTTACGCCACTTATTATATAATGCTGCGCTGAGCGTAGTCAGGTATCATGCTTACCGCAGCCTGTGGCCTACTGCCGGCGCGGAATTTGCTGGCACAAGTGTTCCACGCCGGCCTGTTCCCATTCAGCACTTCATTCGTTGTGGTCGCTTCACTGTCAGCTTGACCCACTGCTGGCGCGGAATTCGCTGACGCATTGTTTCGCGCCGGCCTGCTCGCACCTGTCGCAACTTGAGTCACTTAAGTTTATATACCCACTGCCTGCCGGAATTGCTGGTGCAATTACTTCAGTGGCCTGTTCACATTTCGCTATACCATTTAATCAATTGTTTTGGTATTGTTCGCGTTCTCACTTAAGTCGGTCACTCGTCACTCCTGTCCCTTTCAATCCCTTCGGATTAGTATCCCTGCCGCCACTCCTCACCAGCATGTTGCTCGCGCTTTTGTAGTGGCCTTGTCCCCTCCTGGTCGCACTGCTTGGCCTGACGTCCCTTGTCAGCCTGCAGTCAGACCTGGTGACCCTATCCTCCACGGTGGTGCGATAGTGCGGGAACATTCGTTCATGCTCCGCCGAGCTGCCGCACTGACAGCTGGCGGTGAACACCGTTCCGTCCAGCACGACCGCGTCTCGCCCGGGGGGTTGCAACCCCAGCGAGCTGGTCGAGTTGACCAATTTCTGGGTCCCCCCCCCCCCCCCCGTCTCTTGAGGTAGAGGATTGCCCGGTTGTTACCTAGGTAATTCACATCACCGTAGGTCATCTGGACCATCGTTCCCTTCTCCGCTGTCCTCGTAGCCGGGGGCCGGGGCTCCCCTCGTCGGATCAGCCTGGCTGCGTGTTTGGTCGTCAGGTTCTCCACCCTTCTCATGGTGTCTTCGATACCCCCACTCGCTAGTTTGATCTCGTCCTTCCGGTCGTGTAGATGGCCTCCTCTGAGGAAGCAAACCGAGTGTGTGTATGATAAATAACACGCGCACCCGGCTGCCCCCCCTCTCAGCCTGTCCACTGGTCTGCTAGCAGGCCGAATCGTCGCTGGTGCGGGCTGTTGCTGGGCGGTTGCCCCTGTCGCACCCTCTATGCCTCTTCCTTTGCGCGCAGAACCCCTTCCGCGTACCGCTGCGCCGCTTCCCATTTCCTTGGAGCCTTCAGCATCGCCTTGACGAGCTCGGCGATGCCTTCGACTTTCCCGGTGACACCTTCCATCTCATCCCTCCGATCCTTCCATGCCCGGCAGCGGAACCAGGTGTGGTCCGCGTCGTCCTTAAGCTCATCACAGTGGTGACACCTCGGAGTCGCCTCCTTACCTCTCCTGTTGAGGTACTCACCGAAGCAACCGTGTCCGGTGAGCCCCTGAGTAAGGTGGAAGCTCAGCTGGCCAAACCTCCGCTTTACCCAAGGCGCGACAGATGGCATGGCCGCCCTGGTCCACGCCCCCTTCTCCCCGTTGGCCAACTTAACATAACCTAACTTGACCCAAGACACTACAACCCAACCTAACATCACCTATCCTAACTCGAGACTGTACAACCTAGCCAACCTAATATGACTTAATCTCTTGCAGGTTTCTCGGTAATATGAATAGACTTCCGTTTCCTCTATAGACGTGGAACCTCTTGTTAACATTCGCTCATTTTACTTGTTCTGTCGTCTACTGGTTCTCATTTTGTTACACGTACTACTTCTCATGCAATATAGGTAATGTAACCGGGCTTATGCATGTTTGAAAATACAAATTCAGTAGATTCTAGCGGAGCTGTCGAGAGTGCGGTATGCATCACAACATTTTCCAATCCGCATTGTTGTAGTACGATGACATTATGTGAAGCAATAATTTGATTTCTGACATGTCTTTCAAGACAGATTAATTTAGAATTAACGTATGTAAAAATATTCATATTCCTGGCCGTTATAAACATTAACACGATTCACAATTCCATCAGTTTTACACAATTCATCAACCCTATTGGATACGCAATTTTTATTAAAATCCCCAGTATCAACTTTTCCCCATAAAATTATGCTGCTGCCAATAAATAAGGAAAAATATATCTCATTCACGAATGCGTTGATGGAACAATAATGTGCTCGAGATTCGTCGATTTGTTTTGATTTTTATGGCTAGCAGCATCCTTTCCATAAACTTTCCACATATTTGAATGATGCAGATAAACATACAACGCGTAAATTCGGCAATAAGCAGACTCAGTTCAGTTTGATGACTGGCAACGACGTTTTCCCCATGAATACGTTGATTGCTGGGAGAAGCTCGATGAAACTCAGCTACCTGCAAAGAAGCATTTCCACTCACATCTATGTAATGCAAATATTTCAAACGACGATTACAAGCATGCTAAAAATGTTTGGGAAGAATTCCATTTAGAGCCAATGAAGAACTATAGAGATGGATAAATGCAAAACGGTGATCTGACCAGATGTCTCAAAACATGTGATTTATATTCGTTGCACTACTACACAATGCCGGGACTTGCTTTTGACGCTATGCTCAAATACACGGGAGTAAATTTACAATATTCTGATCGACACGCTCGGGCCAATAACAGGTTTGTGGGAAAAGATTTTGACCCTAGCAACGTGGAATCGTATCTCATGTATTTTGACGTGAAAAATCTATACGGTTCGTTCGAGTGGTGGCATAATCCTATCGATAAATCAACTCACTCGGACGATCCATCGATTGGTTACATCCTGAACCGATAGATATCCGAATATCCTATAGAGCTTGACAAGAATCATAAAGATTTGAATTATTTTGTCTCGAGCGTTTCACCCCTCGGGTTCTGATGAAGGATGGAAGCAATGGAAAAATTATGACCGAATTCATCGGGGATCCAAGTAAAACTGAGCACATTTACCATCAAAGTGAGCAAACGTGTTAAGGATGCCGAAAGTGCAACGTTGAAAACCGTCACGTTTAACGGTTATAAGCATCGCATGGGGAGGCTTACAAAGAGTTGGTCCATACCACACTGCCTAATACGTAGTAAAAAACATGAAGTTAGTCCCATTGTACTGAAAAATTGACGTTGAGTTGGCAAGAGTGTGATGTGCAACTGGTACCTGGACAAACAGACGCAATTGAGGGGTTTACCACCGCCCCCACAATAAACTGACCATAGGATAGAACTGAGGGCATAGAACTGCGGTAAGGACAACCCATCATCAAATAGAGATAGTTCTTTAACAATACAATAGATCCGTGTGAAACTATACACATTCACCACCACGGATGGAGACGAAACGATACATATCAACATCATCAAAGTGAGCAAACGTGTCAAGGTATGCGAAAACTGCAACGATAAATAACATCACGTTTAATGATTATAAGAACCGTCTGAGGGGCGTACCAAGAGTTGATCTTCCCCACAGTGTTTGATACGTAGTAAAGAACGCGAGGTTAGCCCAAATGTACTGAAAAATTGATCAGGAGTTGACAAGACGGTAATATGCAACCGATACCTGGGCAACTAGGCACCAAAACTTGGAGGGTGTGCTGCAACCCCGCAATAAACTAGACGTAGGCTGGAACTTAGGGCATAGAACCGTTGTAAATATATGCGTTTGACACCCAGGGCGATCCTTCATGAAGGAGAGACGTTTCGCCAGCAATACGATATTGAGCAGATCGAAGTTTCCAAATTCGAATACCATGTAAATTCATGTATTCATTGATTATTCATTTATTTATTATTGATATATTGAGCGAATATCCATATTTATTCGTTTACCACAAGAAAAAATTTCAGAAAATGGAAAAAAGTTTCCAGAAAACGAAAAAATGTTTTTCAGGAAACCTTTTTCCCATATGATCAACACGTAAAAAAAGTTGTCAGAAAATGAGAAAAAGTTTCCAGAAAACGAAAAAAAGTTTTCCGAAAACTTTTTTCCCATTTGATTGTGTTTGAAAACAAGAGAAGGAAATGGCTCGGATGGCTTTGTTGAAGGACCAAACTGTGTCTGTGAGAATAAAAGATACATTTTTAAGAGAATTATAGTGACTGACATAAGACAAGGCGATTATTGCAATTGGAAGAATAAGAGTGGTGTTATAACGTAGCGTGAGTATGTCGGTATTGAAACTGTGTAGTAAAGAAATAGCATTAGTTCGTTGTTGGTTGAGGAGGTTCGTCTAGGGATGTAGACACAAGTTGGTTATTTTCCAATGTAAGTAGACAATATCCAGGCTGTAAGAAAATAGTACACATAATGCGTATTATGAATGTAATCGAACGAGTCGACTAGAGAAAAGAGCGCGAACTAGGCGCTGCGGACCATTCGTGCAATCTTGTTCAGTGTGTGGATTAAATGCTCTCAAGAAGGTTCTACGAACTAGGTGCCTTGAATGATCTTAGGAAGGTTGCACGAACTGGGTGCCTTGAATGAGTGCAAGAACTAGTTGCTTGAAAGGATCTCAGGAAGGTTGCACGAACTATGTGCCTTGAACGGGTGCACGAACTAGGTGCTTGAAAGGATCTCAGGAAGGTTGCACGAACTAGGTGCCTTGAATGAGTGCACGAACTAGGTGCTTGAAAGAATCTCAGGAAGGTTGCACGGACTGGGTGCCTTGAATGATCTCAGGAAGGTTGCACGAACTAGCTGCGTTGACGACGGTGCACGAACTCGGTGCGTTGACAACAGTGCACGAAGCAGGTCGGCTAGAACAAACAATGCACGAACTCGGTGCGATAAAGTAACAGAGGGTACTCAGTGTCAACCTGTGAGTCAACCAAAATATGGGGTCTTGTAACTCTCGATGCTGAACAAACTCGGCGGTGGTCAGACTGGAAGTGAGCAACGCTTCGCGGTGACGCTTTTATATGGGGTGGTTGGTCGTATCATGGAGCGTTCAGCAGTCGATCGGTGACGTCACAATTCTGTGAATAGCGACTGACAGATTATCTGCTTCCTTGCAGAATTATACTCTTAGGTGCTCATTCACTCATTGTAGACGAAAGCGAATTCGACACCGTAAATCCATACATACAGAAAGTTCCCAGTCCAATCATAAGAAAAGCAACGATGTAGCCAAGGTTTTTCGAACAGATTGACACGTGAAAAAAGTTTCAGAAAATGAAAGAAAGTTTTCAGGAAATGGAAAAAAGTTTCCAGAAACCGGAAAAAAATTTCCGAAATTGAAAAAAAGTTCACCAAAAAATAAAATGAACATTATTCGTATCGAAAAATTAAAGATTATTGTTACTATGACTATTATCATCATCATTATAATCATTATCAGTATAATTATTATTATCATTATTAGACGACGGCGACGACGATGAAAAGAAAACTTTTTTTCATTATCTGGAAACTTTTTTTCGTTTTCTGACAACTTGTTTTACGTGTTAATCATATGGGGAAAAGGTTTCCTGAAAAACATTTTTTCGTTTTCTGGAAACTTTTTTCCATTTTCTGAAATTTTTTCTTGTGGTAAACGAATAAATATGGATATTCGCTCAATATATCAATAATAAATAAATGAATAATCAATGAATACATGAATTTACATGGTATTCGAATTTGGAAACTTCGATCTGCTCAATATCGTATTGCTGGCGAAACGTCTCTCCTTCATGAAGGATCGCCCTGGGTGTCAAACGCATATATTTACAACGGTTCTATGCCCTAAGTTCCAGCCTACGTCTAGTTTATTGCGGGGTTGCAGCACACCCTCCAAGTTTTGGTGCCTAGTTGCCCAGGTATCGGTTGCATATTACCGTCTTGTCAACTCCTGATCAATTTTTCAGTACATTTGGGCTAACCTCGCGTTCTTTACTACGTATCAAACACTGTGGGGAAGATCAACTCTTGGTACGCCCCTCAGACGGTTCTTATAATCATTAAACGTGATGTTATTTATCGTTGCAGTTTTCGCATACCTTGACACGTTTGCTCACTTTGATGATGTTGATATGTATCGTTTCGTCTCCATCCGTGGTGGTGAATGTGTATAGTTTCACACGGATCTATTGTATTGTTAAAGAACTATCTCTATTTGATGATGGGTTGTCCTTACCGCAGTTCTATGCCCTCAGTTCTATCCTATGGTCAGTTTATTGTGGGGGCGGTGGTAAACCCCTCAATTGCGTCTGTTTGTCCAGGTACCAGTTGCACATCACACTCTTGCCAACTCAACGTCAATTTTTCAGTACAATGGGACTAACTTCATGTTTTTTACTACGTATTAGGCAGTGTGGTATGGACCAACTCTTTGTAAGCCTCCCCATGCGATGCTTATAACCGTTAAACGTGACGGTTTTCAACGTTGCACTTTCGGCATCCTTAACACGTTTGCTCACTTTGATGGTAAATGTGCTCAGTTTTACTTGGATCCCCGATGAATTCGGTCATAATTTTTCCATTGCTTCCATCCTTCATCAGAACCCGAGGGGTGAAACGCTCGAGACAAAATAATTCAAATCTTTATGATTCTTGTCAAGCTCTATAGGATATTCGGATATCTATCGGTTCAGGATGTAACCAATCGATGGATCGTCCGAGTGAGTTGATTTATCGATAGGATTATGCCACCACTCGAACGAACCGTATAGATTTTTCACGTCAAAATACATGAGATACGATTCCACGTTGCTAGGGTCAAAATCTTTTCCCACAAACCTGTTATTGGCCCGAGCGTGTCGATCAGAATATTGTAAATTTACTCCCGTGTATTTGAGCATAGCGTCAAAAGCAAGTCCCGGCATTGTGTAGTAGTGCAACGAATATAAATCACATGTTTTGAGACATCTGGTCAGATCACCGTTTTGCATTTATCCATCTCTATAGTTCTTCATTGGCTCTAAATGGAATTCTTCCCAAACATTTTTAGCATGCTTGTAATCGTCGTTTGAAATATTTGCATTACATAGATGTGAGTGGAAATGCTTCTTTGCAGGTAGCTGAGTTTCATCGAGCTTCTCCCAGCAATCAACGTATTCATGGGGAAAACGTCGTTGCCAGTCATCAAACTGAACTGAGTCTGCTTATTGCCGAATTTACGCGTTGTATGTTTATCTGCATCATTCAAATATGTGGAAAGTTTATGGAAAGGATGCTGCTAGCCATAAAAATCAAAACAAATCGACGAATCTCGAGCACATTATTGTTCCATCAACGCATTCGTGAATGAGATATATTTTTCCTTATTTATTGGCAGCAGCATAATTTTATGGGGAAAAGTTGATACTGGGGATTTTAATAAAAATTGCGTATCCAATAGGGTTGATGAATTGTGTAAAACTGATGGAATTGTGAATCGTGTTAATGTTTATAACGGCCAGGAATATGAATATTTTTACATACGTTAATTCTAAATTAATCTGTCTTGAAAGACATGTCAGAAATCAAATTATTGCTTCACATAATGTCATCGTACTACAACAATGCGGATTGGAAAATGTTGTGATGCATACCGCACTCTCGACAGCTCCGCTAGAATCTACTGAATTTGTATTTTCAAACATGCATAAGCCCGGTTACATTACCTATATTGCATGAGAAGTAGTACGTGTAACAAAATGAGAACCAGTAGACGACAGAACAAGTAAAATGAGCGAATGTTAACAAGAGGTTCCACGTCTATAGAGGAAACGGAAGTCTATTCATATTACCGAGAAACCTGCAAGAGATTAAGTCATATTAGGTTGGCTAGGTTGTACAGTCTCGAGTTAGGATAGGTGATGTTAGGTTGGGTTGTAGTGTCTTGGGTCAAGTTAGGTTATGTTAAGTTGGCCAACGGGGAGAAGGGGGCGTGGACCAGGGCGGCCATGCCATCTGTCGCGCCTTGGGTAAAGCGGAGGTTTGGCCAGCTGAGCTTCCACCTTACTCAGGGGCTCACCGGACACGGTTGCTTCGGTGAGTACCTCAACAGGAGAGGTAAGGAGGCGACTCCGAGGTGTCACCACTGTGATGAGCTTAAGGACGACGCGGACCACACCTGGTTCCGCTGCCGGGCATGGAAGGATCGGAGGGATGAGATGGAAGGTGTCACCGGGAAAGTCGAAGGCATCGCCGAGCTCGTCAAGGCGATGCTGAAGGCTCCAAGGAAATGGGAAGCGGCGCAGCGGTACGCGGAAGGGGTTCTGCGCGCAAAGGAAGAGGCATAGAGGGTGCGACAGGGGCAACCGCCCAGCAACAGCCCGCACCAGCGACGATTCGGCCTGCTAGCAGACCAGTGGACAGGCTGAGAGGGGGGGCAGCCGGGTGCGCGTGTTATTTATCATACACACACTCGGTTTGCTTCCTCAGAGGAGGCCATCTACACGACCGGAAGGACGAGATCAAACTAGCGAGTGGGGGTATCGAAGACACCATGAGAAGGGTGGAGAACCTGACGACCAAACACGCAGCCAGGCTGATCCGACGAGGGGAGCCCCGGCCCCCGGCTACGAGGACAGCGGAGAAGGGAACGATGGTCCAGATGACCTACGGTGATGTGAATTACCTAGGTAACAACCGGGCAATCCTCTACCTCAAGAGACGGGGGGGGGGGGGGGGACCCAGAAATTGGTCAACTCGACCAGCTCGCTGGGGTTGCAACCCCCCGGGCGAGACGCGGTCGTGCTGGACGGAACGGTGTTCACCGCCAGCTGTCAGTGCGGCAGCTCGGCGGAGCATGAACGAATGTTCCCGCACTATCGCACCACCGTGGAGGATAGGGTCACCAGGTCTGACTGCAGGCTGACAAGGGACGTCAGGCCAAGCAGTGCGACCAGGAGGGGACAAGGCCACTACAAAAGCGCGAGCAACATGCTGGTGAGGAGTGGCGGCAGGGATACTAATCCGAAGGGATTGAAAGGGACAGGAGTGACGAGTGACCGACTTAAGTGAGAACGCGAACAATACCAAAACAATTGATTAAATGGTATAGCGAAATGTGAACAGGCCACTGAAGTAATTGCACCAGCAATTCCGGCAGGCAGTGGGTATATAAACTTAAGTGACTCAAGTTGCGACAGGTGCGAGCAGGCCGGCGCGAAACAATGCGTCAGCGAATTCCGCGCCAGCAGTGGGTCAAGCTGACAGTGAAGCGACCACAACGAATGAAGTGCTGAATGGGAACAGGCCGGCGTGGAACACTTGTGCCAGCAAATTCCGCGCCGGCAGTAGGCCACAGGCTGCGGTAAGCATGATACCTGACTACGCTCAGCGCAGCATTATATAATAAGTGGCGTAAAGATTGAATTTATAAGCAATAAATTTGTTGCGAGTGTTAACACAAACATACTCTCTAACATAGGCCAATGCGCTATTGCGCAGGGGTAGGGAAAAGTATACTAATATGATGCGCTATTGCGTTAATAGGTGAACTAAGGTATTATAAGGCATACTAACACAATAATAATAAACGCTATTGCGTTAGCAGGTAGCAGGTAGTTAAGTGGGTAACTAAGTATGAGCCAGCACGGAACTGCTGTGACAGCAGATTCCGCGAGCCGGCAGCAAGACACGCTGTGCGTGCGGGTGAGAGGCCAGAAGAACAGGCCGGCCACAGGGACGAGGTGAAGTAATGCGAAAGCGGTTCCGCCTCGTCCTGGGTGGTGAGCGGCGGTGGGGTTTTAGCCGGTACAAATCGGGCACTATCCGCAGACACCAACTTGAACATCCGGATGGCTTTTTGAAGATTTCCCTTTCGCCGCTGAAAAAATAAAAAGGTTATGTCAAGTTGGAGTAGCCTTGACGTAGGTCAGGTTGTAGAAACCTCGAGGCCGTCGCGCCAACCGCGAATTGCTCAAGAATCATTATACTATCGAAGCTAGCGATCAAGCTTGATCGAATGAATCATTCCAGAAAGTATTTTATCAATTTAGGTTAGGTTGGGCAGTCTTGGATTAGGATAGGTTATATTAGGTTGGGTTGTAGTGTCTTTGGTCAAGTTCGGTTACGTTAGGTCAAGTCCTACCGTCTTAGGTCAGATTAGCTTCTACTCCGCTGGGTTAGGTCGGGTTAGAGCTATGGATGATATAGGTGAGGAGGACTATCTCCGCGTACAGAAAGTGTCCGTAAAGCCGAGGCAAAGAAATTGAGATCGCGTCGCTGTGTGAAAAATTGTATACATTTTTTAAACGTCACTGAGTTGACGAGTTATAAAAGTACATAGTTAGAGAAGAACAAATAAATGGTTCTTGAATTAGAGAAGATTTCTGTAAGTACAAAGTTTCATCATCTTGCTCATTATAAATGTTTTTATCGTAACATGTTTAAGAGTTTTTGAATCGCTTAATTATGCGCGTTAATAAATATGTGCAAAGAAAAAGTATTCAAGTTTTGGGAATTCTTCATTCCGATTTATTGTTCATTGTTTATGATAGTGTTCTGCGGCACATGGTCTTCGCCCTTTCTATTCGAAGTGTTTGTGTAGCATTTCAATTCAACCTTGGTTGTTCATCCTTGTTTACAGTATCTGCTGAGGACTCTAGAGCCCCTAGGGTGGGTCAGTATAAAGGATTTTAAGAAACGCCGCTAAGGTGGGGCGGAAATTTGAAGCGAAATTGCATATTTTCGAGGGCTAGCTGCCGACTGCCGATGGCAGGGTGACGATTTCATAGACTTTTTCGGCATCAGATGATTGTTCGATGGGTGGTCGGGGCAACGCTGCCCCTTCGAGGATTGGGATCACCCGGTATGGCACGCGCCGGAGGCATTGCGGGCGGTTTACCGCACAAATTACTAAACATCTCCCCCGATGCCTCTTTCTTGAAATGTTTCGAAATGAAAACAAGGGGTTATACATCGACCCGTTATACATATATCATATTTGATTGTGTCTATGAATTAAAACTCATTTCCTCTCCAAATAACCCGTAAGTTATTTATAGATTATTTTCAGGTTTAGCTGTGAATTTTTTTAAGTATAGCGTCGTTTATCTTGGTTACATACCGTTGGTAAAAGGTTCGATGTTGTGTGATCTTTTTGTTTGAGGATTCTTTTGAGAAGTTTTTAATGGTATTTGGATTTACCAAAACGTTTGTGCTATTCGTATTACCGTTCATTCTTTGCATTTCCACGTCTTGATTTTGATCTCGTGCTCGTCTTGTATCGTTTGATTGACTCGGTATTTTTGCCAAATCTTTATCTATGCATGTACGGAGATGTAATTATTGCCGTAGTTGTTGTTGTTGTTATTGTTATTGTTATTGTGATTGTTATTATTATCGTTATTGATGATATATTACACCTGTATGCATAAGGGAAGAGAATGTGGAGATATTCCGTATCATTGAATATTATATTGTAATTCTTAGACGATTCACAGTATCCGTGTAAAAAATGTGCATTCATCGGGTTGCAGGCCCGGCCGGTGTGCTTACCGATTCAGGAATGTGAGTGGGGAGAGGTTGTGAAATTGATCAATATGGCTGTTTATGTTGCTAGGCAAAAATCAAAAATTTGCACACCCCCAACCACCGTTGGGTCATGTGATGGGGAAAAAATCGGTCAACGAAAAAGCAGGTAGTGGGCAGCGTGCAGTGGTGACTGGGTGGAGGACTGCAGTGATTGACCACCGCAGCCATCAAATAATAAAAAAATTCATGGCAAAACAAGTCTGAGCCTGCAAACCCCAACCCTCATCAGCGTGGGGGCATGTGATGGCGAAAAAATCGGTTATCAAAAAAGCGTGTCGCGAACTCCTGGGCAAATTTTTACAGCCTATGCTGTTCCCGCATTACATTTTTGCATGCACATCACGTGGTGTACACCTCATGAACGATTGGCTGGTTGGTTTTTGCTCGGTGGAGGGTGAGCGTGTCTCCTTTCATACAGAGTCAAGTAGCGGTTTGAAATTTTTCCAGCATTCTGAAAAATCCCTCGTGTAGACACAGGTGTTTGACAAAGTGGCTGTGAAAAAGAGGTGCTTATACGAAAACCCGAAGACATCAACGAGTTTCTACTTTTCTGTATTCCGCATCACTCCCTCTCTATCTCTCTCTTCCACTCTATCTATCTGTCTATTCATTTATTCTATTCATTTAATTTTTTTTATTCATTTCATTTATTTTATTTATTTTATTTATTCTATCTATTTTATTCATTTTTTTTATTCTATTCATTTTATTCATTTTATTTATTTCATTTATTTCATTCATTCTGTTTATTTTATTTATCTTATATATTTTATTTATTTCATTTATTCCATATATTCTATTATATATATGGTGATTTATTTGTTTCATTCTCACATCGAATGTTATAAATTGAGTTACAGGTACATGCTTAATTCTAGAAATTGTACATAAGACAAAACCCTCTCGCTTACATGAGGCCGCATTTGCCCTTAGGACTCTCTTTTCTTTCTTGCAGTCGCTGTCTATCCATGGTTTGCGTATCTGGAATTTCTGACCGCCAGTCCTCATACCCACTGTATCAGCGGCATGAGTAATAGCTAGATTTAGCGTGCCATCAAGTTCATCAATATCCTTACCAGGCGGGGATACTAGTGGGGAAAATTTCATGTTGTCAAAGAACGCGCCAGCTATGTTATCTTTCCATTTCAAACGTGGCTGATCCTCGTCTGGTAGTACAGGTTGAAATTCCAGTTTAATGGTAACCGGAAAGTGATACGAAGCATTTGGGATTTGGCGAACTTCCAGGTGACTAACCACTTCTAGACAGTTTACATTGGCCCATACAAGATCTATTACAGAGTTCCCTTTGCTGCTAGTAAAGGTATATTGCACAGGTGTATTACTTCTTGCCCGTCCGTTTATCGCCAAGAATCCTGCCTCCTCCATAAACTCTATTAGCACCCTTCCCCTTTTATTGTATTCTGGGTCTAGCGAGGTTCGTTTGCCTAAAATCTCTGATTTTCCCATAATTTCCTCCTCAGTAAAACTATTTTCCTCACGGACTCTGGCATTAAAATCGCCCCCAAAAACAAACAGTTCGGTGGAGTATTTCTTCATAATATCCATAAAGACCTGCCTCATACTTTCAAGTACAGTTTCTAGTTCTACAGGTGAACTTGTATACATTACACCCAGAATGAATTTACAATTAACGTTGGTAAAAAGAACAAACATCACCTGTTCAGAGATGTGAAGCTCCTCTGAATTAAAAACATTATCATTATGAATTACCATTATTCCCCCCTTTGCTCTGCCGAAATCCGCGCTCCTTGTTGCCGGACTGTAGATGGTCTTTAGATGTTGCCAGTTTGGAGATATTGAGTTTCTTGGATTCTTCTCACACCATGTCTCGTATATACATACAACGTCTTCTGCTTCTACATCATCCTCAACGTCGTCCAGATTCGCAATTCCTCGGCAGTTCCAAAACATTACCCGCGTGTTCGATTGTGGGATGGAAGGTTGCTATAATTTTGCACTGTTGTTGTAGGCCGTTTAATGTTGACTCCGACTCTCGTCCCCTGATGGTGTGAGAGTAACGTTCTGTGTTTCATCAATATTTTGAATATCGGATTTATTCGGATCGTTATCTGTCTGTTTTAGGTCGTTGGCTTCCAACGGCTTCGTAGATTGTACAGGGCGCGATTTGAATCTTTTTTCTGTGTGTCTTAATTTCGGAGACACTGAAGCGTTTTCACGTTCTCTTTTACGACTGCTCGTCGAAATTTGGGATGTCGTTGAACCATCACTTTCGTAACCCTCAGCCACGGGCTTTTTGGTTTTTTCCAAGATTTTTTCGGCCTCCACCTTATCACACAGTTTCCCATTTATAGAAACTCCATCTTTCCTAGTTGTGGCAGTGAAACCTGCACCCTTGAGGGCGATGCACAAGTCTTTCAGCTTCTTCCTTTGCGTGCGCTCCCCTTTCGACAGATCGTCAGAAACGAAAAACCTCTGCGTTTTAAAATTTGAGACATTCCTGAAAACCCGTTACCTCGTATGTAGCGAGCCAAAGGTTATTTTAATGGATCTCTTGCCCTTGATTGGACCAGGGCGAGATACAGATTCAATTTCTGTTGCTTCCATGGGTATTTTGGCTTCCTTGAAGATGTCCAGGACATTCTTTAGCAGATTTTTGTTGATATCAGGTGTATCCTCTACCTTCTAAATAATGATGTTTTTCTCCCGCTCTTTGCTCAAGAGCATAACAATCTACCTTTCCAGGATCCTGGTCCTCTCCTTCTCTTCCTGGAGAGACTTTTCCAAGGCATCGTGTTTCTCTTTCCACACATTCATTTGCATAACTATATCTGCTTGGCCCTTAACGAGGGCACCTGTTGTAGTCTGAAGTTTTTGCACACCAGTCATTGTAACACTCACATCTGCACTCATTTTTTGAAGCATTTCTTTTAGATCCTCACTGTGTGTGTGTGTGTGTGTGTGTGTGTGTGCGTGCGTGTGTGTGTGTGAGCTTGAGAGAGCGAGCGAGCTCTGTTCTAGTAGCCCTGCGACATCAAGACCCCACCGGTACCATCGCCAGACATCGTACATCGGTGAGGCCGTTTACCAGCCGATTGGCTTCTACTTTGGGGTTTGACGTTTCCATACTACCCCCGTCCACCGTAGTGATTAGGGGTTCAGGATCAAACTCGTCTACTTCTTACTGCATCGTCCGGTCGTCTACTTCCTACAGCATCGTCCGGTCATCCTCTGGCAGTCTCAACCCTCGCCCTACGTTCCTCTGCATCAGGCAGGGGAGCTGGGCTCAGCTCAACCTACCTTCCTCTGCATCGGTTTGAGGAGCACTTACATTAAACGGGCGTTGCCACGTCTTGTATATAGTCTCAACCCCGACACCTACGTTCCTCTGCATCGGGTGGGGGAGTCTTGGCTCAACTTAGTTACCTACGTTCCTCAGCATCGGTCTAAGGGACAGATATACCGACGGTAGTCTCATCGTCTCGGGATTCCATAAGCTGGCGTCTTGCCCTATCCTCACTTCCAAGTTTTTTTATCACGGTGGCAGCGAACGACGCCACAGCCGTCCAGTTATTGGCTGACTTAAGCATCAGCCCGACGATGGCCTCGGGCGAGACGGCCTCACCTAGTATCTCTGCGAGATTTTCTCTCTCCACGGCGAATCGTGGGCACATTTCAACTATATGTTCGGCATCTTCGAGGGAGTGCGGGCAGGTTGGACAAGTAGCTTCGTTGTCCAGCTTGAAACGGTGCAGGTAATACCTGAAGCAGCCATGCCCCGTCAGTAGTTGGGTAAGATAAAAGTCCAGATCGCCATGTCGTCTGTTTGTCCATGCTTCTATATAAGGCACCAGACGGTGTGTCCATCTTCCCTTTGTTGACGCGCCCCATCTACGCTGCCATGCTTTCAGGGTGCGTTGTCGTTCCTCCTTTTTGATTTGTGCCCTTGTCCGCTCATCTTCTTGAAGCCTTTCAAAGAGTCTTGCCCTTTCTTCTGCTGCAAGATCCAGCGGGAGAATTCCCGCAAGGACCTCGATAGCATCGCTAGAGGTCGTTCTGTAACCGCTAGTGACGCGTAGACAGGCCCGTCGTCGTGCTGATGTTACCTCCTTGGTGTACGACTTCACCGTTGCTGCTTCGTGCCACACCGGGGCGGCATACAGTGTAATTGAGTCAATTACGTGTGCCAGCAGCTGTCTCTGAGTTTGTCGCGGTCCGCCTATGTTGGGCATCAGTCCTGCTAAGGCATTCGCCACCTGCGATGCTTTCTTACCGACTCTTTTAAGGTGTTCATCGAACCTTAGTCGAGCGTCGATTTGTACTCCTAGGTATCGTATGGAGGGCGCCGAGATAATATCGCTGCTTCCAACCCTTAAGGTTGTTGTCTCCTTTTTCTTTCGGCTTGTCACCAGGACCGCCTCTGTCTTGTGGTCAGCCAGTTGGAGACCAGCTGTCGTGATCCAGCTTCTGATGCTGCGGATTGCGTCGTTTGTATCTTCGGTAATCTCCTCCGATATTTTACCGGTCACTACTATCGCAATGTCATCCGCAAATCCAATAATTTTAATATTGGGAGGTACCGGAATCCTCAATACCCCGTCATACATGATATTCCACAGTGTTGGGCCCATGACTGACCCCTGTGGAACGCCTGCAGTAACGCCGTGTTTCACAATACTGTCATCCGTGCGATATTGTAGTGTCCTATTGCTTAAGTAGCTTGCCACTATTTCCCGAATATAGCTTGGCACCCTTAGGCCTGCTAAGGCACTGATGATTTGAGACCAAAGTGCAGAGTTAAAGGTATTTTTAACGTCCAGGGTGACAACAGCGCAGTACTTCTTAGCTCCCTGCTTCCATCTTTTGCCACTAATTGCCTCGCGTGCTGTGTTAACCACTAGCATGATCGCATCTGTGATGGATTTGGCATTGCGAAAGCCGAATTGACGTTCCGATAACCCTAAAGGCCCCTCGGTGAAATCTTCAAGTCGACCGACTATGATTTTTTCAAGAATCTTCCCTGGGGTATCTAACAAGCAAATAGGCCTGTGGGACGACGGATCTTCCAGTGGTTTGTCACCTTTTGGCAGTAGCACCAGCTGTTGTAGTTTCCAGCGTTCGAGAAAGATGCCCTCCTGAAGGCACGCTTCAAAAACCCTTAGAAATACCCTTGGGTTAACTTTTATTGCCAGCTTGATAGCCTGATTAGGGACGCCATCTGGGCCGGGTGCAGCTGCGTCCCTGGTCTTTGCACAGGCTCTTCTGAGTTCCTCTTCAGTTAGAGGTGGGATATCATCTGCTGATGGGGCTTTCAAGTGAACCTGACATTGATCGTCCTTGGGAAAGAGAACTTCGATTATGCGGCTCAAGAATTCAGCTTCACCTGGCGGTGCTGCTACTTTGCCCTTGAGTCGCGCCATGACCACTTGGTAAGGGCGGCCCCATAAGTCCCTGTTTACTTCCTCACAGAGTTCTAAATTACAGCGTTTTTTGCTCGATTTTATTGCTTTACGGAGCCTTCTTCGTGCCAGCCGGTATTGTTCCCTCAGGTTTTCTCGATTGTTCTGGGCTCTTTGAGCGAGTCTACGTGCTTGATGGCATTTCTTACGCAGATCAGCTATTTCACTTGTCCACTAGTATGTTTCCATATGCCCTTTTTTCGTTTGTTGGAATCGTGTCATGGATGCGTTACACGCCTCTGTAACGAGGACCATAAGAGAGTCGGCCATGGAGTTGGGTGTACCCGCATTGAGCCCTTCCCCTTTCATCATGACCTCAAAAGCTTCCCGATCAAGTGATTTGGCGTTCCATTTACGCATATTGTACGTCTTCGGCCCACTCGCAGTCTTTTTGCTATCAACTATTTCGTACAATATAGCCCGGTGGTCACTGTGCGTGTATTGATCGCTTACTTTCCACTTCTGCAGGTATGTGCAAAGATCGTCGCTTACAAAGGTCAGATCAATTATTGAGGTTTGTTCGCCTCTAAAGAACGTTGGTTCAGATCCCGTGTTCATTAGACAGACCTCAAGTCTTGTCAGACTTTAAAGAAGTAAGTTTCCTCTGTTGTTAGTTGAGTTACTCCCCTAGATGATGGACCACGCATTGAAGTCTCCGGCAATAATTAAGGGCCTTTTAATGGCTGCTTCATCCACTACTCTGGTAAGTAGCATTGCGAACTGGGCTTCAGTAAGACTTGGAGGAGCATACACGCGAAAGATGTATATTCCCCTCACTTTTACCCAGGTATATAGCTCTCTATGGTCGTGTGGCCGTTCCTGTACATGGATATTCGCACTAACCCAGATTGCTGCCCTACTGCTGCAATCGGTGAACCATTGTTGTGTGGCGTCCCTGTCTTTGTACTGTTCCGAGATGATAGCAACATCTATGAAAGATTCACGAACGGTCTGTTCCAGGAGATCCTGTGTAACTTCGCAATGATTTAGGTTGAGCTGCAGAAGTCTCATCCTCTAACCTTTTT
This sequence comes from Neodiprion pinetum, assembly GCF_021155775.2. NCBI lineage: Eukaryota > Metazoa > Arthropoda > Insecta > Hymenoptera > Diprionidae > Neodiprion > Neodiprion pinetum. The sequence goes on along the minus strand of NC_060235.2, from coordinate 13,342,264 downwards.
AATGTACTCCTGGGTGAACGGGCATGCATAACTGTATGATGCATGCTTCGTCTGAGATATTCCGGCCTCTTGGCACAGCAAACAGCATGGCTCCTTGTTGCACGACGCGGCTTCGTGCTCTGTGCCACCACAGCGTCTGCAGACTTTTGACCTATCTGTCCCTCCACATTTGGCTGCAGTGTGACCTATTTGCCAACATCTGTAGCAGCGCCTTATTTCTATTTTTCTCCGGACGCGGCAGTTCACCCATCCTATGCGAACTCTGCCTTCCCTTATAAGGTTTGCAGCCGAATTAAGTGGAGCACTTACGACTGCTATCTGCGTTCCCTCATAGGCTGGTCGTAGGGATCTTTTTACTATCGATCCAGATGACCCATCTTTGATGTGTTCGGATAGGATCTCCCGAACTTCTTTCTCTGTAGTGACTTCGTCGATGTCTTTGATCTCCAGAGTGATTTGCTGGGACCTTGTCATAGCCTTCTCTTTTACTTTTCCCTTCACCTTGAGAGCCAGTTCTTGAGCTTTCGTGCTTTTGCTATCCAGCTCCAGGATTAGCGCACCTCACGCATTTCTTCTTATTTTTGTGACCTCTTTTTTGAGGTCAACTAGCTCCGGGTCACTTTTGATATCCTTTAAGATATCCGCGTAGGACACACCGTCTTTGGCCCTTATCACAATGAAGTTTGGTCTGGCCCTACTTGGAAGCTTCCTCTCCCAGGGAATCTTATCTCTCCCTTTCTTCTTCCTTGCGACCTTGCGCCACTCTTCTTCTTTCGACCCCCTCTTGTCGGTATTTTCCTCCTGTTCTGTTGCCCCTCCAGCGGCTTGCCGACTCTGTGGTTGGGTCTTTTTTACTTTTTGCGGTTGGGGGGTAATCGCAACCTTCCTAGTGCCGCCCTGTTGTTTTCTACTGCGCAGACTCGGAGTGGTTTGCGTAGTCTTTCCCTCCAATCCTGGTCGTTGAAACTGTTGCAGATTGTCATCGGCCGCGCACACCGTTCTGTATATGGTCCTTATACTACGAGCAAGATCCTTTATCGGCTTGTGGACATTGTGTTTGTCCCTTACAAGATCGATAAGCTCATCGATTCTAGCGCCCAGACAGTCGAGCTGGTCTTGCTTGCGTTAAACGCAACTGTTCCAGTGAGATTCCCCTGACGCAGCTCCTAATGCAGTGGCAGATACTGAATCCAGACTGGGTACTACCTCCATACTGGTGTCGTGAGTTTGGCCCCCCCCCCAAAATCCGTGGGGCCAGCGTCGGCCACCGGGGCTTTCACCCGATCGAAACCGACGGCGGGACTGGGCTTTTCAGCTTGACCCGCTTGTGGTAGTGTTGTTGTTAACTCACTATCCATAATTGGTTTATATTCGGGGTGCCTTCCCCTAGCTGGTTTTTCGTCCGCCTCGTCTATCTTATTTCCACGATACCCTCCACAAGTGCGTGAGTGTGTGTGTGTGTGTGTGTGTGTGTGTGTGTGTGTGTGTGTGTGTGTGTGTGTGTGTGTGTGTGTGTGTGCGCGCGCGCGCGCGCGCGCGCGTTCGTGTGTGTGTGTGCGCGTTCGTGTGTGTGTGTGTGTGTGTGTGTGTGTGTGTGTGTGTGTGCGTGCGTGCGTGCGTGCGTGCGTGCGTGCGTGCGTGCGCCGGCATTGTGTAGTCCAGAACTGTCTTATATACACTACTCTCTCTCATACTTCTCTTCTCTCGAAAGTTATGTTTTAAGATTTCCACGTATAATTCTTCGAATTCTAAGGTATTATGAATTATTAATTGTATCGTTTATGAATAACTCTCCCGAAAATTATCTCTTGTACTCGACCGTTGAATCTAGTCTATCGTTCACGCTACCGATTTTTGTAAATTATTAATGTATGTCAATCTTTCATACTGGTTAGAATCTATGGTAAATTCGTCTCATTCTCCCGTTATTACCTCCCGAACTATCGTTTTTTTGTTTTCTACCGATTGCAAGAAAGTTCTTACTCTCGTTTTAATTAACAGAATAATAATTCGCGTAGCGTCATTTGCAATTTGGTGAAGATCACGTCGCCCAGTGACGTATAGTTTTAAGTAAATTCTTGCATTATATCGCTTCTCCCGACCTACGCTCATTTTTCACTGTTAACTATCGTCTCTCGTTTCAAAACTATCATTTAATTCTATTCTACCGAAATTTCTGTGAACAACTATTGCCTGTTTTATTAACTACCGCTATCGATGCCATTTAACTTGCCTATCTTAACCCTGTAACTTACTCGACAATATGAGACTGATTCACCTGTTCATTTTTTCTGACTTGAGTTTATTCTTTATTTTTTTATTTTTTTTGATTCTTTAATTATCGTCAGCTGCCTTGAATGCCGCCACTCTACCAGTTCGTGTCAGTTCCTGAGCCTAGCCAGCCATACAACGGGGTCTCTATTAATTTTTCATACGGTTTCGTGTTATTTTCATTGATTCGTATTATTGTTTGAAAATCGACGCCAACGCGTCTGGCACCCAACGTAATTGATTTGGTTATAGTTTAGTCTTCAGAATAAGTGGAAAATCGCGCCAAAGTGTCAACGGTAAGTCCTCATCTGAGGGAAACAGAATTTAGCGTTACACTGTTGTAATCTATAAAATGACAGTAGTTTTCAAAAAATTTTATCACCCTTGTTGAAAGTATTAAAAACTATTTCAACTGAAAAATTTCATACCTTCCATGTTCATCAAAATATACTTTTTACCTATTTGAAACGATTTATCCAAGATAATTTCATTGTGACAAGGGTATTTTCAGTTGATTCGAAGAATAGTTTAGGTTGTGTCTAGGCAAAAACATCTGAAATGTGAAAATATCCGCCAAGTTATCGAAACCAAGTCACAATAAAAATTCAAGAACACCTTAGGTATTGCCAGTCTCTGTCGTGAAATTAGGAAAGAACCCCAAGCCCTACGATCTTTCAGCAAGTAGGTATACGTCGTCGAGTCGGACCTCGCTGTTTCGTGTAGTGATATCGAAACATCATTCCAAGTGCTACGTACTTGGCGGGCACATTCGCTTTATATTTTTTATCGAAACGGTCATACTTGTTCGTGACGTGTGTGATCCCGTGTAATAATTCCGTCTTCAAGACTACCTGTTACCATCTATTAATGGACTGAATTTTTTTTAACAAAAGGAATGGTGTATCGAAAGGACTGGTTGATGACAGATTGTTTAATTTTACTAACGTATCAGATTCGTTACTTTTCTCTACCACTTGTAATTTAATTGCATATTTTATAGAATTGAGGACTTCATGAGATTCAGTATATTGATCAGTTAGCTTTGAACACTACTATTATCTTATAATTTCAATTTTGGAATGCATATGCGCGCTTCATTCATTTATTCAAAATCATTTGTTGTTGATTGCAGTGCGAAAACCGTTGCGTGCGAGTGTACGTACGCGCGTGCGCAACGATTTTCAGAAAATGTATACTGTTTGTAACGAAGTCATGTTCACACTCCTTATACACCCTGGCACGGCTGATGCTTATATAATATTCAGTGATCTGAGTCATCAAATGTTTAATCATTTGTCTTCAAATGATGAAGATTGCTGCGTAATGGCGTCAGCGAATATTACTATGATAATGGTCAATCCCCAGACTCTAACAGAAGCTTTTCGATTCCAAATATATTCGCTTTTTTGCACACATATTCTTTGCTGTGAGATTTCTTCGAGACGGCGTGTGCTCGTTACGCACGGCGACCCCATTAATTCCTCTCGATGCAATTCTTAGATTGTCCTTTATAACGTTATTATAAGCATCTTTGAAAATGATTAATAAGAATTAAAATATTTTTTAGTTAGCAAAGCAAAGACAGGATATTGGCAGGTAAATTGGACATATCAAAGCTTTGGTTGCTTGTGCCACGTAAAGTATTCAACTGAGTATACTGTTTCCATGAAGCATCGAATTTTTATTCCGCGTGATTAATTAAATATTATCCCGCGCAGTGAAAATATGTACAGTTTATATTCTCATTTCATTATTCCGCGAATTGATGCCATGGATTAAACTCCATGATTGCTCTGTCGCTTTGGTATTCGTAATTGATTTTCAATAAGAATGTGCCCGCCAAGTACGTAGCGCTTGGAATGATGTTTCGATATCACTACACAAAACAGCGAGGTCCGACTTCACGACGTATACCTACTTGCTGAGAGATCGTAGAGCTTGGGATTCTTTCCTGATTTCACGACAGAGACTGGCAATATCTAAGTTGTTCTTGAATTTTTATTGTGATTTGGTTTTGATAACTTGGCAAATTTTTTTACATATCGGATGTTTTTGCCTAGATTTCATTACTTTTTGTAAGTATGCGGGAATGATAATGCTGTACCGTAGTAAACAATGAAGCCATTGTAAGGAACCAACTCTTATACCTATTCAGATATGTAGCATTCATAGTTGAGAACGTTCTGTCTTATGACTATCATGAGAATACAAATAGTAATAGGCGTGATCCAATTTTCGCACGTTTACATAAATAATATTAATATGCCAGTAGTATTCCGAAGACTCGTGTGGTGCAACGGATCATATTACGCGTCTGTACACCGTGTCAAGATGTTTAATAGAAACACCCGCATTCGCATGAAGGATTAAGAAAATTGCAGGCAACCTAACCTAGATGAAGCCGGACTAAGTCTAAGCCTCAATTCGCTGATCCAGCACGACCCGGAACGACATAATCCGTAACCACAAACATCTATCTCAATTTTCGAACAAGTAATGAATACATTACGGAGTGAAAACTATGAACTAAAATTCTTTTTTATTCCATTTCATTCAACCGCCTAGCACAACAAGTATAGCTAAAATTTGTCAGTTTCAGTGAATACGCCCATTTTATACAGTCTCCAATTTTTAACACTAATTTGTCAATTAATAATACATGTCACAAGCTCAGAACAATGGTGCTAGACCTTTGATATAATGTATTATTTCGGGAATTCGCGCAAATTTGAAAGTAAAAGATGCAGTACATGCAATTTCATGTTATGTTGTCTAAAACGAAATTTGTTCGAGATATTACCGATGGATTTCGGTTCCGTGACGGGTTCGAAGAAATGAATCAAACGAAACGGTTAACAACTTTGACGCTCGATTATTCGTGAAACATTCATGAATACCTATTTGTAATCATGTTGCCGGTGGAACATAAATTTGGAGCAAATGCTACGAGCATTACAAGAAATGTAATTGCCGTTCTGAGAAAATAACCAACGTAATTCAGCATTTATGTGGACTGCACTAAGTTTTTGTAGATTAATACCATTGTGATTGAATATTTTTTATCGCACCACAATATTTATTTTTTCGAAAACAACAGATTGCTAGCGCAGATAAAATTGAGATTCATCTATCTTACGTTCACTTGTTCGTACAAAATAATCTCACTATATCTATAAAACGTTAAGAGGTGATCCGCGATATTAATTAGACATGAGAAGTTATTTCTTTACAATTTTTGTGTGCCAACCACATGTTATTAGTATAGAGGAAAATTTATGTCTTAAACTGAAAGTGATTCAAAGTTCCAGATAGTAGTTATTTGTCCAGGGCAGCATTTTACTGCTTGTTCAGTACTTTATAGAACCGTGCACAGGTAAGCAAAAGTATTGTTTTGAACCTTATATGAAATTGGTGAGAATACAGAGCTTAAATTGTGGGTGATGAAATGCATCAGGTGTGGAGCTCGTTTTTGTTCATTATAAGCGTTCCATGATTGAAAATGGAATTCATGCTGGTAAAGTTATATTAGTTGTCGAAATGTGCCGCGTAAGCGCGGAACATTGAAGCCTTGTAGCGCTGAGTTCATTGAAAGCGAGCAACGTGTTGGGGTCGATACGCGAAATCTTTAGTATAATATAATACGCCATTCATAATACCTTGGTGTTGACTTTTGTCTATTGAAATATTTGCCCACTTTTGCTCTGAACTTGTTTGTTCAATTTTACACCAACAGGCTGCGCAGATTACATTTCTGTTCGATGGACATTTGGGAGACGCTATTTTATAATGTTCTATTGTATTAAATAATTGTCATTTATGAGTGGTGTTAATTTCGACAAACGATAGTTTGCACGAAATACTGCCTTCTATGCATCGTCTCTTATTTCAGGATTCACGTCTGAATCTGAGAGTTACTCAAGTCCATTGAGGTGCTGTTATGATTGAAACGAAAATTTTTATACAACTGGATACATGTCTATTAAGGTCCAGAGAAGATTGAAAAGCGTGATGATCTGCTCATATAGTCAATTTGACACCGTCATATATCTAAGCCAATTTTAGAGATTAGAAAAATATAAGAGCATAGATTAATAACAATATTGTCACTTTGTGGTACTTTGTAATACAACTCTAGTACGTCAAATAAAGCTGAGGGTAGCAGCTGAAATTAACAGTCAAACGTGTTTAACTTTTTCAAAATAAAATAATGCAGTTTAGTTTTATCGTCATGATGCTAGAAAACAGTTGGGAGTTCTAGTTATTTCACCACATTTCGATTTTCATACTTCACTACCTTATTTGAATGAACATTAGAATCTTAAATGCTAATTTATGCTGCTAGCTACAGCCTTGTGTACTGCCACAGTCGAAGCGGATAGACATGCTTGAGAGATATGATCACAAAAGACAGCACGATCCGCACAGAAATTCACAAGTCCTCAGTGGGACATTCACCATATTTCATGGGGGTTGGAGTTTTTTATTCAAAGCATCTAGTTAATTCACATCCTAATTCTTGCTGTCGTTCAAACTGAGCACAGTTTCTGTCACAAACGTATTAGTAACAACAACACAAGTATCTGTAAAAAACGGACAGTACAACAATCACATACAAAATAAAAAACATTCAATTCGTCGTTTATTTGTACTACAATTATGTTTATGAAGTATATAGTTTGTTTCGTGAAGTAACCAATGGTCTATTAGTAATAGTATTGTGGTCAGCGCATACCGCTTGTTGCTGGAAAGTCAATAGTGCTGATGGATAGGTAGATGAAGTTGATGATTGGCAAGTCAATGAAAGACGATTCGAGACAATGAGTGATACATAAAGTGCCAATTTCTAAGTAGCTGTCCTTTTGTGTTGGGACGTAGTTATGCCGCAGCGTAATGTTAGTGAGTTTAACAGATCAACGGTCGGATAAGAACGGGCCAGGTGAATGCGAAACATAGAACGAAAAACAATCAGGGTTTTATTATGTAGGTATGTAGCTTAAACAAAGGAAATGATTTTAGCTTATTACATGATGCTGAAATTAGTAATATTATTGTAAAAACACATCGAGGAAAAAAGTATCATTGCCAATTCTAGAATGACTTTTCAAGGAGTTGGCCTTTCAACGTAGGAGTATGTTTTGTTTATTATGGTTTAGTAAATATTGGACATTCTCAAAGATGCAAAGTGACGATTTTTCTCAAACATGCATCGTTACAGCAACGTTATTAACTTCATCCTCATCTTATTATCGTGTTTGTAAATATCATATGAGATTAGGTGATTCCGTCAATATGAAAATGTATAGCGTACCGTTAATTTAAGTATTGACAAATGGACACTAGTTTTCTTGGTGAGTAGTTGATGGTGCTGAACAACAGATGAATGAAGTAAATGCTTAGTAGTCTGATGACAATCGGTTTAATCCAATAAGATGTGTAGAATATTGAGTTTTGCACAGATGTTAGTTATCTACTCTTTGGATTATCGGCTTGGCGAAGTTTAACATTTACAAGTTCCAATGGATTCGAACAGAATAGGAATGTTCCAAATGACTGTGAAATAAACGAAACAACAAACAACCAAGGAAAAGATTTCATTTTATCAATGATAAGTACTACACCGTGCGACACTGAATCAAAGTTATATATTGAACGAATACATACTAAACATACAAATTAATTAACAAACAAGTCATGCATTTGGTAGAGATGACGAGGTTGATGCTAAGCTATTCATATATTAAATGTTACGTGTAATCTAATGAGAATTAACGAATTATCATACCGTCTGATATGGATGAAGCATCGTGAGTATTCTTCCAATAGCTTTGGTTAGCATTGTTCTATCTGATGATTCATGATGAGCGAACAACCTCCTTCTTGGCATTTGCTTAATAGTCATGTATGCTTGTCACAAATGTTGCTGATTATATTGTGTTTGTTATTCAGGCTGTTTGTCGAATTTGTATTCAATTGCAGAATATCTCATCTTTTCTTTGGTTCGATTCTGTGTTAGTACCCAACTCGGATGATCCATTTTGTAAAATCACAAGAGCCCATAATGCAGATGCCACTAACAACTGAGCTTTAGAGAGCTGGACTGGCTCTCTGAGGAGTCAGTGAATTAATCGGAATCTCCACTGGATGTGTTGACTGTTTATATACACAAATCATACCTCTAAGAAATATCGTATTTCAAGAGAAAAATGCCGGCCCTTTAAAGGTTAATAATAATAATCATCTGCTCGAAACCACAGTGGTCATTCTATTTCACTCTTACGACACTCGATCATTGATTCAGTCACTCACTTATTTTATAAGTTTGCAAATTGATTTCAAGATTGGATAACATATGAATAACTAAATGATAATAATTTATCATGAATATTTTACGATCCACGACGTGACATCGTCATGAGGCGGCCATTTTGGTTAAACGGTTTGCAGCGCGAGTAGCGCCATCGGGCTGTTGCATTATTAATTAATAACTACTTTACCCAGCAGCCATTTTGATTTATCCACCCACGTCACAAGTTTGTAATATTATACCGGCCGAATACGGATTCAGATTCATACCAAAATCAATAGGGGTCGAGATTGCGATGCCGAGTATCTGCGTTTGAAACTTAAAGTCGATTCATACACGCGTTCGAGCGGAATCGTGTCCACAACGTGCTCTGGCGTGAAGATGAAAAAGAAAAAAATTATCATTTCCATCATCTTTGAGAGCTAATACTGCGGAAACTACTCGACAGATTTCGATTAAACTTTCTCACTAAGGTTATATCGGCCGAAACTACCAGCTGTGTAAGTCTCATTCAAAAATATTCACGCGTTACTGAGATGTAACAAGATGCTTACACACGGGAAGATAGGAAAGTAATTAGGCCGGGTAAATATACCCTCGGCTAGCTTTCACCTTTATAACTGGGCGGAATCTAGATACTTCGGCATAGGAAACCTAATTTTTTACCCCTAAATTGCAATGTATATCCGTGCTAAATTGGGGTTCGAAATATTTTTTTTTATCGTTACTAGGGGCTTCGCCCCTGCGCGCTTCGCGCGCCAACTCCATCTCGGCGCTACGCGCCTCGGGCACTCGGCGCTGCGCGCCTCGTTGTTCGGCGCTTCGCGCCCCACTATTTCCTTACGCATTGTCTAGTAGACAAGCGAATTCCTTCATGTTGATTTGATGACAAGTCTGCACTTGCTGTCCACTTCAATTCCTTCTGTGCTTACTTTTCTTTTTTTCATCAATCGAAGCTTCCATTCGTTGGTTGAAAATTGGTGTTCCTTCTCTATTGATATCGATCTATCTCCTTGACTTGCTGAATTATTTTTGCTACCGCTCTGCCCGTTATTCTCCAAAATCACCTTCTTTATATTATTTTTTTCTCTATATTTGTGTTGCTGTTCACTCCGCAAAACACCTCTTTCTCTTGTGGTTAACATAGATCCTGGTCGTCCTCTTGCCTGGTTATAGGAATATTTGTTTATTATTATTTTCTGGCTTATTTGGTTATTCGCACTTACAATTTTATTTTCCTTTTTCTTTTGTGATACGTCCGACCATCCACCGTCTCCATCGCCTTGTCCGCTGGTTGAAACTCCTCCTTTCTGTTTGTTTATTGAAAAGCCAGTATGATATTTTTTGTTCGCTTCCCTATATTTTCGCTGCTGTTCTCGTCGTCTAATTTTTCGCTCTTCTATGTCCATCACATTGGTTGGTCGTCCTCTTGATTTATTTTCCAAATCAATAATCACAATCGATTCTTCTAATTCTTCGACACCCTTCGTTGAATTATTTTTACTACCGCTCTGCCGGTTATTCTCCAAAATCACCTTCTTCATATTATTTTTTTCTCTATATTTGCGTTGATGTTCATTCCGCAAAACACCTCTTTCTCTTGTGGTCAACATCGATCCTGGTCGTCCTCTTACCTGGTCATACGAATATTTTATGGATATTATTCTATGGCTTATTTGGTTCTTCGCACTTACGATTTTATTTTCCTCTTTCTTTTGTAATATTTCTGACCATCCACCATCTTCATCGCCTTGTCTGCTGCTTGAAACTCCTCCTTTCTCCATTGTCATCGTAAATTCTGGCTGTCCTTTTGACTGTTTGGTGATATATTTAGATTTACTATTATTTGATTGTTACTTTTCATACTTATTACCCACTATCTGAATTTTATTTTGGTACTGCAAGACATCAAAGTGTCCACTGTCTCCGTCGCCGGTGAAGAGTAGCGAGAATTGTGTTTCATTTTGTGATCCGATCCGGTGTGGCTGAATTTGTTCTTCGCGATACACGATCAAACATATCTCAAAAATGTCCGCAGCTGCATATATTGCATTTTTATTCATATGTGATTTGTAATCACCAGGTGACCCAATCACAGCACCGTTTGACTCATTACCTGTAATAAAACCCGCAAATGTGGACCAATTATCCACTATATTTGAAACGATACTCAGTCTCACCTCTGCGTGTCGATCTTGAGTGCCGTATACACAATACGCCAACGCGCGAAAAAGACAATTCCCGTCGGGAATCATCTTGATAATTTTCGTTTGCATGTTCATTTTTTGCGCATCAGAAACAGATACCTATAAAGATATTTGTCAAAGACTGTCATAAACAGCCGATGACAGCTGTCAAAGGGTTTGCTAGATGCTTTTTGTTTTGTTTTCGGCATCTCACCCCACCGCCAATTTCATGCGTATACTATTGTTATTATAATCTTTTTTTTACTATTGTTATTATAATCTTCTTCTACGTTCATTTGTTTGAAACTTTTTTATTAGATAGAGAGATTTGCAGGCTGGATAAATTTTTTAACGAATAGTATGACATTCTATAGATCACAGCACATACCATACATTTTTTTCACGGTACTTCATGAAGCCGTTTGGGAGATACTATGGGGCAAAAAGTGCAGCTTTCGTCATAAACATTATCTTTCGATTGCAATATCGCGAAATCGTGACGGGATTGACAAAAATGGGTAGTACCATTGTATTCAGTAACACTTTCATTTTGGAATTTCATCGCGAATATTTTCTAGCCTCGTGATTATATATTATAATTCTACCTCGCGAGGAACACTTTGAAATGACAATTTTCAGTTTTCTTTTTTTTGTGAAAAATCAAGTTCTGATAAGAAATATTGGAAAATCTGTTGGACGATTTTTTCAACAGGCATTTAAAAAAAATCAAAAAAATTCCACCATAAGAGGGATGTTCATAAACTACGTAACTTTATTCTGCATAGTTTTGAACCCCCCCGCCCCCACACGTTGTCTATTGTAAATATTATTCTCTTTGTAGAAAAACACAAGGCTTAAAAAAAATCATAAACTAGGAGTGTTTTTTTTAAATTTTTTATTATGTAAGACATCTTCAGGAACTAATGTCGAGACTGGTTACGCATGCACATCATTGTTAATGAGAAGAGAATTATTTTTAGGTTTTTCGTGATAATCAAGGGCAGGGGAAAAAATTATCCCCTGAAACAATACCTCCCGAAGAAATATCACATCAATTACCGAATACATTAATTATAAAACCACGTTTCGCAGACTAAGGCATCCCCCCTCCTCCACCCCCCTTTTCTTTATAGCCTAGTCTATCCTTTCATTAAATCTCCGCCCTCTTCCTCCCCCTCCCCAAAAACCCAGCCGCGTGGCTTATGGACAATCTCTAAATGTATAATTTAATAAAGAATCAAACATGGTAATCACAGTTTTCTCGATTATTCAGTAAATAATTGGATTGGAGAACTGAAATTTTCAGGATATTTTTATATCGGTGAGAATACGATAGGTTGAGTGTGACTTATAAACTTGCTGGAGACAGTTTCAGTACCCTTATGCGGCTATGCTTTTTAGAATAATTTCGAAATAGCAAAGTTCGCACAATGTGAGTATCAAACTCGTGACTATAGTTTTTCTATTTGTTTACATGCAAATATAAACGTTGTGATTTCCCATATGGAAATATGACACATATAAGAGAAAGTCAAGTGGTCGGATATTCAGAACATTAATCGAGGAAGTCATTACAAGTTAGGGCTACGCAACGAAAGGAGGGGCAAACTAAATTTCACCGAATGATTATTGTCCAGTAGAATATTTTTTCAACTTGCTGCAATATTACTTTGAAAAAATAATCTCGGTAGACAATTTTATTTCGCATCTTTTCCCGAAATAAACTATATTGTTAATAGTAGTATAGCAACGGGGATTCTGCGTAAAAGCACCTACTTTACCGGGAAGCTCCCCATATGTCAACCCTCTGAGGTTACCCCCCACCCCTCGTAAGAAAAATGTGCTCTGCCGATCGATCGTCAGTACAAAATCCCCGAAGTTGCCGTAGTTTTTATTCCTCGTGCGTTCTTCGTCGGTGAGAAGTGCTTTAAATTAACTATCAATTACCGTGGGTAGGTAGCTATCCATTACCCTTACCAGATGAATAGCACTCTCGGTTACCAAGCTCATCGAGCGTGAATCCTCAGGCGTTCGACCGCATCCCGCGAGTCCTCGGACGTTCGACCGAGAATCCTCGCACGTGTCGGGTTTTGAGAGCTTCCAGAAGGTTCGAATAGTTTCTCCGACAATCGAGAAGTTTCAAGGGGGAGGTACGACGTTGGAGGGCCCATGAAACGACCCTGAACGAATTTTAGATCGACAAACAATTCTCGGAATCGTCCGACGAGTTTCGACTTGACGTTAAGCGGCCTGCGGTAAAAGTATATCGGTGCGACGTTGAATTCTGAAAATTTTTGAAATGAACTCTCAACTAGCAGGACAGAGGTTCTGAACTGAAACGGTTGTTATTGATGATGAAAAATATTTTGTGGGAAAAAACTTGAGATTAACGTTTTACATAGAATTCGTAATGCTGATAAATGAGTGTAATTACATTTTTCTTGCTCAACGGTATCGTGACCATGCTTTAGACAGTGGGAATGAAGAACTGTTCGAGTAAACACCGATCGACTTTTGTATTCCAGCAGCAAATTTCGCCGTAACAATACGTTTTGCGCTGCACAATTTGGACGTAATGTAGCATGATGCGCACAGTTCAAATTAGTATCTGACATTTTGTTCAATTTCTATAACGACGGACAACCCAAATCCTTCATTCAAATCAACGACTTCAACTTTTTCACCCAGAATCTTCTGCAGCAAAATTTTCTTTTCCAAACCTTGTACGTAAACTGTTGAAGCATCACGCAGCGACACGCATTCGATGGCGAATTCAAGCTTCTCGAAAGTTAAGTCGCCACCTTCCTAGGAAAGTCCGTGATAATTTCGTGACAGCCACAAATTTTCGCTTTTAACTGAAGCGAGTAAAGAATTCCAATTGTACTAAGGCTCGAAGAGAAAAATCGACGAGCCGGTATATTTGTCGAGTGACACAACTGCGAACTCTTTGAGTATAAAACCGGGACGCGCGAATCCTTGCGCGTCGACTATGAACTCCATTGTTAAAAATGCTGAATCGACTGTCGCAACCTGCCAGGTTTTTATCCCAATTGCCTCACCCCACTACTTGGCAGATTATATTTGATCATACGATCATATAAAATCAATCAGTAGGCAGATGCACCAATACGAAACTTATTTTTAGTCTTAAATTCGATACGAATATCTACTGGTCCGGATTTCAGAGCCTTGTTTTGTTTCGAACAGTCGATGAAAATCAAAGGGTCGTGCTGTAGGAATTCGCTCTTCGTCAATAAAGGCTCGGATTCTTCGTCGTGATAGGTGGCTTGAAGGTTTGCGTACACTTCGTACAGCAAGGCAAAGCGATTGTGACTCATGTCTAAGTTCAGATCACCGTACCGATAATACTCGGAGTTCAAGGAGAGCTTGACGTCATTAATGTTACAGTGATCACGATGACTGGCATTTTTGCCGGCTTTCCTTGTTCGATTCATTTGAAAACCGAGCATCACTACTCGTGGTTTCTGCAAGTAGGTGGACGTTTTCACAGTCCAAACGTGTTTCGCGGTTGCCAGTAGCGAAGGATATTCGTACAACTCCCAACTCCGGAAGCTGATGGAGGCAGATGTATCTTCCTCGATGAAATTTAACAGTGTGATTTTTCGTCCATCCGAGAGCTTCACATACAGTACTAACTATTCCACTTGATCGATCACGATTATAAAGTCTTCGTCTTGATTTTGAACGATGACAGTTGAATCACTTTTTGATCTTGTACGAATCGGCTCATGTTTTGCGTTAACAATGATCTTGCGATAGTCTTCAGTTAACCCTAATATCATGCTTAAGGAAATAACTACATCAAAGTTGCCATCGGTCTCAATTAATTTCTTCGTTTCCTGAACATCGAGCCATCCAGCATTTTCCATATGCTAACTCTAACCAGCTGACCTCTGAACAGGCTGATCAGACCAACGTTTCTGCATTTATCAATCTCTACAGCGTTTAGTTCGTACCGTACATCTTCGTAAAAATCGCAGATGGCGTTATTGACTAAGGTTGTGATCGTTGCGGCAGTACCATCAGATTGGACCAATTTTCAATCGTACAAGATCGGAATGATCAATTGTTTGGTCGACAGAGCGGTCAGATTATCCAGTAGTGAATTTCATAATAAGAATTTGTCTTTGATAGACGATGTATTACGTGAGAACGCTTATCCCCCAGTCCTTCTTAAGAAACACATACAAGCAAAATATAAATTACTTGTGGAGGTTATTGATCCTGACAACATCAACATAACAACCGTCGCACCTATAATTCAAAAAAACTTTGTTTGTATCCCATATCTGACTGGTTTATTTAAAATACTTGACAGAATATTTTCTAAATTCAACCTTCAATTTGTCGGTAGAAACACTCAAGATTTATCTTCCTTATTCGACTCAGGTAAAGATTTGTTACCTTTGGATAAACGTTCTTGCGTCGTGTAAAAAATTCCTTGTAAACAATGCAACAGTTTGTACATAGGTCAAACCAGCAGGCAATTGCATACCAGAATGAAGGAACATAAACGCAATGTTTTTGAAAATGAGGACAATCACACAGCTCTTACGAGACATTCTATCGAATTTGATCAAAATTTTAATTATGATCAAGCCAACACCTTAGAAGTTAAGCCACATTATTATAAACGTCTACTGTTAGAAATGTGTAATATTTTTGCTCATCCTAATACAGTTAACTTAATACAGGGCATCAAACATTTTAGCTTAATTTACATTCCACTGATACATAGACCCTAACCTTAACCGACTGAGTTTACTCCCAACCCTGCTATATCTTATCTATTTAACTCTTTGAGTTACTGCCGCGCTGTCTGTTACTTGAGTATTTATCTCTTTTCCCGCTTACACGTCGGAGAATCCACACGTGCCGTTCCAAATTATTCTTCGTCCTTTCGGTCATAATAATTTTTAAAAGTTTTAAAATTCTTAACATTATCAATTTTTAACATTTGAAACGTTTCACGTTTTCACGAGCGCCGAATATCACGATTTATCCACACGTGATACGAAATAACCCGGCGATTGTGTCTAAACTCGATTATTTTAGTTATTTTACAAATTTCCTTTCTCGTGAGGAGAAAAGCAGGATTCGGTCTCTGGACCCGGAAGGAAGGTGAAATTTATTTGTTGATTATTTAATGAGTTCCTGGAAGAGATTCTATAGTTTGACCCTTTAATGATTTTTTTGAGGTGGCCTCAGCTGGTGTTTCATCACTCTCATATGCCGTAGCTCAAGTGGAATAGACCCATCATCACAGGCCGTATAAACAGTTTTGGGTCGAACTTATTCTATGCTCGTGAAGCGAGGCACAGAATTATCGCAATGAACAGAGGACTCGTGAGACGAGAGGTCTGTTTTCAAAAAAAATCTGTAAATAACGATAATTTAGTGTTTTGTCCCCGAGAAGCGGGAGACACAAAAAACGAGAGTATATGTGAATTTGTTATTATTTATATAAGAATGGTTTGCTCGTGTAATCGCTCACACGTGCAAATATTTTATAAACTCTGACGATGGAAGATCGTCGCTGGTGAGTTATTATTTCGTGGTGATAATATCTTGTCTTGCGAACGGCAACGCGGCATATTATACCGGGACAATCTCTTGAAACTATACATACAATGCGCATGCGCCAAATAATTCAATCTCATTGGTCGGTGAAATCGCTCTGCGGCGATGTTTTCGTCTGCTGAGCAGAGCGCCAACGTACACAAAATGAAACTAAAGCTGTAAATCTCTCGCGCGTAAAGCCGTGGATTGAGGTTATGCTGTTGTTTATTTTTACATAACGTGAATTGTTTAAGAAGAATAGTATCGTTCAGCAATACCGTGGTCGATATCGGAAGATATTCAACCGACGCAATAAAGAATTTAACGGAAAAGCAAATATCAAATGATACAGAAATTGGGTGTTATTTATTGAAAGAAGAAATCTGAAATTCAATGTGAAATGTCATTAACAAGTGGGAGTCTGGACAAACAGAGGTAGGTAAGTAAAAACAAAGTTTATTGTGAACAGATTCTTTATTTACATAAAATTAAAAATGCGTCTCATTAACGATTTATGTTTTGTGCATTTTATTGGAAATTAGTTGTATCAAAAAATACCAAAAGATCCTGTGTGATAATAATAGCTTCTAATATTTTCAGGTACGAAATAATTCATTGTCAAAGCGGGACTAAATTTGTCAGGCATGGAAGCATGTAGGTAAATTTCTAATTACGTGATCTTTGACTATTGCAATATTTTAACATGGATTCAATGATAAAATTAGTTTTTTTTTCAGCAGGCTCAAAGTTTAAACTTTGATTAACACGAGGAAAGTTATGCCTTACCTGATGGTCAAAACGTTTAGGTGGCAAGGATCCTGGTTTCTCGAGCGGTGCAATCATTATAACCATCGAACCTGGTTGTTCCCTCAGACATCAGGTGCCACAGTGAATTTCATAAGGCCATCGCCACCTTCTTAACATCAGTTGAGGCAAAATTGAAGAGCGGGATATACTACAATTCATAATGACTGAATATCCCATCATTTTACTTTGATCGAGCCAATAGCGATAAGTTTGTTACTTAACCGTTGCTGCCAATTCATTCTACCGAGGAATCATTCTGTGCACCATTGAGTTCCTGATTTCTACGCTTCCGATTAGATTTTCTTTGTTTCGAACCGCACTAACATGAAATACAGAAATCATTTTAATAAATCTAATATTACTTGAATTTTCAATTTGAGTATTAGGTTCCCTTCATTTATTTAATCGAACATCATTGAAAATTTGCGAAATGAACTCTGATAATCATTAGAAAATTTTTAATAGTAGTAGCAATAATTTATTGATCGGAAAAAATACATTGACTATCGACTATTTGTGAATTTGGTTGAACTATTTTCGAGAAAAAAAAAGATTCACCATTCTGTTACAGATAGTGAGATATTTAAATTTCTTGAACGCTCGGTTTAATGTATCATTTTCAAAAGTGATAAAATTGAATATTACCACCTGAAATCACAAGAGAGTGAGGAAGTTCCTTAGTTGCTTGAAAGTGGCGATGATCTTTGTACGTGTGATAAATTGAATAGGCAGATAACAGTAAATATTAGAGATGTCATTATTTTGGCCGTATCACCTGTTGATAGAAAATTTCATTGTTATTTCTAATGTACGAAATAATAAAAGTGATCAAATAAAATGTTCCCACCTACCTGCTGCGTTTCTTCCAAGCACCCAACATTCAAATAGATTTCTCATTTCAGTCGAATAAAGCCAATTTTCAAAGAGCATCAGCATCAACCTTCCGAGTCACTACCTCGACTGTTTGAGATTCTAACCTCAAAAATTCGTATGAACTACATCGCCGCCAGAAACAGAGTTTGACAGCTGAAACTCGGAGTGGCCAGCCTGTCCGAGCAGCCGATAAAACTCGCGCATGCGCATTGTATGTATAGTTTCAAGAGATTGTCCCGGTATACGTGAAAGCGTGGTTGTCAGAAGAGCGGCAATTATTCGCAGTTATATCATTACCTGCATCGAGATGGCCTGGCGCAATGCAGGTAGCTCTTTGCAGGTTCTTGGGCCCTACCTAAGGGTAAACGAATTCTGTGAAGAATACCGTGTCTGAGATTCAACGTCAGACGCAATGTTTGGCTTCACCCAGACACGGCTTCCTAATACCTGAAAACTTTATTACAAAAACTGAGTTTGTTCTGTACGTTAAATTCCCTCCCTTAGTTGAGAGTGGTAGTCGAGGCTCCGTGGAGTGACGCGTCCTTGCCTCTTGGTCGGTGGCTCGTGTCGACTGCAAGTTCCTCGTTGAGAAGTGGTGATTCGCAGAGTGGATATTAGAATGTGTCCGTACTCGGAGAGGGTAACTGATCTACTAAATGTCGACGATAGGTGTCGAGACACATTTGTGCTCGACTTTTATACACGCGTTGGCGTATGGTTTCGCAGATTTAAGAAAATGCGATTGGCCGTGTCCCTTGAAGAGGGAGCACGGCAAATCGCGTGATTTAATTGGTCTCTCGGTGAGTGGTGGGGTCACCGAGTGTACGTAGAGACTTTCTTTGAAATTTGTATATGGACTATTGTCTCCGATAAGCCTAATGCTCATCGCGCACTATGCCCTGCTGACAATAGTGTCTTGAAGTTCAGGTTGACTGTCAGGTGCCGGTACGCCGGTAAGGCGTCCCGTCACACATTATCACTTCAATTTCAAATATTTATTTGACTAAGATGTACGCTTGGAAAAAACGCATCGCTCTGTTTTTACACTATAACGTTAGGCTTGTCATCCCATTGTGTTTTATCCTGTGATGTTCGTCGTGTCTGCGTTCATTATTTATGCAACATACATCGTTACGATCAGGTATTTACCGCTGGTTTTTCTTTTTCTTGGTTTTTCGTTTTTTGTTCGGCACATATTGCCTCGATACTGATATTTTTTCTTATAAAATGATTTTAAATCTAAGTTTACTATATTCATGCTATCGATATTCTGTTTTCATCTTTTTATCTTATTTTTCTTCTGTTACCTTTTGTTCTCACTTGACACATATGTGGTCAATGAATTAATATTCGTTTTGAGGAGGGCCCCCACTCGGGCTGAAACGTCAACAATTTTTTGGTTGTTCTGTTGAATGACCTTCATAATCAAGATTAAAATTTTAATTCAGCATGCATAAATCCCAATGCTGAAAGATGATTCGAATCTCATCGCTGTTGTTGAAAGTTGACATGCATACGGTTTGTGTGCATGTTTTTCTCGGTGTGCAAATGATTCGTTGAAGACGACAGGCGTTGAAATAATGTAGATTTCCTCCTCCATGGTACGGAGCAGGCAACGAAACAGCATAATCGCTGTTTCGTTTGTCAGAAATTCATTTTGCACAAGGTGTTAGCTTGAGACCCAGAGCTATCAGGAACTCCACGTTCGGACGTGTTAACGGTTCGGGATTTGATCTATGACTGACTGATCCGGCCATGCTGACTTACTAAGATAACTCTTTTTGGGTAATCTGTTATATACCATACATATCTTTCATTGTGATTTTATGTGTAGTCTCAGAGTTATAGGTTCTCTACGAAAATTAACTAGGTCTCCGTCTTGATCGACTAACCGGAGCTGTATGTGATCTATGGTCTTAGCGGTGATCGGAAGGTAAATGATGTGCGTTGGCACTTGCATAATCTTACATCTCCGCGGAAAGATAGGGAAAAATTCATGAATAGTATGCACTTTGCGTTCGTTGACATAGGTACCCGTTGTAATGCTGCATTCGACTCGCAACGCATTGACCTTGAAAATAGCTACAGGAATATTCGATTAGTGAGTTGGGTCAGCTGCCAATACGCGCGGTGTCAATCCGAGAAGCTGACCAATAAAATCGTCTGGTTCAAAATTTATGATGTGGTTACGTTGGATTTTGCTGCATAACGTATTATTGTTGGGCCTTATATTGATTTCAATATCGGTATTTTTTAACGCGTTCTGACTATACTTTCCAATATCCTCAATTCCGTAGCTGCCAGTGGATATAGTGACTACCTCATCAGCTACGTATATTTTATTTTGACCGACACCAACGTTGGGAATAGAATCGTAGGTTAACAGTTTAACGCGGCCGAGGACATAATTTTTGTTGAGAGCAAGTTCGATCGGAGGAAAATATTACGCTTCGAAAATCGAAGACGTTCCCGATATCGTCAACGTTAACGAATGATCCATGACCGCAAGTGTTGGACTCACGTTATTAAATTGCTGGTTATGTGTAGATAGCTCACCGCTAGAAATTCCAGACACAAGTGTCCGCAATCGAATGTATCGTTATCCTGATATCTTTTATCGTTGTACTTAACGCTACCAACACCGAGATATTTCACGAGGTCTAACTGAGGTTGAAGATGAGCGAAACTGTCGAAATATACGACATCGTTGCCGCGTTTCTCATATGCAACCCAGTGTATCACAGGGTCATCCTTATCGTTAAGATTAACGAGAGCTGTCTCGTTTCCTCGCTGCCCGTTCTTGGGCATTTCATTGCGCACAAAAACATCTTGGAAGTAGGGAATTTTCATGATTTTTGCCTACTTTAGCAAAACACAGTTGCTTAATGCTCGACGTGGTAGCTTCACACTTAGTTTTTCAAAAGATGAAGACCGAAACCCTTATTGTACGGTTTAAGATGTGGACCTTTACCTTATGTGATCGATTCCATCCTTTTATCATGCCGTTTGCTTTCTATCAATTTTCATTGGCCGCAGGCGTGTCATTTATAGCCTTTGCTATACCCGCAGCACCTCCCGCTAACACACCCGTAGCGTTGAGATCAGCAAAAGTAGGTATGAGGAAAGGTAGATTTCCGCCAACTTTTGAGGGTACCGGTAGGGCACATGGTGATCGGACGTTATGTTTACTGCCTGCTTTTTTCACAGCTTCTGGAGCACCTTTGAGTATAGACTCAACGCTTGTTTTCACGTCGTGGTTCAGAATCATAGACTGTTTTGCCGCACGTACGATTTTGTTCCAGAAAACGTTCTTTGGATTTTGACACACCACGCCTAACTTTGTTTTTACCTTTATCGTGTTAGCTACAGCCCAAGCGGCTGCCTTTCCACCCAAATTTGCGTCCTTCACGAGAACCCGTTTCCAGGCTTTTTCGGCTAATATTTTATCCGCGACGCTTCTAGCTTCAAGGTTCTCGCGATATTCCGGATACGCTATATCGTGTCCCTTGCACGCTGCGTCGAGAGGATTGGTACCGGAATCGTCTCTTGCGAGTCTTTTCGTCAACCTCGTACCAGGTCCGCAGTATTGGTAACCGAGAAAATGCAACTTGATCAGTTTGTTGATAATGTTATTCACCAAATCCTTCCCACCTGATCGCTTTTTTGAGGTTCGCTCACGATCGCATGTATGCGCAATCATGTCCACTCTGCGACCGAGGGAAAGTTTTTATAAACGATGCATTCATAGAAAATACAGCCAGTCACGTCCGAGATGAGGTTCGAAACATAATCGACCAAGCTGCCTGTGGTGAATTTCGACAAATTTACGCAGCAAACTACAAAACGGAAAAAACACCATGGTAAATTGTTACCGAGTACTGTACGTGCGGTATTCTGTGAATCATCCAACTGTGGTAAAACCAACGCATTATTTGCGCTGAAACCGCATCCAAACAGTTTGAGGTTCGAAAACCTCTACGTTACTATAAATCTCTTAATCAACCGAAATACAAGTTTCTGA
Source organism: Neodiprion pinetum (assembly GCF_021155775.2). Classification (NCBI taxonomy): domain Eukaryota; kingdom Metazoa; phylum Arthropoda; class Insecta; order Hymenoptera; family Diprionidae; genus Neodiprion; species Neodiprion pinetum. Next base: position 13,320,222 of record NC_060235.2, on the reverse strand, counting down.
GTCAAGTGCTCGTAAGTGTCGACGGTGTTGAGTACTTTCCCTTCAACGAACATGAGCACGTCATTGCACCGAAGGAGACGCAACCACACTCAATCATGATATCCGATGGCGTAGTGCGCGAGAAGCAGGACAACATACGCTCTCACTTCTGCATGGGTTTTCATAGGTTCTGTATGGGAGCATCTCGTGCACGACAATGCCAACTTGCTGGTCTCATTTGAATGAGATGAGATAAACCTGAGACATGTATACAACGATCACGTGAACACCGATATGTCGTACACACAGTTCGATGACTTGTGTATTGTATGCTGAAACGGTGATACATATGGGTTCGTAGTGATCGACAAGATAGCGAGATCAGTATGTATGTGTATGTATGTAATATTTATTGTTCCCCTTGGGGTTACAAAGACTCCCATTTTCCTCTTCCTTTACAACGGTTTTACATGTTTTCTTAACCTATTCTTATTCTATTCTTACATCGTACCTTATCGTTACTTATTCTCTGATTGCCTGTGCCCTGTGCCGTTGCCTTGCCATTCCCTTACTTTCCCTCTTATCCTTTCCTCATTCTTTATCCTTATCTTCACTTAACCTTATCCTATTCTACCTTATTCTATTCCCTATTCGTCCTTATCCTGCTCGACTTCCGTTTCCCATTCATCTCTCACTCTTTCATTCTCTCGTACATCCCTGATCCTTTCCAGTTCTCTAATCCAGACTTCTCCCGCCCCCTCCTCACCTAACATCTCCCTCACCACCTCCTGCCAGCTTCCCCCCCTTTTATCCTAGCCCACGCACCTTTCCCATACGTGCTCCCATGTTTCCTCCCCCCCCCCCGCACACCCTACACCTTCTCTTTTCCTCTTCTTCCCAGTACCTTGCCTCCTTCATCTCGCTTCTTAATCTGAATCTCACCCTTGTTCACCTGCTTTCCCCCCAGCCCTTTCCCAGATAGCCTGGTCAACCTTCTCCTTTTACTAACCTGTACCATCTGTTGTATCTCGATTCCCCTGTTTTCTCCCACCTCTCTTTTCTCTGTTCTTCCCTCTCTCTCTCCTCTATTTCCCTAAAATCCACCACTCCCCTCTCCCTTTTCGCGACTACCTCTCTACTCTCTTCTCCCCTTTCCGCAAAGAAACTTTCCCATTCTCTTTCCCATCTCGACCCCTGCCTCCTAACTTCTGCCTTTTCCCTCATCTCTTCACAGCATCTCCTAGCTAATTCGCTACCCTCCCCTCTCTACATCTTCCTTTTAAAATTCCATGTCCTTCTTCCTGCCCTAATCCCTAGCTTCACCCTCTGTAGCTCCTCCCTTACTAAATATCCCGGTGTTCGCCCATCCACTCCTAATGTCCATCTCAAAAATCTATCCTGTACCGGCTCAACCGCCCCCCACTCTCTCCACCCCCATTTCTCCGATGCATACTCTATTACCGTCCATACTAGCCTGTCAAATAACCAAATCCTTTTTTCCCAATCCCTCCCAAACCTTCTTCTTTCTATCCCCCATACCTGCCTCATTCCCTGCCTTCCGTACTCTCTCTTTCACGTGTGCTTCCTGTCCCCCGTTACACTTTATTATACCCTAAGTAGCTAAACTCTTTAACCTCCTCTATCTTTTTCCCTTTCCATCTCGAATCCATTTTTTTCTTTCTGCCACCTCCTTTCCTAGATCTCATAATCCTTGATTTCTCTACATTTACCGTCAGCCTTTTCCTATCCATATACCTTTCTAACTTCCTAATCATTACCTCCATCTCCTCTTAACGCTCCGCTAGTAGCACTATATCATCAGCATACACTAACGTCCATACCCTGCCGCCAGTCAACTTCGACCCCCCCCCCCCCCCCCAACCATTCTCCCTCTCCCCATTTCCTCTTCTAAATCCGCCAGCAGCAGGTTGAATAGGTGTGGACTGAGCGGGCACCCCTGCCTTACCCCCCTCGCCGTCGAGAACGCCGCTCCTATCTTTCCGCCGATCCTCACCCGACTCTTTGTTTCTTTGTAAATTTCCTCTACCCTTACCCTTAGCCCTTCCCTCACCCCTCTCTCTTCCATAGTCTCCCACATCACCTTTCTGTCCACCGAATCGAACGCCGCCTTCAAGTCCACAAAGAACGTCACCATCTTTCCTTTATCCCTTCCCACCTGTGTATTGATTAAATAGTTCAGCACATACAAGTTGTCAATTGTGCCCATTCCTTTCCTAAAGCAAGTTTGATTATGCGGTATCATCTCCTTCTCCACTACCTCTCTTTCTAACCTTTCCACAAGTGCCATCGCATACACCTTATACAATGTTGGCATCAACGTCACCCCCCTATACTCTTCTACCCTTTTCCCCTTTCCCTTCTTCATTATTGGTGCTATCAACCCCTCTCTTCAATCCTCCGGCCAGCCCTCCCCCACCCAAACTCTATTACATGTCTTCCATACCCACTGCTCCATCTCTTCCCCCCCCCATACCACCATACCTCAGTAACTATTCCATCCCCCCCTGGTGCCTTTCCATCCCTCAGCTTTCCTATCACCTTGCTGATCCCTTTTCTCTGCATCTCCCTTTCCCCATCCCCCTTCCTATTTGCTGTCCCCCCGCCTTCTGTTACCTTGTTCTCCACTCCGCCTAATAATCCCATGAAATACTCCTTCCACTCCTGCTCGCCTATTTCCTCATTCACCCTCTTCCACTTCTTTCTTTCCCTGTTAACTATCTCCCATACCTTGCTTTCTGTCCTTGCTTCCGCTGCTTCTTATATGAATCCCTCATTTCCTTTCTTTTTCCCCTCCTTGCATAGCCTATTATATTCCCTTCTTTCCTTTTTATACGCTTCCCCTTTCCCCTCCCCCTTTCTCCAGTTCCTCAGACTCTGCCCAACTTCCACTTTCTTTCGCCTACATTCCTCACCCCACTAACATTTTTTCACTTCACTCCCCCCCCCTCCCACTTCTGAAGCTCTTCTAAACTCCCCTATTCTTTTCGATAGAAAGATCAGTAATGGTCGGAATAGAATGGGATTTGAGATTTTCATAAACTCGACAATAGCATAAAATACACTATCATCAACGGTAACAAAACTGTAGCTTTCCAGAGCTAATTGCTTCAACATCCAGGAAATTCGTAAGGAAAAAGAAGACTTGCGTCATATTGCTCAAGCGAATGATGCAATTCGTCGTAAGCATAGAATTATCAAGACGGGAAAAGAGTCGCCGTAGAAAACAATGACGGATGTCTTTAAACCTCTTTCAACTCCGCTGCAGGAATGAGTCAATGTTTTTCAAGGCACGAAACCTATCAAGGAAGAGGCGAAGACGAAAATCAGATCTGAAACGAAGGATGAGCCGAAGAGCGAAATGGAATCCGAAGCAGAATATTCTTTTGCAACTGCAGAAAAAGAGGATCAAACTATCACAGAGTCGTAAGATCAAAAATGGAATATCTTGAGATGCTCAACAATAAACAAAGAGAGCACGAGTTGGGTTTCGTAAACAGGGTACGGAGCCTCTCTACTGCCGGGCTGATGGTCGGTGACTAATCGATAAGCTTCGAGCGCAATTCCGTTCATATAGGTGGTACGCTTTATCCGAAAATTCAGGGACTGCTCGAGTTGCTGTTTGAAAAAATGTACAACAGCGCTCGCGTTACCAGCAGGGACAAGGAGAATGACAGAAATATCCTTTTCGCAAGAAATGCTCACAGAAAATACTATGGCGCCACCGAGCCTTTCGGAAACGCTCAGAGGGCCAAATTCAAGCCTTTAATTGCAGAGCTGCTCAATATTTCTACATTAGTCAAAGCCGTATTCCCCTAGTAAAAGATGTCGAAGCGTATGGGCAAAGGTGTTTTGCTACCTCAGGCTTGGGTTACTCGATAAGGTGTTGAAACAGATTATATTTTCTGAAACGATGCTAACGAGTTGGTGCAACGTCTTCGTTTGCTTATAGCCGCTCAAGCAGCTGGGAATACAAGTTACAACAATGAATTATGTCGATTCTCGAAGAATTAGGGGAAGCCAGAATCATTTATCAGCCATCTCTCGTCGTTTCTGCAATCATTCACAAGATGAGTGTCGATGTGTTCAGACGTCAGCTGAATGAAAATACAGCTGCGAGCACTCGCGGGCCTCCGGGTGCTGCCTTTCAAATAACAGCGAACGGATATTTTGATATACAGAACCGAAGACTGTGCAACGTTGCAGATTACGCAGAGCCAAACAATGCTGTAACTTTAAAAATCTTGAGTGAAAAATTCGACTTGCTGCAGAAACAAATTAACAACCTCGATCAAATAATCAAAGCTTCGAGATCCCCACGGGCAAAGCCTTGGATACCTTCTACGAAGATTTTAGAGCAGGCAGAGACCTGTCAATTCGAAAAGCTGAAATCATTTCCAAATTGGGCACCAGACTAAGAGCATTCGAATATGACCGAAAGAAAGCTAGCGCTGGTGCATAACCTGCATAAGCCTGCACGCCGGAATTGCCCGCGTCGACGTGCAGACGTGCGCGGCGTCGACGAGACCTGGCAGGTAGATCTTGTTCATATGACGTCGTACGCTCGAAAAAACAAAGGCTACAAGTATATGCTCACAGTGACTGATATTTGTTGAAAGTATGCGTGGCTGTACCGATACAGAGCAAGTACGGGGATGATGTTACAAAGGCGACAGAATCTATGTTAGTTCAAGGACGGATACCAAAAAAATTATACGTGGACAAAGACACGGAATTCTACAACTCAAAATTTGAATCTCTTATGAAACGCTATGGGATCAAACTTTACTCCACGTACAGTAATTTGAAGGCGCAGATCTGTGTACTCTTTAATCGTACGTTGAAAAGTGAAATGTGGAAACAGTTCAGTACGCAAGGAAGCTACAAGTGGCTGGACATCTTATCTGATTTGGTATCAGCTTACAACAACACAAAACACCGAACCATACAAATGAAACCGTTGAGAATGAAAGACAATTATTACATGAGGCGTCCGGAGGGCTTCGAGCGATACTTAACATATCGGTGTTACGCCCCGACGTACCGCCTTGGCGTACCTTTTTTAAAATTCCATTCCAATTTATTTCTTCAATTTCTTAAATGCACAGATATTATTTCATCAAAATCTCATATTTCAATAACGGCGAGTTCCACCCCTCCTGGCAAAAGTCAGGTAGAGACCAACAATGATCCCTAGTATAAGTTTCGACTTTCTTTCATTTAACTGGTACCATGAAATGAGATAAGGGACTGCTGGATTAGCATCGGTAGCGCTCAGCCTGAAAACATCCCTCTTTTTAAGTTAAAACTATAACCAATAACTAGGATAAACCACTACAAAAGGGTGAACACAACATCTACACATTATAGTCTTCCTTATACACAGTGCTTGAAGAGAAGAAACTTCTTATTTACACATAAATCGGGCACAGGCAAACAAATTCGAACTCACCAGTGATGAGAGAAATTAACGACAATAGAGTCAGGGCGGCTGGGTGGTCTAGTGGAGTATGGCTCCGGTCAAGCTCTGTTGTCATTAATTTCTCTCATAACCAGTGAGTTCATTGTTTTCATGTGCCCGATTTGTATAACATATTTTCAACAATATTCCTCTCGTAGAAAAATGATTTGTACATCCGCATATCATTCATTAGACGGCAATGCTTGTCTTACGTGGCTTCTCATCGGAAGCAAGGATTCAGAAGGGTAAACACAACATCTACACATTATAGTCCTCCTTATGCACAGTGCTTGAAGAGAAGAAACTTTTTATTCACAGATAAACCACTACCTTTGGAACCACCAAATTAAAATAGAATACTTATTGGGATGTATGAATGAATGTGTGAATATTGTATGTAAATATCTCTTGTTCATATCTTTAATGTGTCACCGACGAGATTGAGAATCGTCGGAACACCGTCGAAGAGCGTGAAGTAACGCTGACCGTGTGGATTCGGGTACCGGGAGGTCGCCCTCGCACCTCTTTGGTTAATTACCGTTGTAACTTATTACAACTGTAGCTCCTTGGACCCTCAGGCCCAAGAATACGCGTCTTTCGTCTGTCAAGTCGCGAGGTGCGTGGACGTCAACCCGTATTAGCCCTTCTTGAGTAATAGTAGCGTTCGGAAAATCTTAGTTGTGACCGGCCTAAAGTCTCTTGCTAATTTGTCGAAATTCGAGCGTTCATATTATCCTATGACTTGAAAAGACTCACTATCTTCTACGTTCTATCTTTCCTGTTCTTTACTAAATCTAATTATTTCGAGAATAGACATTTTTATGATATTCCATTTTCTATAATTGAATCAAGTTCGGTCCAGATTCAATCGGATCTGGTAATATTAAGTGCTTATAATAATAACCAGTTACATTATCACTTTCAAATAATAATCGTTAGAATACCTTTCAATATACATATATCAAAACCGCGAGTGAATCAAATTGACATTTTCAACCATAGCTTTCGATAGTAGAGTATTATTCTAAATTTACAAAGACTAAGTGCTCAACGTTAACATAGTTCGGAAACATCAACTCTTCCGATCTCGAGGTGAGGTCCTGATCCAGAAATTCTACTGACGCAGACCCACACGATCCGATGGCTCTCAATCTCGCTGTATTACATCTAAAGATGAGTCACTCCGAGTGCTAATCTCCAACATTGAACGAATTCTAATGTTTTCACCTGTCTAATCAAAATTCAATATCATAATATCCAGTCAAAAGTAACACAAGAGTTGGTGGCTAGCTTTACTACCCCAATTAGATCAAACATATTGTTTCCAAGATTTAAGCATAACTTGATATGACAGCAGCAAGAATTGGTGTCCAGCTGTAGACAATTTCCTTGGGAATTTAGAGAGTTATTCTCCGGTTTTCAGTTCAGCCCCACTTTAAATTTGATTTAAGATAATGTAAAAAGAGAGATACAATAATCACGACCAGCTAGTTGTAACTACCGTTCAGGATAGATGTTCTCGGTATTAAACAATAAAATCATTTAGGATAGAATAACACACGATTCGCTAAAACACGTAAACGGTCAAATTTAGTGATTCTGCAGCTTCTCTGCATATGAATATAAATTCGTCCGTCGGCGTGGATCGTTATATGATCTCAAACGCTATATAAATTGTTACTTTTGGCTTTTATGTCATTATCACCATTCATTGTTATCAGACATTTCAATCACCAAATTATACAGAATATACTTCATCTTTCACCAGTTAAATTATTTCAAAATATTTATCTTGAATGACAACCTTTTCCCATTTGTATTATTATAAATTAGCCCCAATCATTTGACCAAACCTCACAGACCTGTACAGAGCTATAGCAACACGATCTTACAAATTACCGGCTTACCGAAAAGTAGGTCTTTCTTAGTTTTAATATTATTCATTGTCGTTACGTGGGAGCATCTTTGATTATTTAATAATCATCAACTACCACCGCTCAGTACACTCTCACCCCCACGTAACACCGGTAAACTTCAAAACTGGTGACAGAGTTCGAATCAGCAAATTCAAAACTATCTACGAGAATGGTTACACTCCCAATTGGACGACAGAGATATTTACGATAAGCCAAGTGGACAATACCCATCCTGTGACGTACAAGCTCAAAGATCATTGAAATCAACTTATCGCTGGCGGTTTCTACAAACAAGAGCCCCTCAGGGTTGAACATCCGGACATCTATCTCGTGGAGACTGTTCTCAAGAAGCATGGAAAAAAATCATCTGTAAAATGGTTAGGTTTTGACAGTACATACAGTAGTTGGAGAAATGAATCTGATATGTAACATTATAAATTAAATGGATGATATTTTTGTGTAGTAAGAATGTCTTTATTCTACACCCTATAAATTGAATATGCGTTGGGATTCGACGCTATACATGTGGGGCATTACACGCCGAATCAACCACTTTTAAATCCGACCCCTTTCAATTTGGCTGAAAGTTTGTTATCCTTCTCTACTCTATGAAAACAGTTTCTCGGAATTTTTTCAAATTTTTCTATCAGATCCCAAAAAAGTTATGAATTTTTAAAAATATGGCTTTTTTTTTTAATAGTCATGACTTTCCCAAAATTTGAAGTATCGGGCCGTTTTTTTTTTTTTTGAAAGTTTTTGTTTTTTGATGTCCTTTTTGCAAAAAAATACGAAAAAATTACTCAAACCTATTGTTACGTCCGGCATATCGCCACACGTCTCCCTCATCTTGCCACCCTCCCATGATCCTTCCAGTATCCTTATCATTTCATTCCTACTCTCCTATTTCTATTCTGGCTCACGCCACTCACTTTTTGCCGACTCTGCTACTTGTATTCCCCACCACTTTGCACACCTTACGTCTAATCCTCTTCACCTCAGGCACTCCAATTCCAATGTTTGACACGAACAAGTCTTTCTTTCCAACACTCAACAACCTCACGTATAACTTTATTCATTAATTATGAACTACACCCTCTGCTCGAAACTACTCCACAAATTATCCAACCAAATATATAGTTCATACCTCAAACACCCAAATGTTATTCAACCATGATTCAAGTTTCTGTTGTCTCCGGATGTAAAGGCCAAGGCGAACCCGTTTGTTCCTCACCGCTCGGGAAAAAACGACGTCCACGGACGTAATATTGGTGGCCAGCGGTGGTCTTCGCTTTCCGGAACCTAGGTCGCCGTAATCAAATTGTAAGGGACATATTACCCGGTCACGAGATTTTAAGGTCACGCTAAATAAAGTTTTGAAAGTCGATCATTACCCGTTGCCTCGGGTCGAAGAAGTGTTAGACGTGTTGAGAGGGGGGAGAATATTCACGAAGCTGGATTCATCTGAGGCATACCAACAGTTGCCGTTAACCGAGAGGGCAAAAAATTAGTGGTGATAAGCACTCACTTGTGTCTGTTTCAATATAATCGTTTGCCGTTTGGAGTGTCCACCCGACCGGGTTCTTTTCCAAGGGTGATGGCATCTCTATTGTTAAGAATACCAGGGGTAATCGTCTTGATTCATGATATTTCGATCGCCGCGTCGGAAGGAAAAAAACACCTAGATTGGGTACGAGAGGCGGTTAAGCGATGCCGGATTGCGGTTAAAGTATGAAAAATGTGAATTTGCGCAACAGGAAACCAAGTATTTAGGATTTCGAGTGAATGATAAAGGAATCCATCCCTTAGGAAACAAAATAGATAGTGTAAAAAATGTGCCAGCACCAAAAAAATGTTTCAGAAGTGAAAAGTTTTTTGGGCTCGATTAATTATTACGCACGGTTCATTAAGAACATAACAGATAAACTCTACCCATTATACGAACGTTGAAAAAAAAAGATTTCAAATGGACGGATGAATGTAATCGAAGCTTCACTTAGATTGAAAAAGAATTGTCAAGTGAACTTACGCTGGCACATTTTGATCCAAAAAAAACGATAGTGGTTACATGTGACGCATCGCCGTATGGAATTAGCGCAGTATTATCACATCGGGAAGAGGACAAATATGATAGGCTGATCTGTTTTGCGAGTTGGACGTTGACGGTGAGCGAAAAGAGATACGCGCATCATGACAAAAAGGGCTTATCGATAGTATTCGAAATTCGTAAGTTCTATCAATATTTATATGGAAACCAGTTTACTATCCAAACGAACAGCACCACGTTGTCAAGTATATTTCACCCTGATAAATCGATCCCTGAGATCTCAACAGCACGTTTGCAGCGTTGGGCTATATTCTTGTCGGTTTTTAAGTATAATATCAAACACATTCAAGGAAGAGAGAATCATACTGGCTGGCTCAGTAGACTACCAATTGAACATCTGCAAAAATTGGAAAAAAAATTTCAAATACTCCAAGATATCGATTATACGTTCATGAATAGTATAAAAGAATCCGATTTTGCCTCGCTCGACTGAAGCATGGTACGGAAAGCTACGCGTGAAGAAGTTGTATTGTGCCGGATAATAAGATATTGGATGGACGGATGGCCAGAAGCCAACCTGAAAAAGGAGGGGATGCAGAGCTTTTGGGAGAAACGCGACGTGCTCTCAGTTAAAAGCAATTGCGTATTGTGGGGGTACCGTGTGGTGATCCCCAGCCAGCTGAGATCGCTAGTGCTAAAGGAACTTCACCATAGCCACTTTGGAGTGGCACGTATGAAAGCATTAGCCCGATCATATGTTTGGTGGCCCCAAATAGATAAAGATATCAATGAAATTACGAGCGCATGTTGGCCTTGTTTAAAAACACGTAAAAATCATCCCAAAGTACCTCTTATTCCCTGGCCGTGGCCACCCGTCCAATGGCATCGTATTCATGCGGATTGTTTAGGACCAATCGGCGGGAAAATGATTTTGATAGTAATTGATAGTCATTCTAAATGGCCGGAAATATTCGTTATGTCGAGTATGAGCGAGGAAACAAAAATAAATGTATTCCAAGAAATGTTTGCTAGGCACGGTTATCCTGCGCATATTGTGACGGACAATTTTGCCACGTTTACGGGGGAAAAATTTCAGTGGGTGCTCTGAGAGGAGGCATTAGGCATAGAACGATTGCGCCGCACTGTCCGGCCACGAACGGAGCCGCAGAAAACCTCGTAGATACGTTCAAATGAAAAATCAAAAGCATGATGGATGATGGCATGTCATTGCAGTTACCGGTGCGACAGTTCTTGTTTGATTTTCGAGCGACGCCCCACGCGACGACACAGAGATCTCCAGCCGTTATGATGACTAATGGAGAATTAAAAACCCGATTTTCTATTTTACGCCCACCGTTGGCAGCAGAGCATGTTCAGATCCGCCAAGAACGGCAGATAGAAGATCACACGGGCTCGCGAAGGATAGATTTGCGGGTGGGAGATTTAGTTGTAGCGAAAGTTTTAGAGGTGGAGGGGAGCATTGGGCGCCGGCCGTGATGATACAAGAATGGACGCCAGATACGATGTACGATGTTAAGACAGGAGGCGGGTTGATTTGGAAAAGACACATGCCAATCAGTTAATTTCAGCAAAAACGAGCAGGGTTGCGGATACGGTTGACAACGGCCAAATGGTCACAAAAAACAGAATCAACCGTCGAGCGTTGAACCACGACGATCAGAGCGAATTCGCCAAAAGAAAGATAGAAATGCGTGAAGATAGTTAAAGGCAATAGAATTAAGAAAACAATGTATATTCATCGTATACATAAGGTGGTGGTAACTACTACAATATCAGGTACAAGCCGGCTGGCAAACATAGCAGGGGAGGGTGCGGTATCCCGTTCCCGTACGGTGCTGCCACGCACATTAGTAAGATAAGGAACCGATACTATGGTGAACAGTGGGGGGCAATACAGTCAGTCGGTCTCGGACGCGCGACGTGTAAGCTCGAAGTGGTCTCGAGAAAATAATAATAAAAGACTACAATACAAGGCGTATACTGTGTTGTTGATTACGTTCCTCTCCTATTCCCAAGTCACCGCATTACCAATTACACGTCAAGTTGGAGACAACAGGCCGATAAGCACTCAAAATATTCGAAAACGACATCAAAACGAACGACATCAGCAACAGCAACAGCATGAAATCTCCCGGAGTAACTACGTGAACACCAAAGTAGTGACTAGCGCTAGACAACCACGATAAAATACGAATCAATCAAGCACCAAGTATGAGACCAATTTGGGAACTCATCTTCCACGAACTCACTTACGACGTCCACCTCTGCTTCACCGACGATCCGACACTGGACACCGGAGACACCACACGCACTTACCCCAGGGCAACTACACCGGCAATCTACAAGCCTCACAACCAGTCGACTGTGCATTTTTTTTTTTCGTGATCTTATACTGCATCCACCTGTAAGTTGTTATAATTTACCTTGCTAAGTTAACCTACATTTCTCACTACCGCAAAAGCTTGAACACTAAAGTACGATGCCCGACACCCAAGACGATAACATGTCATACGTATTAGCCTAAGACGCTATGCAATGGGTTCAGCCCTTCAACGGGTATAACATTTCAGTAGACGACTTCATCTTCACAATAAAACAGGCTAACTCACTCGTACGACCGAACGAAAAATCAATATTCGCGAAAATGATCTTGCTCAGAATGACTGGAGATGCAGTAAAAATATTACATGGCAAAGAGTTCATCACGATAGATGATATTATCAAAATTCTCGAACGACCTTTCCAGACTCTCAACGATATAAGCGACATGTTTATTACACTTACAGGAGGCAGCATAAAGCAAGGCTCATACAAGAATGTTCTAGTTTTTGGCGGGAAAGTAGATCGGTTAACAACGAAATTGCTAACCACGATTCTAGCCGAATATTCCCGCCACAGAGTCGATGGTTGGTTGAACCACATTGACCAACAGAGCCTACTGACTTTCATCAGAAGTCTTCACGATGAGCCAGAATTAAGGGTAGTCAGTCATAGATTAACCACACTCAGCGGCGCGATAGAAATTACTTTCGGTAAAGAGCGTGAATTAATGAGGCAACGACTACCAAGTGCTGGTCAGCTCTGTTCAGCCAATCTTCCTCCTCTGTGGCCGTCAACAGCCATTTCTCTTCCATCCACATCTTCACCTCCGACATCATCTCTACCTTCGGGATTACCACCACCCACCCCCTCCCTGCCATCTCCGTTTCTGCCGTCCACTGCAATCCAATAACCTCACTCACCCCCGCCCCCGGCGCCGGCCACATACGCACAAGCAACATCCGAAAACGGAACCAGTGATCAGCCTGACATAGTTCACCAATTTTGAAGCCGTTCAAGTCACTCGGCCGCGGAATGCCGCCATGTTCTCAAACAATTCTGCACAAAATGTAAACGAATCGGTCATTGACACACGTTGCCGATTTATCGATACTTATAGACAGGACCGGAGTCAAGAACATTACTGTAATTACTGCAGACGGTTCGCACATATAATTGACAAATGTAGAACTCGCGCTTATAATAACGTCAACCGTAATTCAAACCATGACAATAATCAGATAATGACCGAACAGTCCTTAAAACCGAACGACGCCCGGTGTTCTCCCGGCGGCACCAATAAACAGCGTTCACAGCAAATCACGTCCTCATCACAAGATCAATAAAAGACAAACCACCAGTGATTCAAATTAATGCCCCTAAATTGTACGAGAATTTGACATTCATAGTTGACACAGGTGCCCACGTAAGTTTAGAAAAAAATAACGTCACTAGACCAAAAGTTCTGCGTACAGCAAAAGAACGGCTATCCCTTACTGGTATTACCAACCAGACAATCGACACAATTTCTAAGACCCAAACTCACATCAATGAAAACAGCCACACGTTACATATGATCCCAGATAACTCCCTTACTCAGCAAGACGAACCCCTCAAGGGGGTCGCACCTTTAAACGCCTGTCGTGAAACAAAACCCCTCGCGTTCGAACATCTCCTTCACGATTGTACCTCTCACGCTACCAGATCAGCCGACATATTACACGTATGCGATTACGATCTTGCTGGCTCTGACGTAGTTGCACACCTTACATTAAGTAACTCTAAATTCTTTCACAACACATCTCAGCAAATTTTTCGAGTACCAACGCTTGGACTCACCGATCTCACGCAATTAAACACAAAACCAGACCAAGTCTAAGTCCTTCCAGTAAAATCAAACTGCCAAACGTCAAACACTGCAATCGATAAGACTTTCGAAAGACAGAAAGATATACCCTGGACGAACTCGATCAAATACCGACGAATCAGGCAATCCGACTCCACCTAAGAAACGGAGCAACCCACAACCGACGGTTATTGAAAAATCTTTCGATTCTTCACGCAGCTAATCTTCTGACGACGAGGCACTCATGTTGTCACTTCTCCACTGTAAAAATAGCTCTCGTGATCCCGCAGTTGAACGTTGTCGAAAAATCTATACCTCCAGTAACTTGGAATCACATAAAAAACCGAACTTAGCACACCAGGCTGACATATCTGACAGTTCCGATGACTTGATGACACCCGACTCCGACTCAGAGGGCTATGACGCAGACTCAGACGAACGACTGTCCAGGTGTTCTAACTCAAAATACTATAATACACCAACATACGCCGACTTTTTGCTAGACAGACGGCATCAGCCGTTAAGACGCAACGTCAATATCAAAGAAACAAATACCGACTTATTCGACCAGAATGACAACTTAGCCCACTGCATATCATCCGATTGCAAATTATCACAAGGTGTTGCCATAAAATTGGTGCAACGAAAAATCGTAGACCGAACCCAACTGAACGGATTTTCTCCGGCAGTTACCGACGTCATTCCGACCCCCCCCCCCCCCCCCCCCACGGTGATAAATACATATACAACTTGGTGACTAAAACAAAGTATTATGAAAACCCACTCCAAAAGACTTCTTCCAAACCCTGACAAATTTAAAAAATATTTTGTTCGAAAACAAGATAAAATCCATATCAATTCCAAGACTAGGCTGCGGACTGGATAAACTAGATTGGAAGTCCGTACGCTGCATGATCCATTATATATTCAAAAACTCTGACATTAACATTAAGATCTGTAAAAACGACAGTTCATCCTGTACCACTTGGAATCAAGCCGATCCAACAGCTGTGCAGGTCAGTGTTTGAGCCACTCTTTCGCCCGCTGCACCGCAGCCACCTCAGCCTTTACCTCGATTTCCCTTCTCACCTGTTCGTGACACATTAAACCCCCCAGTAGCCGGATTCTGCAACTCTTTACCGAGTACTATCGATAACGTTAAGTGGCGACGTTTGTCGCTTGCACTATCGATGGTTGAGACAGACAGTGATTCTGTAACTACGCGTCATCGAACAAAATCGTTGCAAGATGTGCTGTGTGTGAAACGACAAAAGTCAACAACTTTTATTGAAATGTGATAACGTCGCATATTACTATGAATTGTATGGGGACTTTAGTGATTTTAGGTAATATAATGTAAGGTGTCGGTCGCATCTGTGTAAATTTATATAAGCGCGGTTAGCTTGCCCGTTGTGTCAACAATAGTGAAACTGCTTATTCCTTTGTTCAAACTACCGTACTTTAATCATTTGAACCTACGATAAATTCTGTTTAAATCTTGTTTCAAACTATGGCATCGTAAGTATAATATAACAATTATACATCATTTTAAAATCTGATGAAATTGAATATCAGTATGACATAATTTATAAACGTATATCTAAACGCTTTGTAAAAAAAGAATTAGAAGCGGACGGGCGACGGATGCACAATTAGCGGCAATGGTGCAGTTTTTCGAAACACACAAAGGGATTGCGGAAGAGAAATTCCTAATTATGAATAAAAAGGAAGAACTCCGTAAAAAATAGGATCAATTGGCAAATGCTTTAAATATAGCAAAAGGTGCAACCAAAACCACAGCTCAATGGCAAGTAGTACGTATAATCCAAGACATAATATTTTTAATTATATTTTACCAATTGCAATATAAATAACTTGAACGATCAAATTTCATGTACACAGACTTGAAGAGATATGAAATGTCGAACATCACAGAAAGCACGTGAAATTACCAATCAGCGTAATGCAACAGGCAATAAAGAAATTGACGAAGTTCCATTGACACCATTAGAGCTAAGAGTCATTGGAATCACTGGCAAAAACTACGTTGCAGGTAGCTTTGATTGTCCAGGTAGCGTTCCTGAAAAAGAGGTATTTATTATATAGTTTGTGGAAATTATATTTAAGTTGACATTGAAGTAGTTGAATACATGATTTGTAATACACTATTAATACTCCCATTGTAACATTGAATTTTTGTTTCGTTGACTTGAAATAGGAGTTACAAGAACAGCTTGCTGCAGGCGACTCCTCACCATTATTAAAACCTCCACGTGTAATTAGCATCGTTGACCACATAGCGAGTACATCAACATGCACTGATGTTTTTGAATCAGACGTTGCCAATGACTATGGAGATAACGGTATGCTTTTGTTATTATGAAGTATTCTGAATCGTTGTTCCATTTCAAACATTATTATTTTTAATACCGATAGAAAACCCCAATTTTGACCTCATTGACTGGGAATATATGGAATTGAGCAACACCGATGAAGGCATTGCAGAAAGTAAAGTGCAAGTCAAAAATATAAAAGAAAATATAGAAAAACACGCACTAATAGAAACATTGGATGTACAAAACAAATCGGCAGCAGTCAATGCCAAGAGCCACCGATACTTCAAAGATTAACAAAAAAAAAACCTTACACAACCGACAGTGCCCCAACTACAGGACCAAGAGAACGTATGTATTCTCAATTTGCATTGAACTTAGAATGTTGTACGTGATTCTGTCATAAATGTTACATGTGTACAATATCATCATTTATGAATTTTAAAGAACACTGATACGATATCGAATATAGACTATGTACTAACAATTATGCTATTCTGTTTCAAGGAAGACAATCTAAACAATTATCTTCTACACGGGACCAGTTTGCAGCAATTGCTGAGTCACATGCCCAATCAACGATGGTTAGTTGTAATTTCAGTAAAACTGCTATCTATTTACTATATGATATAGGATAATTTTCATTTACACAAACTATTTTCGCAGATGCTAGCTGAAGCTGCAAAATTACAGGCAGAAGGGACAAAGCGTCATGCTGATGCTATGGGTCGATTGACAGAAGCGATGGAACGTCAAGCTGATGCAGCTGTGCAAAACGCTGAAATGAAAAAACAAGAATCGAAGTCATGCCTCAGCTAGTGGAAGTACTATCACAGATTTTACCAACTCACCAATAATAGTACAGTATAGTGTAGTGTAGTGTAGTATAGGACTCCATCGTAAACAACAAACTATTGAACATGGACCAAAGTTTATATCAATAAGTATTATTTAAATTCAAAATGCCAAAACGTATTATAGTCAAAATATAGATATTATGTACTCGTTTTATGATATACAAATATAATATTAAAATGTTAAACCGATAAGTGATACAGTGAAAATATAGATATATGTACTCGTTTTAGAATATACAAATATAATATCAAAATGTTAAACCAATAAGTAATATATAAGACATTTAAATACACGTTATAGTTTTATAATAATAATAAATACATATATTATTATTCAGATTTTACAAATTTATTGAAAATTCGGTAAACTAAATTT
Source organism: Neodiprion pinetum (assembly GCF_021155775.2). Lineage (NCBI taxonomy): Eukaryota > Metazoa > Arthropoda > Insecta > Hymenoptera > Diprionidae > Neodiprion > Neodiprion pinetum. The sequence continues at coordinate 13,303,052 of NC_060235.2, read as the reverse complement.
AATATTATGTCGTATTACATTGTGATATGCCTCGGTTTCACGGACGCGAACCAAGCAAGAACTACCCATCCCTTTGCCCAGGGTACCGCTATCCTTAGACGGCTAGCAGGCCCATACAACCGTATACTTGAGTATGGCCTACGCGCCGCGTCAGCCAAGTCAGGGGTACGGAATTTGCCAGAAACAAAAACATAAAACCACCCCTGACTTGTGCCACCTCCACTGCGATACGTAAGCATATCTTGGGTATATAACAAACGGCCGGACCCAAAAGTCCCAGTGTATTGACATTCATAGTAGTCTGCGCTCCGCTCAGCAAAATCTCAAAATTAAATCAATCGATGAATAGTAACTTGTTCCCCCGTACCAATATTATGCATCTTATGGTCTACATCCACCGTAACAACATTATATCTTTCATAATCTAAATCATGCATGTATTAACCGATCTTGAATACGGCGAGCAAGTGCAAGAGGCGGAAGATTATTGTCGTCATCATCATCCATGTTCGCCATGTTAGGTATATTTATCACATATTCATTTGGATCCTCATACATATCTGGTTGTCGCCCAAAATCAATACGCATATTGTGTAATACTGCGCAGGCATTAACAATTTTTCCAGCCATTCCAGGCTCATATTGCAAAACTCTGTGTTCAGAAAGACACCTCCACGTACTTTTAAGCGCTCCAAACAATCGTTCAACACAGTTTCATGCACTACACAACGATTGATTATAATTGAAACGTGGGGTTCCTTCTCGTTCATTAGGTAATGGAGTCAGGCATGGTTCCAAGGGGTAACCCTGGTCACCTGATAAAATATTCAACATGATGAGTAATTTATTTATCAATGAATCACCATGTTAAAAACTACTATTCATAAATGTTACAAGTTTCAAGTTACAACTTACCAATAAGAAACGTTCTTTCTCCTCGATTATATTCACGCTCCATTATGCGTCGTACAGAGGATGTACTCCATATGTATGTATCATTTCTTGCCCCAGGATAACGTGCATTGATGTTTAATATCGTTAAATTAGGATCACATATCTGCATGGAAAACGTTTTCATTATCCATAGTTGTGTGTTTTATTACACTCGTATTTGCTACGTATCTACGTGATAACGGTTAAAAATTGTACCGCTCGCACATTGAGTGAGTGATATCCATGGTGATTAACATATGCCACCTGATGTTCTCTAGGCCCAAACAATGCGACATGAGTGCAATCAATTGCTCCAATAGCTCCTTGAAATGGTTGACGTGCGGTGACAAATTGAGATGCTGCTCGTTGCCGGTCTTCCGGAGTCATGGGAAATTGTACCCATGGCTTTAGTAATCGTTCATTGATGGCATTTGTGACATCACGAATGCACCGGCTCACTGATGACTGACTTACTGAGATATCGCACTGGTCTCCTCCTGGACGTTGATAATAACCGGTAGCATAAAATCTCACAGCTGTTAATACCTGTCACGTGAATATACTAAGTATAGTTCACAATAAAATGCAAATGGGTAATTGGCATGCAAACATAATACTCGTGTTTGGACTAAGAGTCCACTGTCCCTCACACGTTGTAAACTAGGCTGTAGAGTGTCAATCAGGTCTGCTGCAAGTTGTGGGTTTATGCGGTATAATTCAATAAACTCTTCATTTGTTAAATCAAATGAGTCTTGCTCTCTTCGCATCAACTTGCGTTCTAATGTTTGTTCTAAACGCCTGACTCTATAATCTAAATTTAATACATCCATCGCAAGATGACCCTCTGCCATCCTGTAAAATTTTGAATGAATTCAAAATTTAAAACAACTTGTATTACACCTCATAATAAGTTTACACGGATGACGCGTAAACATCGCAATGCTTTATAAACAAACATAACCTATCAGTTATCAGATTTCATTGAATCAATCATTTGACTTGAATGATAAAAACATATATAATACAGAAAACTTGGCACTTACCTCAACTATAGCCACTATACTTCAGTATTAATAACCGAATAAATTGATTCACAATGGCATAGAACGTTCTTGTAACTCCGTATAATGGCTTTTTACTCTTTTTCTTTAACCAAAGGCGCCTATTGCGCGTAGCTTATGTAGGTAGTACTATAAAACACAACATTCAAGCCTAAACGAGCGTTCTTCAGTCCTCGTTAAGCTAAGCAACATTCGTCGATAGTTAGCGACGCGGCCGTCCAACAAACATCGACATCACGGCTGTAGAGAATCACTTCAAACTAAAAACGTCGATAGCATTGGTTAACGATAGCGATAATTATCGATAGCGAGTTACAGAATCCGGTTACAGATCTTCTCCCGCACCATAAGCGCGCGTCACACGCTCCTAGCCTCCTTCGCCACCCCCTCTCCCTGCCCAGAGACGCTTTTACAATTCATCCTTCTCACCTTCCAATTACTCCTTCTGCCCCCCCTCCCCGTCACCTCCGCTGGTAGTTTCCTATAACAGCTCCGCAGACGAGCTACAGCAAACCCTGCAGCAACAAAACACAAAACTGACACCTACTGTGACAGGAATTCCCGTCCTCGCGCCTTCGTCCCTAGTTCACAAGTTTACCTACTCAATGAGACCGAAACGAAACTCGGAGACAATTACAAAGGGCTGTACTAGATGAAACGTACCATAAACCATATCAGTGCTGAAATATATCTCCCGAATAACAAGACAAAAGTAGTCCACATGAATAAACTTAATACAGCACGCTGACGTTACTATAAATCAACCCCGACTCTCGTTTCTGAAATCTCCCCCCCCACCATCCCGCGCCACGCACATTCTACTTCCAAAATATTATGTCATGACACCACTACATCATGAACAACCAAACGTCGATAATGAAGTTATCAACAGCTCCACAATTAATTGGCTGACCGGATCTTAATCAGACCTTATTTTCATAACGTATTATTACAGGTCCTTCATAACTGTTAACGGCACTAATAACTCGGTACCATACTCGATGAAGCGAATAGAGCCAAATCCGGATCTCTATTTCGAACAACTAAGAAACCTTCGGACCTTTAACAACGAATGGATAATGATCAACTTTATCGACCTCGGTAACATATTCCAGGAATTCAATCGCATCTCCGAATATTTAGACATGATTCGTCATGAATGTACCGCAACATGGAACCATTGTAACACAGGTGACCATATACGCATGTTGACCCAGAGATTGAATCCGTCCAGGAAATACCAGACTCAAATAAAAAAATTGATAGGCCACCGCCTCAACAGCAAATCCCATGTGGAATTGGCTAAACTCGTAACACGTCACAAAAAAACGAGGTGCCATATACTTCATAGGCGCGATCGCAAAAACACTTTTCGGGACGCTAGACGCAGAAAACGGACAATGCCTAAACAATCAAATCGACAACTTGTATAATGACATAAAACACTTAGCGACACTACTTAACGAACAAACACACGTTGTACAGTCAACTTTCGGAATCTATAAAAATAAACTCGACAACATTATACAGCGTGGTTGTGACTAAGATGATGTACTCATAATACTTACGAACCAGGGAATTACTTCCAAAGCTCAAATATCAAATAACAAATTCGCAATAGCTCTCATTAATCGTTTAGTCGACCTAGACGTATATATGAACAAGTTTGAAATTGATCTAAGTAACCTGGTTGAAGCTATCTTATTCGCACAAAATGGTATCATTCACCCAAAGGTCCTGTCCCCAGCACAGATCATATCCAGTCTTCAACACATTCAAAATTTGAAACCTCAACTCGAATTTCCGATACCTATGGACGCTCCCTACGCTGGAGGAACTGAATAGCATATCGAGCTTAGACATCGTTTACATCGAACCACGTCTGATTCACGTCATAACTATCCCATTATTAAATAACGACGATTTTAACCTTCTTCACCTACTTTCAATACCTGCAAAACAAAAATACGACTCGACAGATAATAATTCGCGTTCATACAGCCCGCAAGCGATTACGTAGCGATAGCCTTCAATCGCACATCGTACTTCCAATTATCGGAACTCAGTTTTTCAAAGTGCATCCCAACTGAAAACATCTACATGTGAGGACTAAACCAACCTCTGTTCCGTATCGGAAACCATAAACTTTGCGAAGTAGACCTATTCTTGAATCCTTGGCAATTAGCAACCACAAACTGCGACATGAGACTGGCATCATTCACTGGCACGTACTGGACTGCATTGCCTAACTCGAATTCATGAATCTATTCTGCTTCCAAAACAGCAACGATACATAACTTATGTCCCAGCGACTTCACGTACCGTGTTCCGATTTCAGGCGCTGGCACCATACATCTTAATAACACGTGTACTGGACATACTAGAGAGACGACCCTGACTACTAGCAGACGTTTCTAATCAATTGAATCCAACTCATATATTCCTGACTTTCATCTTGATCTGCAAGCAATCTACAAAAATCTCAATTTAAACTCTTCAACTAATCTATCAACGGTATCTATCTCTCCATTAAGGAAGCCCTCGTTTGTTAACATCCATGACTAAGCCGTCACTGGTATAACTTTACGCGAGATAGAGAGACAAAGCACTGACATCAGTACTTGCTATCGCGCGCGTCAAGGTACTTACCTTCTCACAAACAACCTTACCTACGCCCGTATATCCCTCATCGCTTTTGCCCCCATATACTTAATTTTGAAATTTTTACTGTTCTCTAATATCCTGAAATTGTGTGCCGCATATGCCACCGAAATTCGAAACCCAAACAATCGCGGCCCCGCCATTTGACCAGATCTGCTGTACCCACTATCTCACATCCTTACATGTTTCCTGAAAACATTGAGCATACCCAACAGTCCCAAAAATCAAAGCGCCCCTCCCAATCCCCGGCCAGGCTAGCGCTATCAGCTAATGACGACCTTGCACGCTCTCCGTGGTTAGATTACGGGATGCTTGACCGACCTTAACATCTCGCCACCATGGCTCCTGTATCGCAGTTAATGTCATATACCGCGTTATCGTTCCTACCCAATCTCCGGCTCTCACACGACAATAATTGCTATATGTTTACGCTTGTCTGCTATTTACAAATCTACATTACTGTATACTTAGGACGTAAGCCAACTCCGACTATAACTACATCAAATGGAATAAATCCTACACTGCCTACAAAACCCCTTGAATTCTTTCGATACTTTTAAGAAGCATTGTAAACTGGAAATAAGTATACTAACCCGCTTAAACCCGCAATAACCCTAGGCGCTCATCATAAAATCATTCGATGTACCATCATAATATGTACTACCTTCTGTACCGAATATCCATCTTCACAACAATGATAACATGACAAATCAACCAATCTGTACCTAGTTTAAGCTCATGTTCAATAAATATTTCAATTACCTTCCTTTAGTATAAGCCCAATTTGTAAACACACATGTTATAATTCTCAAATGTCTAATTCGTACAGGTAAATATTTCGATTGATCTTTAAGTTCAATTCACAAGTAATCACATACTTATGGGAACACATATATTGTTACATCTAGGTATCGTTCAATATCCAACGTTTTAAACTAAACCGCTATGAACATATTCACCTTGTAATCATACATTCTCAAAATATTGTATTCACAACTTCCGCATATGCATACCATGTACCATCTTAATCATTTATAATAATACGACACACACACAATCGAAGCTTCACTCACTCATCATAACGCAAACAGATTACAAAGTTATGTATAACAGATTATAACCAGCGACTTCAATCGTTTCCGGCTATTCGATCCCCGACTTCTTCTAATTCTAAACATTCGCTCGCCCTCCATCATGAATGTTTCCTTCAAGGGGAGGGGCAGGGGAGGGGGGTGTTACGTCCGGCATATCACCACACGTCCCCCTCATCCCTATCATTTCATTTCTATCCTCCTATTTCCATTCTGGCTCACTCCACTCGCTTTTTGCCGACTCTGCTATTTCTATTCCCCACCATTTTGCACACTTTACGTCTAATCCTCTTTACCTCAGGCATTCCGATTCCAAAGTTCGACACGAACAAGTTTTTCTTTCCAACACTTAACAATCTTAAGTGTAAGTTTACTCATCAATTGTGAACTACATACTCCACTCAAAACTACTCCGCGAATTATCCAACCAAATATACAGTTCATACCTCAAACACTCAAACGGTATTTAACCCTATCCCAAGTTCCGGTTGTCTCCGGACGTGAAGGTTTAGACGTAAGGTGTGCAAAATGGTGTGGAATAGAAGTAGCAGAGTCGGCAAAAAGTGAGTAGCATGAGCCAGAATGTAAATATGAGGATAGGAATAAAATGATAAGGATACTACAAGGATCGTGGGAGAGTGGCAACATAAGGGAGACGTGTGGTGACACGCCGGACGTAACAGTGTTACGAGAAATAAGGCTAGTAGAAGAAATTCAGTTTTTTTTAATTAAAAAAAAAATAATAGAAATAAAAAAAATACCACCCTGAAAAAACTCGAGGATTTACAGAAAATGTCAAAGTTTATTATGATAAAAAGAAAAAAAAATCAAAATTGGTTATCATCCAGAAATTTTCGATCTTTTCCAAAAATTCAAAAACAACGATGAAGATAGGTTTCAATAATTCTTTTGTAGTTTTTTCAAAAAGCGCATTGTAAGACAGAAATCGTTTCAGAAAAAACGTTCCGATAAGTCAAATTTTGGAAAAGTTATAACTATTCCAAAAAAGCTATTATTTCAACAATTCATTACTTTTTTTGGCGTCGTAAAAATATTTGAAAAAATTCTGAGCAACCTATTTCATAAGGTAGAAATGGAAAAAAAAACTTTCAGCCAAATCGAAAGGGGTCGGGTTCAAAAGTGGTCGATTTGGCGTGGAATGCCCCATACATATTATATACATCACTGTACAATGTCGAATTGTACCACATACGCTACGATGCAGTAAATATAAAGCCAAAGCACATCTCATAACTTGAGGTCCAGTTTATTTACATGGCCTACAGCCCCACGGAAGCGTGTAGGTCGTGTCGTGGAATACGATCCGCTTGTCGTCATTCCATCTCACAAGGAAACTGCCTGAGGTGTCCCACTCCCGATTTCGACCATTTGACGATATGTTGTTCTTCATCGAAATCTAAGCGACACATTTTTTTTTTTATCGGCGAAAAAACGGTTTAAAGCGGTGAAATCAGCCGCCAAAGTTGGGCATCCTCAGTGGTTGTTTCATAGTTTCGCATACTTCCGGTTGCGATATTTGAATGAAACCAATTAGAGAATAATTCTTATGATCAATAATGAAAAATGCATTTTGGCCGGTTACGATGGGGTTGAATAGTCGAAAATAATAGAGGTTGAAAGTTGAAAAATTTTTATAACTAAAAAACTATCATACGGATTTTAATGAAATTGATTGCATTTGAAGCAGCAGTAAAGTAAAGGATACACGTTTTTGCGTTCTCCGAAATAACGTCACTTAGGGGGTGAACTACCCTTATACACGTGCAGTCGAATTCCCATTAGAATCGCACTATTCTGCTTCAATTCATCTTATCTAACATTACAAAGTTTTTTCTAAGCTACAATTTAGGAGCTTCTTCATTGCAATAAATTTCGGTTACATTTATAACAAAAATCACTCCCACAAATTGCGAAACGGTTTCTGGAATAGTTTCTCATACGATCGTGAAATCTTCCGGAGCTCGGTATTTCAGTAGTTTGTGAGGTTACTGGAATCGATTCCGAGCTCACAATTTTGGAATCAACATGGCTAATGATGGAAACACTTAGGACTTTCGTTATTATTTTTTCCAAAACATCAAAAGAAATCGGAAAGTTAACATGGAATGGCTTGTATACCATTGAAGAAATGAAAGTTATCGTGTGACGCAGAAGCACCAAAACAATTAGATTTTGTTTCGGCGAAGTTCTAATTTTATCTGCCTATTGCGACGTATTATGCGAGACATATGATAAAAATAAATCAGTTGTTTTGGTTGACTGGCCAGACAATAAATGTAGTCGTTATGTGCAGCCGAGCATCAATTGGTATTATTGATTCTGACCTTGCAATTTTGGAATCATCACATAGTAGATGGCACAGAATTATATAAATATGATATTGTTAGACTTATGAAATAAATACAACGAATGAGGGAAATCGGGATCTATTTTATTTTATAAATCCAAACACGTCAGTATTGCTCTAAGTCTATAGTCTAATTATTTTTTTCTTTTCCCGTCTGATTTCTTCGCTATCCGTCCACCGTCAAGTGCACATTATTGTGCACCGATGAATAAAAATCTCGACTTACTACGAACCCTACAATGTATTGAATGACAACAATAATTGGTTATTCTTCGGCAAATTATTTCCGTATTCGGAGGAATATGCATTGCATTACTCATTATAAGTACTGCAATAATGGTAATCGTCGAAAAAATGACAAAAACATAAGGACTTCTTGCACAAGGAATGACGAGTAATCGCAATATTATCGCATCCTGTAATTTCACAATGTGAGGAACACGTTTCTCTGAACCCAAAGTCCACAGGATTTTCGAATCTTTCTGGCTTCACTTTGGTGTAACTACTTTTGAACCAAAAATACTTGAAAAGGTTGACATATCATGGACATGATAATTAATTGTGAGTCAGGGATTGCAATTCAATAATGTTATGTCTCAGATGTAAATTTAGATCATAATTCATCAATAAAACACTGTAAGAGCAAAGTCTGATAAAATTTTTCCACACCCTACAACCATGAACGTCAAGGGGTTGGGTCTTTCCGGTTGTTCCTTTGAGGATAGTTTGCAATAAAACGTCTCTACTTGGAGGTGTTGCCTCACGTACAGCTACAGGGCAGTGGCCACTCCATGAATCAATCAATAGTGCACTTTTTGAACCAACGTTGGGGAAAAAAACATGTAGCAACCAAGTTTTAAAATGTTCTGAAAATATAATAATATGATATTTACTACTGTACACACTACTTTTCCATTTCCATAAAGGAATAATCATGGAATTTATAACCCGTTTATACCTGAAGTAAATTTACCGGACTTCGATACTTCTATGTACATATTATCTGGTCCAAACAATGTCTGTTGCACAATTGGACTGAACATACCACTTGGTTCTTTTAGAACCAAATAAAGTGGGAAAAGAAGTATTCCTTCAGCTGATATAGTTGGCTGAATTGTGTAACTGTGTGTAGTAAAAGCAACTGACTGCACTAGGCATTCCACCTTCTTTTCTTCTTCGACTGCTAAAGTTCTCCCAGAATGCATTTCTAATTCGAAACCACTTTCATCTGAATTATACACATTCGATAAACCGTATATTTTTAAATTTTGCTTCACACCTGGTAGAAATTGTTCAGCTTGTTCTCTCAAACTTTCGGCATTTTGAATGGTTTTTTTTTTTTGGTAATAAAGTTATTAATTTTCCTCGATACAATATGAACGGCAATTTCCAATAAATTCGCCCAATGTTCAGATGCTTCAAACCAAAAATCTTCATGGCCTATTTCTTTCTGGGCTTGTAGCGCCCACCTTCGTAAATCACTATCGTGCACCTATAATCTAGCATCAACAGCGAATTTGAAGTTCTGCCATGTGTAGTCACAAACTTTAGCAGTTTCCGGCTTTCATGTTTCGCCCTTATTTAAATAATGAGCCCAGCGGCGTAATTGGCGAACATATTTCACTTTTTTGAACTTCTGGCGGACACTTTCAATATTCAAATTTTTTCTCCAGATCTCCAATAATCAACTGCTCTTGACTTGTATTCGTATGACATATTCTTGTCATTGCTGGTGCATGCGTCTGGAGGCGATTTTGGTTCATAAATTGCAGATGACCATTCTTCATCCGCTACTATTTCCATTTTGAAATTTTTATAGTGTTCTGCAAAGTACAGGCAACTTTCTTTCCCCATATCAACGCCAGTGTATTCATCCATTGTATTTAACAATATGCTTTCAAAATGATTTTTCAACTGTATTTCCTCATCACTTATGAGCGTTTGATCAATATTTATCGCTCGAAATGTTGTCACGAGTAACTGTATAACGAATAAATATTTGTTTCTTGGATATAGAGGTCAATGAAAATGATGTCAATTTGTTAACCGCAACAGGCAGATAAAATTAGAACTTCGCCGAAACAAAATGTAATTCTTTTGGTGCTTTTGCGTCACAAGATAACTTTAATTTCTTCAGTGGTATACATGCCATTCCATGTTAAATTTCTGATTTTTTTCAATGTTTTGGAAAAAAATAATAACCAAAGCCCTAAGCGTTTACAGCATCAGCCACGTTGATTCCAAAATTGTAAGCTCGGAATCGATTCCAGTAACCTCACAAACTACTAAAATATCGGGCTCCGGGAGATTTCACGATCGTATGAGAAACTATGCCAGAAACCGTTAGGCAATTTGTGAGAGTGGTTTTTGTTATAAATGCAACCGAAATATATTGAGACGAAGAAGCTGCTACATTGTTGCTTAGAAAGAGCTTTGTATAGTTAAATATGACGAATTCGGCTGCACGTGTATAAGGGTAGTTCACCCCCTAAGTGACGTTATTTCGGAAAACGCAAAAATACGTGTCCCCTACTTTTGTCTGCCGTTTCAAATGCAAATAATTTTATCAAAATCCGAAAAACATTTTTTTAGTTATAAAATTTTTTAACTTTCAACCCCTTCAACTTTCAACTACTGAACTCTGTCGTAACCGCCCTAAATGCATTTTTCATCATTCGTCATAGGAATTATTCTCCATTTGGTTTCATTTGAATATCGCAACTGGAAGTATGCGAAACTATGAAACAACCACTGAGAATGCCCAACTTTGGGGGCTGATTTTACTCCTTTAAACCGTTTTTCCGCCGATAAAAAAAAAAATACGTGTGGCTTGGATTTCGATGAACAATGACATATCCTCGAATGGTCGAAGTCGTTGGGGGGGGGGGGGGGGGGGGAGACCGTAGGCAGTTTCCTTGTCAGTGTTAGCTTCTTCTGTTCCACAGTATGAACTTCATGCTTCTGGCTTAATACCAAATTCTGATGTTTTATTACATTTTTATGTTTTAAAGCACATTCCTTATAATCGTTGAAAGTTATTGTTTTTCATGCTTTCACACCCTTGACCCGTTTTGAATCTTTCTTATCTCCTCACACTCGAAATAAATATAATTCAGCTCCTAATCCAACGAATTCTAACATTATCTTTCCATTATTTTCGTCTTTCATTAGGCCGAGGACTTTTTTTATTTCCTAAAGGCATTCCATAGACGTTACCATGTGGGCAACGGTACGGGACACGTGTCGAATTTGTACAAGTCCTTCTTTCATACACTAGTATATGTGAGGGACAGTGAATTGATAGATTAAACTAGCTGTAACAGTGTACATCAATTTTGCATAGTTTCCGAATTTCGTTATAACATAATTATAGTGGAAATCGTAAACGCAGGTTTTCGAAAGATCTAGAATGGAGAAGCCTGCATACAATGGCTTATTTAATTCGACTATCGTTTTACTTGATTCAACTATTATCATATTATCCTCCAAAATCGTGCAGCTATGGAAATTTGGTTTGGCAACAGCAACACTAGCACTGTATCTTTCATCCTATTTCGTTATCAGCCTGAAATCCTTGTACTTCCCAACATTTTCCATCGTTTCATTGGAAAGTGCGGGATTCATTGGTTTATAAAAGTTTTTTTCGAATTCATTAATGAATTTTTTCCGTAAATCGGTATTTAAATATACATAATTTTTGATTCATGGTGTTTGCTGGAATTTCAGAACTTTGTGAATCTTAACTGACCTTAAGCCCGATTGCAAACATTGTTTGAAAACGCGATAATGAATAACATCGTTTTGTTTGGAAAGTAGCTTGGTGGTCAATTTCCACTGTTTACTATTTGATGGATCAAACGAATTTACCTCAACTAAAGTTCGATCTAAATTATATGCTGGTCTCGTTCCAAAGGATGACAAAACGTAGTATCTCTAGTTCCACTGCGAGGCCGCGACGTGTACAGAGTAAAAAGACAGAATACCCTGCCTCTCTATCTGGTTACGTCTATGCTTCATACTTTTTGTAGTTTAAAATAATAGAATTATAAAATAAGGAAATAACAGTTCGTTACTTAATATTTCCTTGAGGTGTGGTGCAGTTTTAAGTAGAGCTTTGGGGTGGGTTGTAATCCTCTCGAAAGAGACCAGCATATAAATTGGATCGAACTTCACTTGAGGTATGTTCGTTTGATCTATCAAATATATCTGGTCTCGTTCTCGGGATTACAAAACGTAGATGTTAAGAGTTCCCTTTTGTTTCATAATTTTTTGAAATACAATCTGAAAATACACTTTTTTTTACATATATCTCTTTATATTTCTATATACACATATGTAGACAGTAGACAATACATGAAATACAGCTGATAGGTTTTGAGTCGCGACACGGGCAAGCGGCGAGATTTGACGCAGAGACAGCAAGTAAACAATGCACGCAAGTATGCGTCCATGCGTGAGGACGATTTTGAGTTTTGTGATACACACATTTAACTAGTCCGATACTTTGCCGAAACACTTTGATTATTACTAATACACTAATAGTAATAGTTTGTCATTAATGAATGAAGATTTTTATAAGAACACGGCATCTGCAAACGCTTTTCCGGTTTCTTTGAAGGGTCGGTTATAAAATCTTGCAAATACTTGCGAGGATTTCGACCAACCAGCTGTTTCTTCAATTCCATCAATATCTACGTCCTTTCGTAAGGCGGACGAGGTCGACGCGTGCCTAGAACTATAGGCTATAAATTCCTCGTTTACCTTGCTCTGCGTTAGAACAGTTCTTATCCACTGTCTAATTTTTTACGTAGAGGCCTTTTTGTACGGTTTCTTATGAGTGATTGATAACTCGTCACAGTCTTTTCTCAAGTCTTTGGTTACTTTCAAATATATCCCTGTTGTACTGACTGTACAGAGATGATGTTTTTCTGAGAAGGGAAGTTTCAGAACCGGTTATTTAACTCCTGCTCTGGACGTCTTTATAAGGTCCATAATCTCTTCCTCCAGGCTATCAAATAGTCTTTTAATATTTCTGATTTTGATGAGCGAAAGCGTCTGGAGTCTGTGAGCCGTGCCTAGAGCCAATAAGGTAACTAGCTTACCAGTCAGTTCAGATAGTTTCAATGTTTTAAGTTGGTATAACTTAGATAGGTAATCTAAAACTATAGTCGGGTCCCACGTTCTATTGTATCTAGGTTTCAACGGACGGCATTTGCATACCTCTCTGAAGAATCTGTTCAGGATTATACTTGATGAAAAATTTTCTTTCAGTATCAGAGATATTGCTGCTCTCATAGAATTCAAGGAAACCGTAAGATACTCCTATCTGGAATTTGTCCGAAAGAAATTCCAACAAATCTGTTTCCTTGAATGATAAAGATCGATCTTCTTTGTTTTACAATATTGCCAACAGCTCTCAATTGGGCTTGAGTATTGCCTTACAGTTGCTTCGGATAAGGAAGCCATCAGTGTTTCTGTTGCAGGAATCGAGATTTTCCTCTTTGTAAATGCTGTCCTGATAACTTACCGGCAATCAATGATAGTTTGTTGGCCAGAGGAAGTTGGATTGATCTGCATGGCGATAATAATAAGAACCTGGACGGTTGTAATATTAATGTTTCTTCCAAAAGGAGGGAGTAGAACCTGGGGAACCAAAGCTCTGGGGTCCAAAATGGTGCAACCACAATACCTCAGGCTTTATCAGTTATTATTTTTTGCATGACTCTTGGTATAAGAGAGAACGGAGGGAATGCGTAGAAAGGATATGTAGACCAGTTTAATGTAAACGCGTCAATGAAAGATCTTCCGCGATCTTTGAACCATGAGCAAAAAACGTTACATTTAGTATTAACCCTAGAAGCGAAGAGGTCTATCTCTGACAATCCAAAACGTTTAATAATTTGTTCAAAGGCTGTCTCTGTGAGTGCCCATTCAGTGTCTATGTTACTGAGCCTTGATTCCCTGTCCGCCTTGACGTTCTCCTTTAGAGGGATGTACGATGTGAATATTCGAAGATTCCGCAGTTCCCACCATTGCCAGATCTTTTTTGCAAGATTATTCAGACGCGGATATTCAATTCCACCCTTACGATTCACCTAGGAGATTGCCGTCGTATTGTCTACCCTCAGGAGAACGTCGCAGCTATTGAGGTCAGGAGCGAATGTTTTTAAGGCTAAAAAGATGACGAGCAATACCAGATAATTGATGTGACACGCTTTCTCCTCAGCTGACCACAGTCAATGGCTCCCTTCTGCATTAAAGAAAGTGCCCCATCCCGACTGCGGTGCATCTGAGTAGATACGAATAATACTGAAAAGAGTGAAAGCGTGTAGAGTGGCGTGGTCGAGGCGGCCATTACAGCGTGCGAACAAGGCACGAAGGATGAGTCACAGTAAAAGTCACGGGCATCGTGAGAGTGAGTGCAGTGATAAATACGTCGGAAAATTTTGTGGAATTGTGTGGGTGTGGGCGAGGATTTATTATTCCGCTGGTTGGATTTATTGCGTGCTTGAGTTTTTTTTTGTTCTATCAAAAACAAAAGGATGCCGGACGATGGTTTGATGAACTAGGCGAAGCGGTTTGTTAAAACCGTTAGTATGAGTTTTGCGGGTGCACATGAATGAGAGAGAGAGAGAGAGAGAGAGAGAGAGAATATATCTTTTGTATATCTAGCCGCAAGGCCAAGGCGTGGCATCTTGTTATCGAGGAAAAGCAGATAGTAGTCTTCGAATGTTCCAGAGCGATAGACGTATTCTTAAACGAGTTATTCTTTTATCAACTTTAAAATAAAATTCATCTTCAATATTGAGTATATATATATTTCCAACAGTGGAAATTCCAAGTTACCGCATTATTTTATGCATACGGGATTTCAGACGTGGTAACCGGCGAGAAAGTAAAACCAACGCAGTCTGGTCAGGAAGTGCTCGCGAAAGCATAGGTAAAGGATGACGCGCGCGCAAAAGTTGTGATTTCGACATCGATCGACGATTCACAATTGCAGCCATTGCTGTCATGTGCGACATCAAAAGAAATGTGGGACATTTTATTGAAAGCTCACGAACAAAAGTCGACTATGAATGTGTTACTCTCAACTCAGAAATTCCATGAGTACAGAATGGCGTCATCGGATTCCGTAGTGCAACATTTCGCGAAAGTGTCCAACGTGGCTGCCCAGTTGAAAGACGTGGGTGAGCCGGTGTCTCAGATAACGCTCATTGCAAAGATTCTCGCGAATTTGGCTCCGAAGTACGCGAACTTTTTGACAGCATGGGACAGTGTTGATCCGGGGAGACAGATACTTGATAATCTTCAGGAACGATTAATTCGAGAGGAATTACGTCTAACGTCGAACGACGAAGAAGTGAGTGCGTTTACGGCTTTTCAATCGAAGAAAAATGATAAAAGAAGTGGAAAGCATGGCTCGAGCTTGAGAAGTGATTCACAGAGCTCAAAAAGTGAAAAACCTAAAAATTGTGGAAGTTTTTGTTACAAGTGCAAACAAAAAGGGCATTTTAAAAGAGAGTGTGAAAGCAAAGTATGGGTGAAAAATCGTAAAGACGGAAGTGAAACCGGTAAAGCACGTGATTGCCCGTTTGTCGCTGAAAGTTCGAGAAAAGTGTTAGAAATTGCGGGAAAACTCGAATCAGAGTTACCTCCGGCCGATATTATCGAGCAAGTTTTCGAGACCGAGCATAAAGAGGTCTGGGTGACCGATAGTGGGGCATCGAAGTACATCTCGTGTAAAAGAGACTGGTTTACCGTTTTTCGGTGTGTTGAAAACGGTGGTAAAATCTCCTTGGGTAATGACACGGAGTGCGACGTGGTCGGAATTAGAACTATAAACATTCTCCAGTACGTGAATCACGAATGAGTGAAAGCCCATATAGAGAACGTTTCATATGTGCCTCAAGTTGAGAAAAATTAATTTTCTGTGGGTATTCTCACGTCGAGTGGTCGCGAAGTCGTGTTTAAGGACAATTTTGTTAAAGTGAAAGACGAAGCAAGAGTGATCGCGTCACGGGGTAAAAATGAGAAACGAGATATATCGTATGTTTTTTCGACCGGATGTCGGTAAAGAGAGTGACGAAGTGAATGTCTCGGCTGTTGACGTGAAAATTTGGCACGAAAGATTTGGTCACCTGAGTAAGCGTGGAATGTAAGGCATACTGAAAAAGGAACTTGTTCAGGGAATGAAAATCAATCAAAAAATAGATTTCTTTTGCGACTCGTGCCAAATTGTGAAATCACATCGATCACCGTTTCGACAGTGTCAAGAAAAAGAAACAACAACGCCGGGTGAGGTTATTCACACTGATATCTGTGGTCCTATGGCGACTCAAGCCCCTGAGGAGCGCGTTTCATCCTTACACTTAAGGATGATGCCACGAGCTACAGGTTTGTATACTTTCTCAAACACAAGAGTGATGTGTTTGAGACTATCCGAAAATTTGAAAAAATGATCGAAAATAAATTCAAACGAAGAATGAGAGTCCGTAGATCCGATAATGGACTTCAATTTCGTAATAAAAATATGAATGAGTATCTGGAGTCTCGAGGTATCATGAGGGAGAATTCGGCACCTTATTCGCCGGAACGAAATGGTCGAATAGAATGCGACAATCGGAAAATTATTGAGAGCGCAAGAACCATGATTTTGGCGAGGAGCTTGTCTCCAAGTTTATGGGCTGAAGCAGCAAACACGGCTTTTTATCTTTTGAATAGTCTGAGTGCGTCGAGCATAAGAGAAGGAAAAACTCCGTTTGAAAACTGGGTAGGAAGAAAACCACGTCTCGATCATCTTCGTGTATTTGGGTCAGATGCTTTTGTAAATACACCGAAGCAACTGACGAGTAAGCTTCATGCTAGAGGGAAGAAGATGATATTTGTAGGTTATGAAGGTGAATCTACGAATTACCGTGTCTTTGACCCCAAGAAAAGACAAGTCATTGTGTCACGCAACGTAGTTTTTAACGAGAAAGAAGCCGTCGCGAAAAACGAAAAGAGACAAGAAGAAGAAGAAGAAGCAGAATTGATTTTTCCAAAAGATCAACAGGAAATCTTCGTGATCAACAGCGATGAAGAAGAGGAGTTCTTACCAGCGGAAGAGCAAGAGGAAGAAGAAGAAGAGGGACCGATCGAAATCTTAATCCAGTAAGAACAAAGCCGAATCTGAGAAATCGAGGTAACATAAAGCGTCCTATAAGGTATGAGGTAAATATAACACAATACTTGGAGCCATTTTTATTCAAAGAAGCACTAAAGAGTCCTCAAGCAGAAGATTGAACGCTGCGATAGACTGTGAGCTGCGTGCTCATGATCAAAACGAGACTTGGAAAATAGTACAAAGAAAACCCGCAGCAAAGATAATTTATTCTAAATGGGTTTTAAAATGTTTGAAGGACGAAAATGGTCAAGTCAGAAGGTACAAGGTGCGGTTATGCGCTCGAGGCTTTATGCAAGAGTATAGTGTAGATTTCTCAGAGATATTTGCGCTGGTACTAAGGTATGACTCGTTAAGAGTACTATTGGCAAAAATTGCAGCCGAAGACTTGGAAATGTTGAAATTTGATGTCGAGACGGCATTTCTACATGGTGAACTTCAAGGAGAGATACATATGAAAGTTTCGGAGGGGCTGAACGTCAACAGTAAACCTGCGAGCGATATACGCGACAGTGTTGTGTGTCGACTAAATAGGTCGTTATACGGGCTTAAAGAGTCACCGCGCTGTTGGAATGAAAGATTCAGTGATTTTCTTGAAGAATTTAAATTTAGAGAGTCTAAGGCTGATAAATGTATTTTTATAGGCGAAATTGAAGAAGAAACCGTGTATCTCGCGCTTTTCGTTGATGACGCTATGATCGCGAGTAAATATCAAAAAGTCGTTAATCCTGTGATGGATTAATTAATGTTATTCTTGGATATGAAGGTCACAACTCAAAACACTTTTTTAAAGCGGTAACGTTTCAACCCTGATGGGGGCCCTCCTCAGAACCGATTTATTTAAACATCTGTCACGAACAAAAATAATAAAATAATGTACAACACCGTTATAACAAAATTAAACATAAGTGGTTTAGATAATAAGCTGGGATGTTTATGCAGATATAAATGAGAGGAATTACCTAGTGTGGGATGACACTTTCAATTACAGCAGACAGGGCACACTCTTAAGTAGTGAATGCGTGTTGGTAAATAAATAATAAATAGAAACAATAAAAAACAAAAACCGAAACACACTGCGATCGCGATACGTAGTTCCCAAGACTTCATACTTGTTGTTAATTTGGTAAAATAAAATAAAACACACAGCCGTTATAGGTTTAAATCAAGAGCATATTTGCACATGTGGAACGTCCAGTGTGTAGTGGGGGGAGATCGATATCGATAGTTATCAGAGCAAACGCAGAGTCAACGGGTTAAAAGGAAACCAAAATTTTGTTAAGAAGGTAAAATCGAGAGCAAGCTCAGTCGGTAATGGATAATTACAATGGTTGTATCACAGAGGTGTAAATAGTACTCAGATGTTCGATGTCTTGTCTTCGGTTGACAGAATTGGGATGTGCAACAATATTGCACATTTCTAACAACAGCCTATTATAACACAATGGTTCAACGTCAATAATGCTGGCTTGAGAATAATTGAAAGAGTGGTCGAAATCGATGGCTGCCTCGTCAGTGCAGTATAATTATCCTCGTGTTCATGGATATTGCGTTTATGCTCGGTTATCCTGGTGTGTAGTTGGTTCAACGTCAATAATGCTGGCTTGAGAATAATTGAAAGAGTGGTCGAAATCGATGGCTGCCTCGTCAGTGCAGTATAATTATCCTCGTGTTCATGGATATTGCGTTTATGCTCGGTTATCCTGGTGTGTAGTTGCCTACTTGTTTGGCCTATGTAGGACATGTTGCATTGGTTGCAGGGAATTTTGTAAACTACTCCAGAACGCATACCCGGGGGTAAGGGGACCTTACCCGAATCAAATATAGAGGATAGATCATGTGCACATTTACCCACAAATTGAATTTTGTACTTAAAGAATGTTCTGTTGAGTGACTCAAACAATCCTGCAACGTATGGGATGGAAATATAGTTTTTTTGATTAGCTTGTGCAGCAGATGCATCGATATTATTGTTGGAGCTAGTCGATGACAAGATGAAATCGTATTTGAACTGTATATGCTTGGTGAGCAGACGAGATAGATAGTCATTTTTACTCAGTACCTGCTGAATCAAGGACATATTTTTGTTATGAAATTCCATACTTGAGAGTCGGATCGCTCTGTCAACCAAGCAATGAATCGTTCCAATTTTGTAAGATCTGGGATGGTGAGAATGGAAATTTAAATACCTTTGTGACCAGGTAGCCTTATGAAACCAATCTGTTTTGATGAGCTGGTTATCATTAATGATCAAGACGTCTAAAAAGCTAATTCGATGATTCAACTCTATTTCAGAGGTAAATTGTAATTTCGGATGGAATTGGTTGAAGACAGATAGCATTTCTGCAACTTTATCCGAAGGGACAGCTGTGATTATGCCAGCTACATATCTGAAATAGAATGAAGGCTTCAAGTCCAGTTTGTTGAGACAATATTGTTCAAGATCATCCATAACCAAATCCGACAAAATTGAAGAGAGCAGCGAGCCCATCGGTGAACCATGAGTTTGAGCATATATGTTCTGATTAAATTTGAATATGGCAGCCTTAAAACAGATGTGTAATGCTTTTATGAGTTCATTAAGTGGGACAGGAATTTTGTCCACCAAATGATGCCAACGCTGTTTCACCGCGTTGATTGCAAGATCTTGTGGAACATTTGTAAACAATGACACAACATCCAGCGAAACTAATACATGATCAGGTGGGAGACGAAAGTCCCTGATAGCATTAACCAGAGCAAAACTATCTCTTACACGTGACAAGGGAGGGACGATGTTGTTACCAATACATTGACTGAGGAAGCGTGCTAGATGGATAGTCGGACTATCTGTGAACGAAACTGTAATTCTTACCGGTGTATCCGGTTTATGAATCTTAGGTAGCCCGTAGGCTCTAGGTGGTAAACAATCAGTTTTTGCGATTTGACGTCTAAGTTGATCCGAGATGAGTTTACTTTTAGACCAATCCATTGTTAGTTTTTTAACTTCCTGTTGCAAGGTACAGGTAAGATCGTATCTAACAATTTTGTAGGAGTTGTTGTTGGAGAGTTGTTGCAACATTTTTTCCTCGTACATTTGATTGTTCATCACAACAGTCGTGTTTCCCTTGTCTGCCTTCAAGAAAAGTGAATCCTGGTTGTTGTTTTAAAAGATCTTAGTTTCTTTCATTTTATCAAGGATATTCTTGTCAGCGTGAATGAGAGAAGGGGTGTTGATGAACTTCTGATTGCCGCAATACGGCCCGCCAAGACTTTACCAACGCCATAAAAAAGTTCATCAACACCCCTTCTCTCATTCACGCTGACAAGAATATCCTTGATAAAATGAAAGAAACTAAGATCTTTTAAAACAACAACCAGGATTCACTTTTCTTGAAGGCAGACAAGGGAAACACGACTGTTGTGATGAACAATCAAATGTACGAGGAAAAAATGTTGCAACAACTCTCCAACAACAACTCCTACAAAATTGTTAGATACGATCTTACCTGTACCTTGCAACAGGAAGTTAAAAAACTAACAATGGATTGGTCTAAAAGTAAACTCATCTCGGATCAACTTAGACGTCAAATCGCAAAAACTGATTGTTTACCACCTAGAGCCTACGGGCTACCTAAGATTCATAAACCGGATACACCGGTAAGAATTACAGTTTCGTTCACAGATAGTCCGACTATCCATCTAGCACGCTTCCTCAGTCAATGTATTGGTAACAACATCGTCCCTCCCTTGTCACGTGTAAGAGATAGTTTTGCTCTGGTTAATGCTATCAGGGACTTTCGTCTCCCACCTGATCATGTATTAGTTTCGCTGGATGTTGTGTCATTGTTTACAAATGTTCCACAAGATCTTGCAATCAACGCGGTGAAACAGCGTTGGCATCATTTGGTGGACAAAATTCCTGTCCCACTTAATGAACTCATAAAAGCATTACACATCTGTTTTAAGGCTGCCATATTCAAATTTAATCAGAACATATATGCTCAAACTCATGGTTCACCGATGGGCTCGCTGCTCTCTTCAATTTTGTCGGATTTGGTTATGGATGATCTTGAACAATATTGTCTCAACAAACTGGACTTGAAGCCTTCATTCTATTTCAGATATGTAGCTGGCATAATCACAGCTGTCCCTTCGGATAAAGTTGCAGAAATGCTATCTGTCTTCAACCAATTCCATCCGAGATTACAATTTACCTCTGAAATAGAGTTGAATCATCGAATTAGCTTTTTAGACGTCTTGATCATTAATGATAACCAGCTCATCAAAACAGATTGGTTTCATAAGGCTACCTGGTCACAAAGGTATTTAAATTTCCATTCTCACCATCCCAGATCTTACAAAATTGGAACGATTCATTGCTTGGTTGACAGAGCGATCCGACTCTCAAGTATGGAATTTCATAACAAAAATATGTCCTTGATTCAGCAGGTACTGAGTAAAAATGACTATCTATCTCGTCTGCTCACCAAGCATATACAGTTCAAATACGATTTCATCTTGTCATCGACTAGCTCCAACAATAATATCGATGCATCTGCTGCACAAGCTAATCAAAAAAACTATATTTCCATCCCATACGTTGCAGGGTTGTTTGAGTCACTCAACAGAACATTCTTTAAGTACAAAATTCAATTTGTGGGTAAATGTGCACATGATCTATCCTCTATATTTGATTCGGGTAAGGTCCCCTTACCCCCGGGTATGCGTTCTGGAGTAGTTTACAAAATTCCCTGCAACCAATGCAACATGTCCTACATAGGCCAAACAAGTAGGCAACTACACACCAGGATAACCGAGCATAAACGCAATATCCATGAACACGAGGATAATTATACTGCACTGACGAGGCAGCCATCGATTTCGACCACTCTTTCAATTATTCTCAAGCCAGCATTATTGACGTTGAACCAACTACACACCAGGATAACCGAGCATAAACGCAATATCCATGAACACGAGGATAATTATACTGCACTGACGAGGCAGCCATCGATTTCGACCACTCTTTCAATTATTCTCAAGCCAGCATTATTGACGTTGAACCATTGTGTTATAATAGGCTGTTGTTAGAAATGTGCAATATTGTTGCACATCCCAATTCTGTCAACCGAAGACAAGACATCGAACATCTGAGTACTATTTACACCTCTGTGATACAACCATTGTAATTATCCATTACCGACTGAGCTTGCTCTCGATTTTACCTTCTTAACAAAATTTTGGTTTCCTTTTAACCCGTTGACTCTGCGTTTGCTCTGATAACTATCGATATCGATCTCCCCCCACTACACACTGGACGTTCCACATGTGCAAATATGCTCTTGATTTAAACCTATAACGGCTGTGTGTTTTATTTTATTTTACCAAATTAACAACAAGTATGAAGTCTTGGGAACTACGTATCGCGATCGCAGTGTGTTTCGGTTTTTGTTTTTTATTGTTTCTATTTATTATTTATTTACCAACACGCATTCACTACTTAAGAGTGTGCCCTGTCTGCTGTAATTGAAAGTGTCATCCCACACTAGGTAATTCCTCTCATTTATATCTGCATAAACATCCCAGCTTATTATCTAAACCACTTATGTTTAATTTTGTTATAACGGTGTTGTACATTATTTTATTATTTTTGTTCGTGACAGATGTTTAAATAAATCGGTTCTGAGGAGGGCCCCCATCAGGGTTGAAACGTTACCGCTTTAAAAAAGTGTTTTGAGTTGTGACCTTCATATCCAAGAATAACATTAATCAACAAGTCATTAAGGTCAAGAAAAATCGTCTTCAACTTGTGATAGATTATTTGAATAGTGCGTTCAAAATCACTCTTGGCTATGCAAGTATGTTTGTTGGAATAGAGATTAAGCGCGAAGGGAAGGAAAAATCGATATATGTACACCAAAGCTTGTATGTCGAGCGCATATTAAGAAAATTCAGAATGAGTGAGGCTAATCCGCTCTGTGTACCTGCAGATCTAAATGTGGTTTTATGTCCGATGAGCGAGAGCGAGGATCCAGTCGGCAAATTGCCTCATCGCGAAGCAGTGGGTTCGTTAATTTTCCTTGCGACAATATCACGACCTGATATAGCCTACGCCGTTAATCTAGTAAGCGTATTTCTCAGCAAGCACAATAATGAAAATTGGCATGAGTTTAAAAGAATTCTCATTTATTTGTCCAGTACGAAAGAAAAAGGAATAACATATTGTGCGGGTGAAAGCGAATGCAAATTAGTAGGTTATTCTGACGCCGATTTTGCTAGCGATATGAGTACGAGAAGGTCAACCACTGGGTATCTTTTTGAATTTGCGAACGGTCCAGTGACTTGGTCATCGCAGCGCCAAAAACTGGTGACCTTAAGCACAACGGAGTCAGAATATGTTGCGGCAGCGGCTGCAGCAAAGGTAGCTGTATGGTTTAGGAAACTGCTGAATGATATTGGATGTCAATGTGTCGAGCCCACTCAGATATATATAGATAACCAAAGTGCAATTAAATTGGTAAAGAATCCTGCGTATCATAAACGTTTCAAAAACTTGTGTGATTTTCGGAACGAGTTTGATGTCGCACGCTGAAACGGTGAAAGTGTTGAAACCGTTGGTATGAGATTTGCGCGTGCTCATGAATGAGAGAGAGAGAGAGAGAGAGAGAGAGAATATATCGTTTGTATATCCAGCCGCAAGGCCAAGGCGTGGCGTCTCGTTATCGAGGAAAAGCAGGTAGTAGTCGTTGAACGTTCCAGAGCGATAGACATATTCTTATTCGAGTTATTCCTTTGTCAACTTTAAAATAGAATTCATCTTCAATATTGAGTATATATATATAAAGATATAGATGTGTCTCACCTTCATCTCCGGGCATCCTTTTTATCCCTCCATTGAAAAGTTTAACAGGGTTTGACGGGACGAATTTACAAGCATGGAAATATAAAATCACAGTGGTGCTGAAAGCCAAGGAGATTTTCGACGTGATTAACGGAAAGAGAGAGGTCCCGGAGAACGAAGAAGGTGTCAACGCTGGTCGTATGAAGCAGTGGCTCAAAGACGACGCGAAGGCGACGGCGGTTATCACGTCAGCGATGGAGGATGAACAAGTGGACTGTGTGTTGGTGTGTGCGACAAGCTGGGTGCGATGCACGAGCAGAAGTCTGCGTCGAACGTCGGGGCACTTGAAGAAGAATTGTATTCTTACAAGATAGGACCAACAGACTCGGTAGTTCAACACGTTACTGCAGTTCAAAATATGGCCAGTAGGCTGAAAGATCTCAGAGAGCCAAAATCAGATGGAGCGATGATCGCGAAAATTCTTTCGAGTTTCACGGCAAAGTACGGTATGTTCAAGACCGCGTGGGCAAGTGTGAATCCCGAGCGACAGACCGTGACATATTTGCTGGAATGGTTAATCGAGGAAGATTCGAATCTCGCAGGAGACGGTGAGTCAGCGAGTGTGCTGGCGGTGACGTCGGACTGTGGGACAAAGAGTTACGCGAAATTGAGAGAAGTGCGTAAGAAAAAGCCCAAGAAATACATAGAGTGTTGGAAATGTCACGAAATGGGGCACTACGCGAAAGAATTCGATTAACCGAAGAAGCCGCGTAAGAACAATGACAGTGGTAGAGGCCAGTCAAGTAGCGGGTGCTCGTTCGTGGTCGAGTCGGGTCTTAAGAGAAACGAAGTGCCGGTAACAGATGCGAAGCGAGAGCTACCGTCAGTCGAGCAGATTCGTCAGTTACAGGATGCTGATGAAAGTAAAGTCTGGATTACTGACAGCGGAGCATCTGAGCATGTTGCGAGTGTGAAGTAGCGGGCGTCGGTAATGTTCGCATCGAAAAGCTCGTGGCGGCAGATGGGAGAGCTCTGTTATCGAGAACATACTACTGGTTCTTCGTGTGAAACGAAATTTACTCTCGGTGGGTGCTCGTATGGACAAGGGTTTTCGAGTCAATTTCGAAATTGGGGCCGTCGAGGTGCTGCGTGGAGGTGCGGTCGAGGCAACAGGACTGAAGCAGTCGAACTGTTGGTTCTGAATGTTTTCCCGAAGGCCGAAGCAAAAGCGTGAAGTTAACTTGACAGCATTTGATCTGAAAATGTGACATGAGAGGCTCAATCATATTTACAAGCGGGCGCTTGTCGAATTGGTGCGTCGTAAGTTGGTCAAAGGAGTGAATATGAAGAACGCTGAAGAGTTCTTCTGTGAAGCCCGTCAGTTTGGCAAGCTTCACAAACTTCCTTTCCGAAAAGAAGTCAACAGGACGTCGAGCAAGCCGGTAGAGTACATACACAGTGACGTGTGTGGTCCGCTGCCAGTTCATTCGATCGGAGGTGCGCGTTATTACGTGATATTTAAGAATGATGCTACGAGCTTTCGTTTCGTGTGCTTCATTCGTTACAAATCTGACGTATACGATCGGTTCATAGAGTTCGAGCGTCTGCTGAATAACAAATTTGGACGCACTACGAAGACGTTGCATACAGACAGCGGGACTGAGTTTTGCAACGAGAGGATGAAAGCCTACATGAAGCAGAAAGGCACCCGTCGAAAACTACGGTGCCATACACGCCAGAACAAAATGGCAAATCCGAGAGAGATAATCGTACGATTGTCGAGGCAGCGAGAACGATGTTGCAGTCAAAGCAACTACCGGCGCATCTGTGGGCAGAAGCAATGGCA
The DNA here is from genome assembly GCF_021155775.2 of Neodiprion pinetum. NCBI lineage: Eukaryota > Metazoa > Arthropoda > Insecta > Hymenoptera > Diprionidae > Neodiprion > Neodiprion pinetum. Next base: position 13,277,106 of record NC_060235.2, on the reverse strand, counting down.
ACGGCCGTGTACACTCTCAACAGGACTGGACACTCGAGAGTGGGCGGAAACCGTACTCCGTACGAACAATGGACCGGAAGGAAGCCAAATCTTTTGCATATGCGAGTGTTCGGATCGGATGCATACGCGTATGTGCCAAAACAGAAGACAACGAAGCTCGACGCTCAAGTTAGAAAGCTTATCCTGGTCGGATATGACAACAAATCGGCGAATTACAGGTTGTACGATCCTACGGTGTGTACAGTCTCCGTTTCCAGGCACGTGACGTTTAACAAGCGAGGTACGAGTCCAAGGGCGACTGCGACGGAGGTCGAGCTCACTTTGCCCTTGACGGACGAGAGCGACGACGAGGATGACGAGAACGGGAACGGAGTCGTTGCTGGCAATGCAGGTGCCAACAATATGGTCACCAAAGAAGCGGGAGTGATTTGGGCACCGGAGAGAGTTATCGAGGTCGTGGACGAGGTTGAGAGAATCCAAGGACGGGAAGCAGTAACGCCAAGGTAATTGCGAAATCGCAAGTCGTTGCGTCCGCCGGCGAGATACGCGTTGTGCTTTGTAGAGTACAGTGTTCCAACGACGTACGAAGAGGCGATATCGAGCCAGGAGGCTGCACAATGGGCGGAAGCAATTGTAGACGAGCTTCAGTCACATGAGAAGAACGAGACTTGGGAAATTGTCCCAATAGTCCCAGGAGGGAAAACGATTGACTCGAAATGGGTGTTTAAGATCATGCGAGACATGACACAGAAGGAAACGTGGCAAGGTTCAAAGCACGTCTGTGTGCCAGAGGATTCATGCAGCGACATGGCGTAGACTACTTAGAGACGTTCTCACCGGCAGTGAGATATGACTCACTTAGGGTACTTCTAGCTGTCATTACGCAGGAAGATCTTGAAATTGTGCAGTTCGATGTTCGCACTGCATTTCTTCACGGTGTCTTAGATGAGGAGATACGAATGGAAGTTCTGGTGGGACTTCATGACAGCGAGGAAGCGAAGCGTCCAGGAGGTGTGGTATGCCAGCTCCGGAAATCACTATACGGGCTCAAACAAGCACCACGTTGTTGGAATCTAAAATTCGCGAATTTTTTGATGCATTTCAATCTCGAAGAAACAGACGCGAAAAGTGCATATTTTTTGGCAGCTATGGTGGACACGAGGTCTACCTCGCACTGTACTTCAACGACGGTATTGTGGCGTCGAAGTCACTAGAGACAATATGCAGTATAACAAGCGATCTGCGCAAAGCGTTCGAAATAACTCTCGGGGATTGTAGTTCGTTTGTCGGGATGCAAATCTGTCGTGTTCGAGTAAGCAAGTCGATGTTCGTTCACCAGTCGGCGTACGCAAAGAAAGTCATCGAACGATTCGGGATGAGTCAGGCAAAAGGGGTTTCCGTGCCGGCGGATCCGCACACGGTGTTGTATCCGGTTGAAGACCAGAGTGAAAAACACTCTGCACCATATCGTGAAGCGGTCGGGTCGATAATGTTTCTCGGGGTGGTAACGCGTCCAGATCTTGCGTATTCAATCAATGCTGTAAGCGAGTTTCTTGACAAGCACAACGAGAGTCACTGACTCGCAGTAAAACGCATAGTTTCGTATCTAATCGAAACAGTTAGCATGGGTATCGAATATCGCGCGAGTGGGTCAAAAACTGAGCTGATAGGGTACTTAGACGCGGATTTCACTAGCGATGTTGCGACACGTAGCTCAATGACGGGATACGCATTTTGCATAGCGGGTGGAACGTAACATGGTCGTCGCAGCGACAAAAGCTTGTATCAATGAGCACGACTGAATCGGAGTCAGTTGCAGCATCAACTGCGGCAAAGGAAGCTGTGTGGCTTCGCACACTGTTGAGTGGAATAGTACAGAGGTGCGGTAAGCCAACGACACTTTATGTTGACAACCAAAGCGCGATTCGGTTGATTCGCAACCCTGAATTTCACAAAAGAACAAAACACATCGATATCAAATTTCATCGTATACGTGAGAGAGTAGAGTAGCGAGATCAACGTTCTGTTCGTTCCAACCGAGTCTCAGTTGACAGATATATTTACGAAGGCGCTTCCGAAGAATCGATTTATCGAGTTGTACACCAATCTCGGACTGAGCATCAAACACTCAGACGGCGGAAGTGTTGAGATGAGTCTTCGAGTTTGATGCACGCAACGAGAGTATTCGAGCGATTACGGAGATAGCCGAAAAAAGCTTTGTGCCGTAGCAAGCGTCCATGCTGCGTATGAAGGGAGAGTTAGTCGTAAGCGAACAGCCGTTCTGTGCAGACGCGTTCAGTACTTAAGTTTTTCTATCATTACAAATATAACCAAATATATATATGTCGGCGTAAAGCCTCGGAAAGGTGGAAAAGATGTTAAGTGTTCATTTTGGCGTGGATTATTCATATTTGAGCGTGACGATCCCGAACACGTCCGGTATGCTCGCTAGCTAACCCGTGACTGTCGATTTCGTCCAAGCTTTGTTATACACAAACCATTTGTTTGTCGCTAAGATTCCGTCATTCAACTATACTCATAGCTTGCTAATAACGCTTGACGCTTGATACGGTGGACTCATCGAGAGTTTAATTTCAAATGAAATATCCTTTTATTCGTAAAGACTAAATACATTTTAAATGGAATTGTTAAACAAGATTTGTGATACTCCGACACGGCCATTCTGATCTATCACACGTCCTCGTGTGATTCATCTGCAAAAGAAAATAAAAACAAAAAAAAATATCAATAATTATTCGCCTCGGCCACCCTGGCCTTCCGATTCAAATTCAAATAGGAAAACTGTGTATTCTGAAGTTAATAACATAGTTCAGGCCATTCAAGTGAGAAACATTCTTACACTCAGTTTCTCATAAGAACTCAGATCACTTTAATCCAGTGATGAGACCTCCCGCTCTTAACCAGTAACAGGGTACACAATACCTCTGTCACTTCCTTCCAGTGACAGGTACTCATTTATCATGCCTTAACCACGGCGCACTCTTTTAAATTCAGTTTCATTACGCGTATTCCAGAGTTGGATAAAATATTACAGATTCAACCTCTTGTTGATACTTCTAATCAGAAAAGCCTGTACTATATACCGTCAATTATAAGATTCTAAGACTGTATACACACTTGAAATTTCATCAGATTCACCCAGCAAGGAGTCTTGATCTTCAATGTCAACTTGAATGCTGGTATCGGGCATTTTTCTTAATCGATCATGAGAGTATTTGTATCTTCTATTCGAATCAAGGGCTGTGAGAACGTATCTGTCTCCGTCAAGCACGTTGACTACTTTAAACGGTCCTTTATACTTAGGGTCGAGCTTCGTTTGATTGCATTCTTCATTTTGAAGCAATACAAAATCTCCAATCACGAATTTGTCAACGTTTGCTTTTGTCCGATCGAATCTAGTTTTGTCATACTCGGCGTTTTTGTCCATATTTGCTACAGCCAAACTTCGGACCTCGTCTAAGTCAATTTGCGATTCAGTATCATCTGCAAGCATCAATTTTAATGGCCTAGCTACCTTGCTCATTAAAAGTTCAAGTGGACTGGATTTAGTGACTCGATTGACAGTACAGTTCAGAGCTAATTGAACATCAGATAATGCATCCTGCCATGATCGTTCTTTACTTGTTTCGACAGCTGTCAGCGTATTTCTGAGTTTACTCATTACTCGTTTAACTTGTTCATTCGCACGAGAACTCCCAGTTGCTATTAGATGTCGGTTATTTTTGTGAGATTCACAAAATTCCCAGAAATCTGTACTCGTAAAACAACGTCCTTGATCGGAAATCACCCTAATAAGAGCTCCAAACAAAAATACACAATATGACAAGGCTTTGATACTGCTTACTGTGTCAATGCGAAGTGCGTGACGTAAAATTACAAATTTTGTAAACACATCAATCATTACAAAAACATACTCTTTCTTGTCGTTTTCACCACTGAGCTTGCCAGTTACTTCGATATGTATTGTGTGCCATGGTATGGCAATCTTTGGAATCGGGTGCAATTCTGCTTAAATTTTTCCTGATTGAGATTTAGTGATTTCACAAGTGACGCAATTATCCACAAATTTTCTGGTAGATTTGAACATTTTTTCAAACCAATAGAGATCATACAACTTTTCTAAAGTTTTCTCCCATCCAAGATGCATCAAGGATTCGTGTGCGGTATTGATGACTGACTATCTAAGAGCTCGAGGTAAAATGGGCAACCACGGTGATCTTCCATTACGTTGAATCTTTCGATACAAAATGCCCGATCGGAACTCCAAGGTTTTACACATTTCCTTGTCCACTCGGTTCTCATTTGAATCACTTATTAGCTTAGAAATTTCAGAGTCCCGCTGCTGCTCAGCAGACAACCAATTTCCAGAAAGATCTGTGGTATAAACTTCCTTTTGCTCGACTTTATTGAAGGTCTTGCGAGGAGCTTCAGGCAAAGGATTTCTAGAGAAGAAATCAGCATGACTCATGCACTTTCCGTCTCTATGAACAATGTCAAAATCCAATGCCTGCAAGAAGGCCCACCACCTATGAACTCGTGGTGTGAGATCCAATTTCTTTCGTGACGCTTGTAACGAACTGCAGTCTGTTATTACGGTAAATTTACAGCCATGTAGGTAATGTCTGAAAGGTTTCACCGAATTAACAACTGCAAGCGTCTCTAACTCGTATGAGTGATATTTTGATTCTGCAGTCGTAGTGCGTTTGCTGAAATAAGCCACTGCTCGAAGCTTGCCTTCCTTCTTCTGCATAAGAATTGCCCCATAGCCTATTCGCTGTGAGCCGCCGCTTGGAGGGGAGCTGCGAAACGATCGCAGCGCGCGGGGTGGCGAGTAGTGAGTTGAGCCAGCGTGTGTTGTGATAGCATTTTGTATGAGAAACAATAGACGGTATGTGGAATTACACTTGTTGTGCTGTTAACTGCGAAAATAACGGTAAAACTAGTGATTGTATATTTTACAAGTTTCCAACTGCATCACATAAAATAGTTCAAAGGCAAAAATGGATTGCTGCTGTGAAAAGAAAAAAGTAAGTAACATAACTTTACTTTCGATGCCTTAGTGTTCTATATTTTTAAAATCAAGCCAACTATATCAATAGGTGAACTGTTATGCTATCTGCATGAAACACTATATAAATACATAAGTATTATTGTTTTTTACAGTCCTGATGGTTCAAAGTGGACTCCAAAAACTCATCATGTAATATATAATGCTCATTTCATTGGCAAGAAAAAATCAGATGATCCTGCGAGTCCAAGCTACGCGCCAACTCTATTCCCTCCAGTTTATCATGCAAAGCAAGTAAATGAAAGAGCTGTTTTGAGCAGGTAAATGTATGAGAAGTAAAAAAATAATTATAAAATTGAATAATATATACATCGATATTTACATAATAACATATGTATCTATTAATTATAGGTACAATCCACTCATGAACCGAAGAAAGACTCTTCACAAGCATAACATCGGACTGAATTGTGATACTGGAAATCAAGTTAATGACGACTCCAACAATGTTGTCAATAATAGTGGACGTGAACCTATGGATATAAGCAGTGCCGAAGTAATTTTAAAAAGTGATCAAGAGTGTCAAGTAGATTTTGTAAGTTCTGCTGGTATCGAACAAACAAAAACTTTCACTTGTAACAGATATATTTACATGACTAACTACTGCGATGCTGAAGTTCAAACTGAAATACCGAAAATTGCCACTCTCAAAACTATTGTGAATAGGAAAAAAATGAAAGATGAAGAAGTACAATGCGGCACATCGTTAACAGATAGAGTAGATAAGTCGGTTGGTTTTAACGAGGCTGTAGTTGAACAAAATAGGAAACAGCGTAGTTTCTGTGGTTTTCCATCTATTAAGACCGATGAAGATTTATTAGGTATTGCTGGAGTGAACTTACAGAACTTTAATTTTTTATTATCTAAAACTGAAAACCCATCGGAAAGATCTACAATAACAAGAGAACAGAGGCTTTTAATTTTTTTAGTGAAAATAAAAACTGGACTGACATTTTCATCCATAGCAATTTTCTTTGGTTTACATCGGTCAACTATCTCCAAGATATTCTTTTCAACTTTACAATATTTGAGTTCGTCAACTGCAAATTTAGTGTTTTGGCCAAGTAGAGCTGCCGTACAGAAAACTATGCCGGAATGTTTTGAACCTCAGTACTCCAATACTCGGGTTATCATAGACTGCACTGAATTCAAGATAGATGTTCCGTCAAGTGTTGACGACCGTATTTATTGTTACTCTCATTATAAGAAAGGTTTTACAGCAAAAGTACTGATTGGAATCACACCATCTGGGTTCATCTGTTTCGAATCGAAAGTTGCTGGCGGTAGAAAAGGTGATTCCCAATTAAGTATTGAATTGAATTTGGTAGATTCAATGGAAGATGGTGATGTGGTTTTAGCAGATAAAGGTTTTCCTGAAATCAGATCTATCATTGATGCAAGTGGTAAACGAGTATTTCTTATTATGCCACCATTTTTGGAAAAAAAATTAGAATTTTCGAAAGAAGAAACAGATCTGACTTACAACATCGCAAGAGTTCGAATTCATGTAGAAAGAATTATGCAACGACTTAAAACATATCAAATTTTGTATAAAATTCCAGAACATTTGTTCTTTTGCATCGATAACATTATTCATGTTATCTGCGTCTTAGTAAATTTACAGACACCAATTTTTTCTAATAAAACAAAAACTATCAAGCAGAATAATAAAAACCTTTATTCGTAAAAGGTAGTGGTTTTCATTATGTATTTATTAATATTATATTGCTACATACTACTGGAGTTTCAACTCGTTATTATTTTCAACTTTTCACTTCACTGTTACAATGGAAATATCACTTATCTGATAATATTTTGCTGATTTGGATATTTATCAGTATGCCTCTAATGTAAATTAACACGCCGGCTGTTTAGCTTTTGAAATCGCTAGGTGGCGGCACGAGCGAGGCTCACAGCGAATAGAACTTGCGTCCGTGTGTAACTCAGTTGGACTCTCAGGGTTGTATATTGTTAATACTGGTTTTTTGGTCAAAGAAGTGATAATTTTCTGTCGTATAGCCTCGTGATCAGGTTTTCAATTCAGATTTTTCTTTGTAGAACTTGTTAGGGCAAAAAGTGGCGTCAAAATTTGGGAGAACTTAGGCAGAAATTGACGAAAAGAAGACGCCAACCCTATGAACTGCCGTAACTGGGATACGGTCTATGGAGGAGGTCCCAGGGCCCCAGAGCTACCAGGGCCTCGATCTTTCGAGGATTCGGTCTAACTTCACCTCGACTTACTTCATAGCCTAGATATTCCACCTTTTGTTTCATGAAGGAACACTTCTTGATGTTCAAAGAGAAACCTGCCTTTGTGAGTGTGCTTTAAACGTTCTCCACTCGGTTTAAAGATTCTTCTACATCTTGTGTTTCAACAACAAGAATATCATCCATGTAGACTACCACATACGTGTTAGCAAGTTCACCCAGAGCTGTTATCACTGCACGTTGGAAAGCCGCAGGAGCGTTACGAAGACCGAAAGGTAAAGCGAGATACTCAAAGTGTCCTTCTGAGGTGAATAATGCTGTCTTTCCTATTAAATCAGGATGTATCGGCAGCTGATGATATCCACTGGCCATGTCTAGGATCGTAAAATAACAACATCCATGGAGTCTGTTAATTTGATCAGAAATTAGGGGCAACGGAAATCTTTCTGGAACGGTGTTGTCATTCAACTCCCTGTAATCGATGCACATTCGGTCTGAACCATCCTTTTTCTTGACAAGAAGAATAGGACTTGCGAAAGGAGAAGAGCTGAGACAAATTACTTTAGCGTTCAAAAGTTCATTTATTTTATCACGAACAATTTTCCGTTCTTCTTCACTCAACCTGTATGGGCGACGATAAACTGTTTTATTTGGGTCTTTGAAGAGGATTTTTACGGGTTCAACATCCGCACGGCCTTTTGGAGTACCATACACAAATTGATTCTTGAATTTGTATAAAATTGATATTAATTTTGATTTAAATTCCAAAGGAATATCGGTGTCCACACTGTCAAGGTTGAACTCATGAACCGTTACATTACACGTATTTACAACATGTGTTTTGGTTAACTTCAATGTGTCAACTATCATTAGTACAGATAAACCCTGACTTAAGATTTTCGCACCTATCATAACGTCGTGACGTAAATATCGATCAAGCAGAACATGAAAAAGTATTTCAATAGTAATATCGTCAATGTTGACAGTCGAAAAAATTTGCAAAGTGCTATTAACGCTTGTTTGCCCAATACCAGTCATAGTAACAACATTATTTGGTCTCTTTTCACGAATTTTGCAAGAAATTTACTCCTTCATGAGAGAACATTGAGATCCTGAGTCATAGTAAAATGAAAATCGCTCACCGGCTTGTTGTGAAACTCCAGCAGGCGTGTTAATTACACAAATGTCAACACGGCGCTCTATAACTTTGCCATTACCGTTTTTCAATCCTTCCTTTGCAGCTTTCTCAAGACAGCACGAAGCATAATGACCAATCTTCTGACATTTGAAACCCTTGATGGAATCTGAAGATCGAACTGGAGAATTTTTCTTCCGCAATTCCTTTTGAATACCAATTTGTCTCTCCCTCTTATGATTTTCCTTCCTTGACCGACACGTTGATGCTTTTTGGCCCATTTCTCCGCATAGAAAACATTTGATTCCGGGAGATAAAGGCGTAAACTTGAATCGTTTGGACTCGGATCCCTCATTTCGTTCATTTTGACTATCTGCAGATCTTCGTTTAAAAAATGACATAGCTTTCAAATCGTTATCGAGTTGATTTCTTGTGACAATTTCAGTAGTGTAAGCAAGACGTTGAACACGTGATTCAAAACGTGCAATATGCGCCATTATTGTTGATAATGCTGCCATGCGAAAATTACGCAACGATTATATATATTCATATGTTTATTCAAAACAGAGAATTACGTTATAATTGATCACAACAATAGTGAGTGCGGGCGTTAACGCTATATTAAATTTATGTACAAGCAAAATTAGGCGTGCTTAACGCCGGAAAGCAGTATTGAGACTGACTACCCGGCCTCTCGCCGGGCTCAGCGATAGTGCATATAAAGTGCATATAATCGCGTAATTTGAGCATTGCTGCCGATAAGGAAGCCGAGCGCGCAAGGCGGGCTATGCTGCACGATGAATTTCGCACTCGTTCAAGTGATCCCCGGCATGTACTGTGACGTGGATTTTTCCGCTCCTCGGTCACTCGGAGACAATGACCGAGAACTCACCGCGTGCACAATAAATCGGCGTCCGCGAGATATCCTGGACCTAAAACAATATCGCGAGATTTGTTGGGCGCCTGGCGTGATCAACACGCCTCGAAATCATTAATGCGCTATACCTCAGGCATTTACTCGATAGCTCAGTACCGCGGAGAGGGAAGGGGTAATTTTTGGGTAGAGAGAGTTACGACACGCGTACGCCAACACGTTATTTTACAAAGCAATAATAAAATTAAAATAATATATTTCCGGCCAGCGATAATACAAAACCAAAATAATAATACTGTAAAAGTTGCTCTTCACGAGTCCAATTACAAAGCTAGAGAAATAATACTTCGTAAGTCGCTATGCTCGATTCAAAATTAAATACTTAGGTTTAACACAAAAAAAAAGAAAGACAAAAAAAAGTAATAGATCTAGAAGACCTCTACTGCCTACGTGCACTGGTCGCTGCCTTAATAATAAACGCTAAATCACAAAAACCAAAAACAAAATTTGCCCGACCCGCTGCCCGCGATCGTCCTCTACGGTATGGCGCTAATCGCCACCTTGGATATTGTAATAAAGGGCAAACAAACAAAACTATATTAAGACACATGGGCCGCATTAGTCGCAATCTTAATTACTACCTTAACGCCTTTTCTTACTCCTACTTCGTTAATACTAGTCCAGTCATTACGTCGGAAAAATCGGGTTAGAAATGAAAATGAACCGAGAAAGCCAAATTTTGGATATTACGTGGGAGGTGGCTAGAAAAGCTTAAGTTCAAATTGTCGACCAAAATAACCTTCTGCGTTTTCCGCCATCTTGAAAAAAGAGTTAAATTTAGTTTTTTGATCATAACTCGGTTCCCCGTTGAGATACGAAATTTTGTATAAATACTTTTTTGTTGCTCTCTGCACGATCTACAATTAAGGTCATATACATTTTTCACGTATCGATCGTCGTTATCGAGATATCGATAAAAAAAACCATAAATTTGGGGAGAAAAAATTGTTTTTCGCTATTTCCTTTTTTCTCGTCAAAGATATTCACCTACAAATTCATTTTTTTATTTTTCATTTCCGACAGAAATTACGACCTCTAGCGCGCCGCAAAGTCAGTAAGACTGTGCCCGGTTTCGATTGAGCCGCTCGCACGGTTGTATCCACACGTAAAAATGGATGAATGGTAGTTCAGGGAATTATTGGTATACAAAATAAATTAATGAACCAGCCAAATTATAAATCAAATTCATGAAATTTATTAATCAAATAATTTTTATACAGCAAAAATAATAATTATTCGTGGTCATTTTTTTCACACGTTTTTCGTCGTTTTGATGGTCCTGGCTGTTGAAGTTCCTCCTCGATACATTCGTGATAATCCTTTTTTTTTTCTCCGTACCATTTATCCGAGAGTATTTTGAAACCGGTATTTCGAAAGCACACCACGCAATCACGTCCTTGTTTTTCGATTATGAGAATGTCGTCTCCATACTTCTCTTGCAAATGTTTTTCAACCGTTCCGATGTGAGGAACGAAATCTCTATTTATTTGGTTCAACAACTCGCTAATATAAAATTGACATTCGTCGGAATTTTCTTTTAGAAAGAGTAAATTGCCTCCATTGCCTCGTCTACTTTATCCCCCGTAGGTCGTCCATTCTTATTCCCCTCCTCAGGGGTAGAGCATGATAGACATGAGAAATACATGTTCGATGGTATCGAGCTCCTACTGCGACGAGATCAGGTATACCATGAATACGCTCGATGATTGAAGTGGCAAATTCATCGTCACGTCCAGACAGGTATCCCATAACTTTTTCTTTCATCGATATTTCTACCACGGAATGAATTTTTTTCGTCTATGCATTGGCAATTTTGATTCGTTGCAAAATATTTCTCCACAAAATAAACATCGATTTTCAAAATCAAAAGTGGGAATGACCTGCAGTTGTTCTTCTGGTTCTGGTTCTTGCGATGGAAACTCGCTTCGTCGAGAAGTAATTGACGCTAGCCGTTGGTTTCCATATTTTTTGTAGCACGAACTATGAACACTCACTGAGTCAATATTTTGTAACATCTCTTGATGCTCCACACGTCCTCTTTTCACGCTCGCCGCTAAGAGAGTCTGAACAGCTCTCTTTTTAGCCACATAAACATCGTCAATCAGAGGTTTCTTGCAAATGAAACAATTACCCATTTTCACACAAATTTTCAAACACGTTCGCTCGCTTCAAAAGACTCGAGATACCTGACTGGAATGCTGCGAATAAGGAGCAGATGTTCCGGCACGGACACGAAAAAAGGGTCTTTTATACCTGACTCATGCCCAAACTCTAACGGTCGCCGTATAGACGCGCTCCATGGCGAGACGCACATTATTGCAGCGTCGGGCGCGCTGGGGCCGATTTTGCGGCGCGCTAGAGGCCGTCATTTTTGTCAAAAATGAAAAATAAAAAATTGATTTGTAGGTCTGAACACGCTCTAGAAATTTCATTTCGGACATTTTTCAATATCTTTGACGAGAAAAAAGGAAATAGCGAAAAACAATTTTTTCTCCCCAAATTTATGGCTTTTTTTATCGATATCTCGATAACGACGATCGATACGTGAAAAATGTATATGACCTTAATTGTAGATCGTGCAGAGAGCAACAAAAAAGTATCTATAAAAAATTTCGTATCTCAACGGCGAACCGAGTTATGATCAAAAAACTAAATTTAGCCCTTTTTTCAAGATGGCGGAAAACGCAGAAGGTTATTTTGGTCGACAATTTGAACTTGAGGTTTTCCAGCCGCCCCCCACGTAATATCCAAAATTTGGCTTTCTCGGTTCATTTTCATTTCCAAATGTATATAATGACTGGACTATACTTAAAACTACGTATCCGAGTTCAACCTTCTCCGCGAAGTCTTAGCGTGGTTCGCGAGTTTGAACGCTCCCCCTTTGACGATTCGCGACCTACACGAACGGTGACACTTTATTTTAATGGACTCGACGTGGCCCCGTGCAACGGAATTTGGTTGCACTCAATTCGAGACACTAGTGCCTCGTCTCAAACACGTGGCTCGACTCGACCTTCTCGATCCCTCGAAATTGGCTCTAATTTATTACGCGTAACTCAGGCTACGGTCACCAAACGAAATAATTGGCTAACGAATTTCGAGGATTTTTCGACACAAAAATTACAAACGGGTATCCTTTCTCGGACAAGCCCTCGCTCAATTATTCTCGAAATTCGATCGCAAGGATATCAGCAACGCTTACCTCTCCACATCCAGCTTACGAATGCACTGACTCCCTCGTGACGGTGGCTGGCCATTTTTCCTCGCAACACCCAAGATTCCGTTCCCCGCAACCAAAGAAGATGAGAACCAAACTTAACTCAATTCCCCGTAACGACACCCGAAATCTTTGCACGTAGCAACAAAAAAAAGAAAACTCGAAACTCAATTTCTACGCAAAGCTTGACGGATGACACCACGGTGTTTGATCGCCAGAACTAGAGCGATCTCAGATGGCCGATCGGCCGCAACGCCGATCTCGTCACGCTAATCCTTAGTGACGTCATCACCCTAAGAATGCGCAACAATCGATCTGTCATCGATTTTGGAGATTGCGCAACTTGACGCGCACCTGTCGTCGCTACGCGGCGCAGAACTTAAGGCTAGATCGCGATGTCGTCTTATGCGCAGCTCTACGGGGTCCGGGGGTTGGGCGGGGTGGTGCTCCCTCGTCGCTAGCTGGTCTCTCGCGGTTGCCTCGGTTGGGCGTAGACGGTGTGAGCGGGGAGGCTGCGGCGCGCCGGCCGCCAGCGGGAATCGCGTCCGCCTTGGATTCCCGCGCTGCAGGGATCTGCGTTGTCTCCCCCTCCGCAGCCTCGGTATCCTTCCCGCGAGATCTCCGCGGTTTCGCTCAGCCTCGAAATATCTTCGGCGTCGGAGTTGGTCGCTGGCTTGTGGCCGGTGTACTCGAAAAAAAAAGATAAAAACAAAAGCCTGCAATATCGTATTCGTAATTCGCTATTTCGTCCCTGTCGAAGCCCGGATGCGTGACTCCAGTTCTGGCGCTCTCTATGATTATCTCGCGACTCGATTTCCGAAACCCTTATTCCTGGATTCCGCCCAGGGTTCAGGGAGTACCTTGTAATAGGCAGGCCTAACCGAAATGCCACGTTACAGTCCCTACGAGAGGATATAGAACTGTTACGTTTTATGTCAAATGTTCCAGCTCTATCACAATGCTATCTCTTCAGTGGTCAAGTTTTTCCGCTGATTCATCAATGGATTCATCAACGATTCATCATATGACGCAATACACTCACCTTCTTTAGGTTTACTGCTGGATGAATTTATCGAGAATGCAGCAGAAGTTTTCGGACAATCATACCTTGATACGAACAATTCTTTAATTTCAATCCACGTTATTACGGCATATGATACTCGAGACAGCCATGCCGAAGCCTGTCCCCTCATGGCATGACTCAGCACAATCATCAAAGATGCACCTTGCAATGGTTGATCAGCCATACAAATATCCGCGGTTAATATCCATGATCTCGCGTTCACTTTCAGTTTATCAGGATCAAACTCCGGTAGACGCACATTATTATTATCATTCACTGAAGGAGTTTTCATCACTTGTAATAACGCGAGAAAATTACGATTCTGTTGTTCAAGAAGTAATTGCCACTTTTCTTCATTATCCTCACTTGCTCCCTATGGGTTAACAGATCCAGATCCCACTTCTCATGTCGGCGTAAAGCCTCGGAAAGGCGGAAAAGATGTTAAGTGTTCATTTTGGCGTGGATTATTCATATTTGAGCGTGACGATCCCGAACACGTCCGGTATGCTCGCTAGCTAACCCGTGACTGTCGATTTCGTCCAAGCTTTGTTATAAACGAACCATTTATTTGTCGCTAAGATTCCGTCATTCAACTATACTCATAGCTTGCTAATAACGCTTGACGCTTAATACGGTGGACTCATCGAGATTTCAATTTCAAATGAAATATCCTTCTATTCTTGAAGACTAAATACATTTTGAATGGAATTATTAAACAAGATTTGTGATACTCCGACATATATATTCATTGTATTAATCTTGTTTCCTACTCCTTTCCAGCAGTAAATTTATTCTAAAGCAGGTGCCTCGATACTTGTCCACTAGAAAATATGACGAAACAAATTGTTCTTCTTCATAACTGCAGGGGCTATGGCACCTATATCTATCAAACTTTTGATCGCAGTCTGATAGACCTGCAGCTGTCACGTGCGGAGCGGTCTCGCACGCGACGACAAAACCCTCCAGGTTTCCGCAGAGGTTTATATTTAATTTTTTCTGTGGGTAGGGAGGTGATCGCCCTCTACAGGACGGTCCTTGAAAAATGGATTGGAGGATTTCGGTATTTAAGTAATATAATATTTATTATGAGTCCCAATGTTTAATGGATCAAATGCAAATAGCAAGCGAAAGCAGCAGGTGAATATTTGAGACGCGGAAGCTTACAATGTTTTCATCTAATACTCTCATTCACTCCTTTGTCTACTCACTCTTTGATTACAAATCCGAAAAACGGCTCTCACTCTTTTACACTCACTTGTCACTATTCTTATTACTACACGTCTCTACAGAGTTCGTGGCTCGAGCTTCTAGCACTTATACTAATCTTCGAGGACTGACGCCGCGACGCGAGACGCCTATCCGACCGGGTATAGATTGGAGTGTTACCCTCTAATCATCGGTGGCGGAAAGGGACTTACTACCTCTATTCGCGGTTACTTCGAAGGAGCCGGGTTCCGTTGAGGTCGTTCTTAGCTGTCTCTAACGGGACTGACTTCGCTCGCTCGTGCGACACCCCTTGGAGCGCCGGGCAGCGAGCGAGGTTTTTGCTGAATTCACAATTTTGGAACAAAGGCTTGCCTCGCGACGGTCATCCTCGAAGCGCGTGATCTCGCGCTCGCCTCATCCCGGTGTTGATTACACCCGGGATCTGGCGGGCGCGGAGACGCTGACGTTGCTGACGGTCAACTACGCCGTTGCGCTTTGGTCGTGCCACGAACTGTTTTATAATGAATATATTATATGTATTTAACTGATGAATTGAAGCAATGCTTCCTTTTCTCTTCTAAAAGCGGTATTAACAATTATTGACATTGGTAATACATACGTGCGGCGTTCGTGACATCCCTCCCCCCTTAGGTGTCGATGCCCCCATCGTCTCGGTGCGCCGAGCCGACGGTGACATCGGTACTGGAGGGTTGGCTCACCCCTGACCGCATTTTTTGATCAATTGGTATTTACGTGGTTTATACATCGCACATGCGCTCTTTCATAACCCACGCACACATACGACACTTTTTAGTTTTGGTCACTTCACTCAATTCGTTGTCACTTCGCCGCTGGCTCGTCGCTCGGTTGTCCTTGCGCTTCGCCAGCTGCCTCGTCCTCGTGAGCCTGGTCCTTTTTGGGTTGCCTTGGCGTCCTCGGTGTCCTCAGATGGCCTCGGCGTCCTCGTCTTCCTTAGTTTCGGCTAACGGGGGGGTCGCAGGTGGAGTTCCGCCCGGTGATGCATCCCACCGGATCAGGTCTGACACGACCTCCGGTTCACCTTGCAGAGCATCTGCGAGGTTCACCCGGGGAGTCTGGTGTCGCGGGCGGTGTTTCGCCCGGCGGCTCTTCCCAGGCGATTAAATCGCCTTCCTCTGTTGCATCCTCCTCCGCGGGTCCGAGGAGCTGGTCCATTTCTCGCTGGAGCGAGAGCCAGCGCCCCAGGATGCGTGATCGCACCGCGGGAATCATGATCTTGCTCAGCCTGCGAAATTCTATCAAGAAAGGAGCTTCCTCTCCCTCCTGGATCATGATCGGGTCGGTCTGAGTCCTCTTTTCTTTGGTGTCCCACTTAGTTTGGACACCCCTCTCCTTGGTGCCAACAGTTATACCGCGTCGGAACGTCGTCGTCTGCATCGCGCCGTCCCGTCAGGTTGTCTGCACGGGCGCATCGTCCTGCGAGGTCGTTGGGCCGGGCTCGCGGATGGTTCTCGGAGCTGCAGGGGCGACGGGGGCTTCCTTTGCGCCGAGGAGGCGACTGAAAGCCTCCACACAGTGGCCCGCGTGGAGATCCGGTCGGTCGCCCACGCTCTGGCCGCAGAGGGTGCAGTTACTACTCCCCGGCCTCCGGTGTGAGAGGTAGCGCTCCAGGTAGCACTTCTCACAGTGCTGGTCGCTCGCCTTTTTCCCGCAGGTTGGGCAGACCTCGCACCTCACCTTTTCCACCGCGAGTGTCATCGTCGCTGATGTCATCTTCGCCGGCGGAGGCACCTTTATCAACTTCGGCAAGGCGGTTGGGGCCGCCGCCTCAGCTGATGTCGACGTCTGTATCGGTGCTGGTGCTGATGCTGGTGCTGAAGCCTTGGCGTTTAGTGCCGCCTTGTCATACCTCATTAGGCACAACGTTGAGTGCTTCATTTGTTCGCTGCCCCGCCGTTCAGTCCCACAGAAAGGGCAGGAGCTGAGGTCGGAACCTCCTGCCCAGTGTGCCAATCTCTGGTAGCAGCCGATCCAGCCTGCACATTTGGTCGGGCTCTTGAGGCAGACCGCGCAAGCCTTGTTTGATGCTGCCCTTGCGAAGGTGCTGCGATAGTTTATGCTGGCGATTGACATACTTGTTGTTTTTCGGAACCCGCTGAATTTCTTCGAGTTTTTCGCGACTACTCGGCTCTGGGTTCAAGAGTCGAATGGCGTTTGTTAATCCCTGTGAGGCCCTCTGGGTCTCCTTCTCCTTGATATTGTAGTGGGAGAAGTTTCGGAGTCATCTGGGGTGCTATTCTTCTAATATGCTACCTCAGCCTCTTGGCAGGGGAGAGGGCAAGAAGGTTCTCCCCTTTTTCCCTCGGGCCGACTTATTGCTCTTTCTTTTTCCACCTCGTACTTTGAACGCGAAGCGGTTCCCAGAGCAGCGCTCGGGTTTCCGGCGCCTTCGTTGTCTCGATCCGTTGCCTGTTTAGTCTGGCCTAACTCGATATCTTCATAATCATTTTTGTGAGTTGTACGTTTCGGGCGCCCGCAGGGCAACCCAATCCGCTTCACCATCTTGCAAACGTTGGTTCGCCATATGTAGATAACCAATACCATTCCTAGAAGGGATTCCAAGGCAAACCCGGTCGTAAACAGAACGTGCTGTTTTTCCTTGTCGCGGCGGTGGCTGCCAATTTCGGAGAGACGTTGCTGCACGTTGTCGAGGGATTCGTCAGCACGTGACATTTTCCATGCTGCTCCCTCCCTGGCATATTCCGACAAGATGTTGTTTTGTCCTGAATTTTCTATTCTTCCCTCAATCGGTTCTCCGAAGCTTGGGGTTATGAGAGAGATGTTTAGTCAAATCTCTGATGCGTAGAAATATTGCTCGCGACTTTTGTAAATACGCATTCCGGTAAGAGAGGTACTTCGGGTGCGTCCTACACAGTCAGCGCTGAAGTGGAGTATCCCAGCACCTTCCAAAGTAGTGGTGATTTCCATCCTTGCCGAACAGAGTATATGAATATGTTCCGGTGTATAGAGCGAATAGAGCCATCCTCCCTGGGAGGGTAGATGCGTCCAAAACGAGTCGTCCGTTGATTGAATCCTTACATCGCAGAGCCTGTATGCGTCGATTGAGGGGTTTATCAACATCACTACTTCGCATTACTGTAATGTCGATACCTCTTTCAGAGGGGTTTCCATTGAGCAAATGTAACGGTGTTCCACACTGGTACATTCGTTCATATATATGGAGTCTGCCATGAAGTATGTGCGGCGGTCCGCCGACACAACTATATACGGCGTTGACGGTTGAATATGAGCCGATCCGTTCAGTTCTGCTCCGCGTTGGGAAGCTGGCCACGCGTGCATGCGGTAGAGATGATAAGCCGCTCGCTCCAGCAGGAGAATATGAACCACTATAAGGATCCTGCCCGAGTGGAATACGATATCCGTATTAACAACACGGGATAGCGATTCGATAGAGTATTCGGTCGCGAGGGTGAATTCAAAATCGTGTGCCCGAGACTGTATTTCCCTCGTGATGGCGGTAAGCGGTGTCGCTGTTAACATGCTCGGGTCGTAACGTCCTTCCCTAGCCATTGATATCGCGAGTAAATACTTCTCGCTTGTCTCAATATATTGCTTGACCTCTGCTTCCACCCGGTACGCGAAGTTCGCTAAGACATTACGGCGCATCATCATACTTGTCTGGTTAGAGAGTTGATTGATTCGTTCCTGCAGTTTATCAACCATGTCTAGTTCCATCAGATGTTCTCGATGTAGTTCCTGGAATCTCGAATGGGTCACGTGAGTTTCTCTACCGATTATTTGACTTAGGTAGGATTGATCATTAAACAATCGATCAATCTGTGCGTTGATATACGGTGCATCTTCTTCATTTATTCATTGTGCCGAATAGCGATTTATGGTACAATTTCAGTAAACTGGCTAGCAGCTTATACCACCGCCAGTTTTACCTTGTCAACATGCTTCCTTATCCTTTTCCCATTTTCTGCTTCCAGTATTACATTGCTATGGTCAGTTACCTGGACAATTTTATAGGGGCCATGATATTGGGAGTCGAATTTACCCTTACGAGGTTCCTTAAGAACATAGGCAAGGTCGCTCGCTTTATCTGGAAAAGGACGGATTTTCTTGTCATAATATTTTTTGGTTGTTTCTTTTGCGCGATTCTGATTTTCACCGGCCATTTCGCGTATCTCGGAGAGACGTTTTATTTACTCGATGATATACGAATTATACGTTGATAGTTTATCGTCCACGGGGAACTGACTCGGGAGCCGAGGCAGCCTCCCGTACACGATTTCGTAAGGGGTGAAATTTGTCGCCTCGTGCACGCTAGTATTGTATGATAATTCCGCGTAAGGCAACAAGCCACCCCAATCATCGTACGTATCTGCATACTGCTATATGTATTCCGCTAACAGTATGTGACTTCGTTCGAGCGCTCCGTTCGTTTGTGGTCGATAGCCGGAAGTCGTTACTTATTTTATATGAAAGTTTCAGATATTTCGCGTGATAGATTTCCGGTAAAAGCTGCTCCGCGATCAGTAAGGATCGCACGGGGAGCACCGAATTGTGCAATTAATCGCCTCGCCATAGCTTTGGCGATCATAGTTGCTTTTGAATCGGGTATCGGTTCTGCTAAACAATACTTCGATAGGTGGTCTTGCATGGTTAGTTTGTGTTTATTGCCATGTGGTGTTGTAGGCAACGGACCCGCCGTATCGAGCGATACCTTATCAAAGACGTCAGCCGGCGTATCAGTAATGAGCATCGGCTCGCGCGTCTTTGCTCGAACCAATTTACGTTCCTGACAGCCTTTGCAACGACGGATGTAATTTCGCACTTCGTTTCTCAGCGAGGGCCAATAAAAACGGTCTCGGATTTTGCGATAGGTCTTGGTCACCCCTCGATGGCCTCCGACAAGACTCGCGTGAAATTCTTCAATTATTTGCGAGTGTTGTTCATCCGGTGGCCGTCGAATTGTACCGTAGCATATTGTAGTGACTATGTTGGACGTACCGAGTAACCTGTTCAACCAGTCAAGGAATTTGCTCTATTAACTTGGAACCCGCCGATGACCAAATGAGATCACAATTTGCTCAACATATTGTGCTCGTTTTGTGCTGTTTTGTACCGCAAAAAAAAAGTTTTGTACTATTAGTATTCTCAAAATATGCAAGAAATTAGGAGCGGGTTCCAACTTAATGTTGAGTTAGAACCCGCAAGGTTGGAAGACACTCAACATTATGTACTTGTTTTGTGCTATTTTGTGCCACCCAAATAACGTTTTGTACCCTCGTCATTACCGAGATATATGCCTCCGACGAGGTATGCAAACGGCCCAACGAGTTCGGGTGGTACGGAACTTGAAGCATTCGCTTTGTGCTATTTTGTGCCACCCAAATGACGTTTTGTACCCTCGTCATTAACGAGATATATGCCTCCGACGAGGTATGCAAACGGCCCAACGAGTTCGGGTGGTACGGAACTTGAGGCATTTGTTTTGTGCTACTTTGTGCCTCCCAAATAACGTTTTGTACCCTCGTCATTACCGAGATATATGCCTCCGACGAGGTATGCAAACGGCCCAACGAGTTCGGGTGGTACGGAACTTGAGGCATTCGTTTTGTTCTACTTTGTGCCACCCAAATAACGCTTTGTATCCTCGTCATTAGCGAGACATATGATGTAATTACTTCACGCCAATGCATAAACGGAGCCCGCAGACCTGTATGAATTGTTTCATTTTTCTTCGGGTATGTGTCGCAAAGATCAAGCTTTGTGCTAAAAAAGGCGGAAAAAGACGAAAAGAGGCGAGATGTCAACCCCCAGAATCGAACTGTCACAACTCAGAAAGACCTCGTTTCTTCAAAACTGCCATAAATATATCCACCATCAAATGAAACCGACCAATGAATACCGCAGATTGATCATGACAATGTCTGTTGATGGTAACAGTATAATGATGAATGTTGCCAACCATATTTTGTTCACTCGATAAATCTGAGTTTAGGCCTCTACACCGACGGAAAGGTAATGGTTATCGTAGAGGTTTTTTTTTGTTTTTACTTAATTTTTTTTTGTTTTTTTTTTGTTTTTTTTTGCAATTTAGAATTTTTTTTTATTTTTTTTATGTATTTTTTCAATTTGTTTTTCATCATTTTTTTATTATTATTTTCTCCGATCATTTTTTATTATTGTTTTTTTTCTAATCTGTTTTTCAATCTTTTTTCTTATTTATTTTAATTATAATTTTTTTTTTTAAGTTCCGAATTTTCCCAAAATTATATTCATTTTTTTTTTACGGTATCGTAATTTTTTTAAGATATTTTTTTTTCTTGCAACAAAAATGTACTTTCAGTTTGTGTCCTTTGGAAAATATTTTTTTAGTATTCTATATGTAATATAATGTGGAAGATGATACGTACTTTACCTGATCAATTCAGTCGGTACATGTATATGTATGTATAATGTTGAATACGAGGTCGAATACTGATAATATTAATGTAGTTGAAATAATAATAATATTAAAATACAGTGAATCTGTTACCTTTTATGGTGTTGAGTTTTTTGCAGTTCGATTTCTCTCAAACTCTTACATCTATTACTTTATGCTCACCATCGGGTCTGTGTGCATTTTTCATGTTATTGTTTGTACGTTGTCGCATTTATTTCGGTACGTTGTATTGTGCATAACATATTTATTGACTCATAACTCATAAATATCGTACACGTTTTTTTTCATTTTAATTTTATTTTTTTACTTTTTTGCAATTTCTTCAATATTTGAGAAAATTATTATAAATAAATATGCATATAAGAATAAAAATTATAACCGATCACAAAAATACAAATTCCAATTCCGACATGAAAAAACTAAGAAAGTGCGAAAAAAATAGTAAATATAGAGATCCCATTATCGTGTGGTGCTCAAAAATCATGTTTCAAGTCGTAGAATTGGTGTGAATTTTTTCAGATTTTTGAAAATGGCATTTTCGAAATAAGTTTTTCGATTTTTTTTTTAATTTCACTGGTGGTTGGAAACATCTGAAAATAATTCTAAGACCGTTTTTGGTCGGTAACAACGTCATACTAAAAAATGATCAAAATCGAAGGGGTGAGGTACATGGAGTGCAAAGTTGACGTGGAATGTCCCACATATAAGTTACTGAAATTGAATAAAATGTATCTTTAAATTAAATATTCTTGTTAAATGATCGTTTTATTCATCGAAATGTTGTTTAAATGAATGATTTATGTCTATTGTCGTTCGGAAATTGGCAAATTCTCAATTGTTAGTAATATGCATTATTTATATGTCATAATCCCTTCCTTATTTGGGTAGTTCAATAATCATTTAATTCGAAAAAGTATGTTTTTAATCATTTCCTGTAGATATTTTTAGGATAGATAGTATTTCTTGGCGCTTTGAATATTTCGAAGTCGAAGGTGTTTATATTATTTTGTAGATAAAGGCTGCTGGGCTAGGCGTTCGACCGTAGGGGTATGCCTTTTTCTCCGTGCAGTTTTCTAACACATGGCCTCCAGAACATTCCTGTAACCACTCGAAAAGCAATAAAATTTTAGAAACTGTAGCAGTTTTTTCAGAGAAAAGAACTCTATTATTCTCCAAAGAATATTATTCGTATCTTCAAACCTTATTATTAGGGCTAGCGTATATTCGAAGCGATATAATTATTCAAGCTTATACTTCAAAAAATTGTTGTAGGTAACCATATCAAATATATGAAAGCAATTACTACTGTATTTACTTCGAACATTCGCTTAAAAATGCGACGTAACACGTACATACATTGTAACAGCTGATCCTCTCTCTCTCTCTCTCTCTCTCTCTCTCGACTTTATCGCCTTTGCTGACCACGCGTGGCGCTACGGTTGTACTCGAGTATTATTAGTCCGTATCTAGCTGCTTGGCGGAGGCGCCCCACTGCGCATACGTGTGAGTCAGTTCGTCCGCACGTTTCTCTTCGTAAGGTGTCGTAGCCCGAGCAGTAGAGGTATTCGGCGAATGATATTTGCTGTCACGAGTATCTCTGTGTCCAATACGCAGCGATCTTTTTGTGCAATGCTTCCGGGTTTGATAGCCCACAGGGTTCTCAGAAAAAACAGATTACAGTTTCACGAGACGGATCTACGCGTATATGTATATGTATAACTATATAATCATATACATATATAAGTGAAAACAATACAAATATTTATTCTTATTAAACTCACAAAAGTTTTGATTACTATACTAGCTTTATTCTTATTATACTTACAAAAGTTTTGGTTTCTGTAGTATGCGCTGGCGTATTTTTACTATCAGTAATTATAATACATTGAAATATATATTGAATACAAAGTTTGTTTTTATACGAGGCGTATTTTTTATTTCGGTTATATACATATATCATCTTTTCTTCCTTACGTTCTACCTTATGCTTTCTAGAATGAAATCGGATTTTTTAACTTTTCTCCCTTTCATTTCGAACCAAAATCTATATGCGCACGGCTCTTTATTGAAATCACCCTCGATTATCTTCTTCACTTCCATTTCCAGACTCATAACCGGATTTCGTTCTTTTTGCAGCTCATCTATCCAGATTTTCCTTCCCTACCTCGTCACTCCCTCAGCTGATGACAATTCCATACATGGTACAGGTTTCCTTTACTTTCTGCATATACCGTACATATTTACCACCTTCCCTACCTTCATTGTTACGATATACCATCCTTTACCTACATTGCCATATCTAAGTCCCGCGTATTGTTCTGTGGTATATTCGTATTCGGATAAACAAAACGAAACCTTTTTCGTACGATCAAGTCTGCAGAAATTCCATAGATTTCTAGGCATATTCGCACTAAGTATTGTGAACTACCTTATATCTATGGTGAAACTATGCCGAGGCCGCGCACATTTCCCGATGATGAGTTTCGTTCTTTACTCGCTAACGAAATCGATGCGGTATATTTAGGCAACGGTAGTGTAGCAGGAAAGAGTTCTGAAGTATGGAAGCGATTGAGCGAAGGAATGAAAACAAAAAACGTTTTTCCTGTTTGCTGCTATACCATCGTGAAGGAGAACCGATACGGCTTGCGAGAATATTTTAAGCTCAATAAGTTGCCTACAACGGTGATAGAAGAAGAAGAAGAAGAAGATGTATCGTTGAATAATACAGCGAATACTACTGATGCGAGCACGAATATGCCTAACACTACCATAAGTACTTCAAGAGATACTAGCTCATCGTCAGATGCACCTTACAGTGAAAGTTTAAAGGAGCAACACGACCCGCAAACAACATCTAAAGATTACCAAGAAAGAAAATTCACCATCAAATTTTCGTCAAAGGCGTGGAAAGGTATTGCTCCCGAAGTAGTCACTTATAGAGACAATCGCAGGAATGGTTTCCGAAAATACAGTGTCTTAAAACGTCGGAAGTGGACGCATATTGTAACCAACCGACTTTGGAAACAATTGAAATTGCCGTGCAAGATTAGCTCCAAAGGGGGCAAGGCAAATAAAGCCTCGAAAAGTAAATACTTGTCGATAAATGGTACTTGTACTTTTTGCAAAGCGAAATTCGTAGCATACGTGGATCACAAGCCCAACTCAAACGACAAAGTCCTCATGAAATGTACTTATAAAGGAGTATTCACAAGAGCCCATCCCGCGAACTTAAAAAGGAAATTAGCTGGTGCCGCAAGGAAGACAGCGGTGAAGAAAATGACGTGCGAGAATGTGGCAGCGAGTGCATTGCAAAAGCAACTCGCGAATGATCTTATGACATTTGGAGACCCGGTACCAAGTCACTTACCTTCGACCAACATACTCAGAGTCGCTAAATGTCAAGCTTTGAAGAAATCGCGCTTGCATGCTGATCCGATAATAGCGATAGCCAAAGCAATGTACATTGCACCATATCAGGGAGTTATCCGAGATGTCGCGTATGATAAATTTTACGTACGGTACCACAGTACAGCGCAATTGCATGTATACCGCAATTATTGTAAAACCACTCCAATTCATAGGCTAATGATCGATGCGACTGGTGGAGTGGTTAAGAGGCTTGTAAGAGCTGATGGCACAAAGTCCGGAAATATTTTTTTATACAGTGCCGTCGTGCGAGACGCCACATCGCGCAAAATTTACCCCGTGTGTTCCATGCTCTCAGAGCGACATGATACAGAATCTATCCGGCACTGGTTGTCTATGTGGCAACGTGACGGGGTTCCGACACCTCGTGAGATCGTAGTCGACATGTCTAAAGCTTTGATGTCAGCTTGTATTCAAGCGTTCACAACATTTCCATCGCTGAATGCTTATTTACACGAATGTGCTAAAATCCTTCGTCGCGAGGATTGTATGGCTCCTAATCTACCAGCGTGTTTTCTTAGAAATGATGTAGCTCACGTTGTTAAAATGATGACAATGTGGTCAAGTTTGCGTGGGCAGCTCCGACGAACCCGACAATTTTACTTAAGAAGTTTGGGTCAAGTTATACAATCGGAAGACGTTAATGACCTTTTTAGAATATTGTCAGATATTATTACTGTTGCTTGCAATGCTACCGAGGGAGATGACGAAAACACAGTTCTGCCCACACCTTGCGAAGTTAGCAAGAATGCCCTTCTTAAAAGGATAGGTGGGATTAATTCGGCAGATAATGAGAATTTTACAGAAGAAGAAACTCAAATCTGTGATATCTCGGACATTGAAATGTGCCCGGGGAATCCATTCACCGCTTGGGTACAGGAAATCGTCAGAAATGTTGAGAGTAAAAGTGACACTGGGACAAGGGGGAACCAACAAGCATTACCCAAACTTGTTGACGATATTTTGCAAGTAGCACATTTGATTCCCGTATTTACTGCCATTATGGTACCCTATTATGGTTACGGAAACCCAACGGCCTCCAGCGCTTCGGTAGAATCGAATTTCAACGATATCAAAAACAGAGTTTTCCAACATATGACTCTGCCCTTACGCGTTGATGATTTCATGCTTCATCATATCAAATCAATCGAAGGCTCCATGAAACTTGCTGCAGCAAATTTCGTGCAGGAAGAGGACGATGCACCACGATATGGCACAGATGTTGAAGAAGATTCTATTAGCAATGAGGAATATACAAATTCCGACATCGAAATAGATGCAACTTCAACGCTTAAGTCCAATGATGAGTTCGATAATACAGACGATTTTCCTCCGTGTGATAAATCGGTTGAAATCTCTCCTCTCGTAAACGGTACGGTTGTAGCGTCAAAACTTATTCGAAACGAGCTAGACCCGTTAGTTGATCGTAGATTAGAGATGTCCGAAATTGAAAACTGGCGCAATTTAGGCGAAGAAAAGACAAAACGAAAGCGTAAATCGTATCTCGAGCCGAATTCTGAATGGCTTCACGTCGATCTCTCTCAAGTTAAACCCGTTGTTCCAATTGGAATTTTGAAAATTGGCCACGACCGTACTCTGCAGCCAGTTATGCGGGGCGGGAAGAAAACTCTGTTATCAAATACATGTTCATTCGATTCATCCACACAGATCTTTTGTACCGCGTATTGTGACAGTGATCCGTACAAAAAATACGTCGATAGCGCAACGAACTATGCCATTGGAAAACTTGCCGCTGATATCGTACAAAAAGGTATATCTGCTACTACGTACAAGCTTCGAGCGGAAATACTATTCCCGCTTTGTCGTTCCGTTAGGCTACCAAGTGGACTGATGCAAATGAAGTGCGATATGCCAGTGTCAAAATTGTTGTCACATGTAATGAAAGGTCATTCTAGCGCCAAGGAAACAAACCAGTGCTCTGACACAGAATGTCCCAATGCGGTTAGAGTGTACGAAAGACCTATCATCACAGTCTCTGCCAAGGATGGATCCATCGATGAACTTCAGAGATTAATATCGGAACAGATCGCTGATAGATGTACCAGCTGCGGTTTGAGGGGCTCCGAAAATAGGTCAGTCTGTGATGGTTTCCGAACAAGTAAAACTGTCATTAACGGCAAACATTTGTTTGTAGAGATTTTAACGTCCGATCCAAAGAAAAAACATCTACTTGTAGAAGGCGTGCTGCAATTGTCTAGCATACCGCATCACATAGAAATTCAAAGCACGTTATTCTTTTTGAGAGGTGTAATACAGTTTCTACCAGGCCATCAAAACGAAGATGAGGCTTCTATGCCTCTCGGGGCTGTCGGGCATTACATCGCCCTTTGCAGACGTCATGACGGTACTTGGGAAAGATACAACGACCTGGAGACTAAAAAATCTTCTTGTAATCAAAATGCAGACGTCCTTTGTCATGCAATCGTCTACACCATATGAGGAGCTAAAATCTACACTGAGCTGTTATATCAAAAGCGAAACGAGACAGTGAAAAAAAAATGGAGATTTAAATTCAACACTGAAGGAATGCCTAAAGTGATTGAACTAAAAATCTGATGAATACGAGTGTGAGGACACATCCAAGACACGTAAGATCTTCACACCACACGAGGCCTTGAACAATGTTTATGAGTCAATAAATATTTTATGCACAATACAACGTACCGAAATAAATGCGACAACGTACAAACAATAACATGAAAAATGCACACAGACCCGATGGTGAGCATAAAGTAATAGATGTAAGAGTTCGAGAGAAATCGAACTGCAAAAAACTCAACACCATAAAAGGTAACAGATTCACTGTATTTTAATATTATTATTATTTCAACTATATTAATATTATCAGTATTCGACCTCGTATTCAACATTATACATACATATATATGTACCGACTGAATTGATCAGGTAAAGTACGTATCATCTTCCACATTATATTACATATAGAATACTAAAAAAATATTTTCTAAAGGACACAAACTGAAAGTACATTTTTGTTGCAAGAAAAAAAAATATCTTAAAAAAATTACGATACCGTAAAAAAAAAATGAATATAATTTTGGGAAAATTCGGAACTTAAAAAAAAAAATTATAATTAAAATAAATAAGAAAAAAGATTGAAAAACAGATTAGAAAAAAAACAATAATAAAAAATGATCGGAGAAAATAATAATAAAAAAATGATGAAAAACAAATTGAAAAAATACATAAAAAAAATAAAAAAAAATTCTAAATTGCAAAAAAAAACAAAAAAAAAACAAAAAAAAATTAAGTAAAAACAAAAAAAAACCTCTACGATAACCATTACCTTTCCGTCGGTGTAGAGGCCTAAACTCAGATTTATCGAGTGAACAAAATATGGTTGGCAACATTCATCATTATACTGTTACCATCAACAGACATTGTCATGATCAATCTGCGGTATTCATTGGTCGGTTTCATTTGATGGTGGATATATTTATGGCAGTTTTGAAGAAACGAGGTCTTTCTGAGTTGTGACAGTTCGATTCTGGGGGTTGACATCTCGCCTCTTTTCGTCTTTTTCCGCCTTTTTTAGCACAAAGCTTGATCTTTGCGACACATACCCGAAGAAAAATGAAACAATTCATACAGGTCTGCGGGCTCCGTTTGTGCATTGGCGTGAAGTAATTACATCATATGTCTCGCTAATGACGAGGATACAAAGCGTTATTTGGGTGGCACAAAGTAGAACAAAACGAATGCCTCAAGTTCCGTACCACCCGAACTCGTTGGGCCGTTTGCATACCTCGTCGGAGGCATATATCTCGGTAATGACGAGGGTACAAAACGTTATTTGGGAGGCACAAAGTAGCACAAAACAAATGCCTCAAGTTCCGTACCACCCGAACTCGTTGGGCCGTTTGCATACCTCGTCGGAGGCATATATCTCGTTAATGACGAGGGTACAAAACGTCATTTGGGTGGCACAAAATAGCACAAAACAAGTACATAATGTTGAGTGTCTTCCAACCTTGCGGGTTCTAACTTAACATTAACTTGGAACCCGCTCCTAATTTCTTGCATATTTTGAGAATACTAATAGTACAAAACTTTTTTTTTGCGGTACAAAACAGCACAAAACGAGCACAATATGTTGAGCAAATTTTGATCTCATTTGTTCATCGGCGGGTTCCAAGTTAATAGAGCACGTCGCTCGGCACGTGGATAGTGTTCCGCGCTTTTATTTTTCTACCGTGTTTTTTAATATTTCGAGTCAGTATTTATTCCCGCGATGACTAAGAAGAGAAGGAAGCTGTCTTTGAAGAAGAAGAAACGACCCGGCATAAAGATTTTGGCTAAATTTCAAGAAAAAATGAGGTAATAATAATATAATAATAATAATAAAGTTTATTGCTTCAAAGGAATACATGTTCCCATCGCAAGTGAGAATTACAATTACATAAAAATTAGAAGTGCTTATAAATTAGATTAATTCAACATTAATAAAAGAAAAAATAAATTATTCATATAAAATATAAGCTCTTATTGCACATGCGCTTTGCGCAAAATAGAAGAGAGGTTTAATGAGCTTGTTTGTAGGTTGGAGGATGTCCTGGAGGGAAGAGGAAGGTCCAATATTAGTTGCTAGGAATTGTTTACGAGGTTCCATGAGTACCGGGCATTTCAGCAGAAAGTGTGCGAGAGTGTCCTTGTCGTCGCAGTTGCAGATGGGGCATTTTTTACTTTAATCGAAGACATACTTGTAGTTATTCACTTTAATTGAACAGTAGTAGCAGCTGGCCAGTCTGAGCTGGGTGAACAGTCTAGTCGCATAGAAGTGAGTTCTGAGGCATAAGTAGCCGTTGTCTGCTCTCACTGGGGTGTACGGCGTCTGTAGGTGGTGCGAGTTCTTTGCTATTCTCAGATCTTGCTGGCGCAGGGAGATTTTGTAGTGATTTAAGAAGACTTTCTCCTTTGAGTACCTACCATGGATGTTCAGGTTGGGGAGGCCAAGAGCTATCATCGGCGAGGCTTCGGTGATGAGCGAGAGAAATTTTTTAAACCAGTTTGTTTTGGCTGAGCAGGCATCATCTTTGGCAAGATGTGCAAGTCTGTACAGACAGATTTTTGGTAGGCGAGTGTCATCCATTTTGAGAATTTTGATAATATACCTCCAGGTGGCTTTGACCACAAAAAAGGCCAGGGGAGGTCTGTTGAATTCGGCTCTAAGCAGCGCATCAGCTGTAGTCCTAGGCAGACCGAATACTTGCTTTATAAAGTCGCACTGACCTTTTTCTATGAGGTACAGGTGTGACAGAGCCCAAATAGGTGATGAATATAGGAGAGTCGCTGCGACGACGCTGTCAAACAGTTTAAATATACTATCCACTGAATCGACTTTGGACGCGTAGATAATCGAGGCAACCATGCTCAACGCAGCTTGAGCTTTTTGATGGCGTTCAAGGCTGTTGTTCGGCTGAAACCACTGGGAGAGAAGGTCAATCCAAGGTATTCATAGCTATTAACAATGTCCAGCTCTTGATCCGCGAAGTGAAATCTCAAGTTATCAGAGATCCGACCGGCTTTTCGGCAACATGCTATTTTTGTTTTGAAAGTATTTACTACTAATTTATTGGCTTGGCAGTATTTGTGAAGGAGGTCTATCTTTTTCCTCAGGTCAACCTCCGAGCTGCCCAATAAAGCTAAATCGTCTGCGTAGAATAATAAGAGAATGTCCGAGAAGCCATCCAAATTCACTCCTTCACAGCCATTCCCCCTCAGGAAGTCTTCCAGATCAGCGATAAATAGTATGAAGAGCATTGGGCTTAAAATCTCGCCCTGCAATACACCTTCTGATGAGAGGAATTCGCGTGTGAATTCGTTGTTGTTTCTAACAGTGAAAGCGGCAGTGTTATAAATATTTTTTAGTATCCTAACAATTTTAGCGCTGATGCCTACTGTGTATAATTTGAGCCAAAGTAAGTCATGGTTTAGCGAGTCAAAGTCTCTTATAAACTCAACAAATAAGATGTATAGTTTAGCTTTTCTCTGTCGTAGGCGAAGTTGTGTAACGGTCATCAGATTGAACAGATTATCTGAGCAGCCTTTTTCCTTTTGGAACCCAGCTTGCGATTCAGGAATCACATTTGTGGCCTTGGCCCAGTCTCAAGTCTTTTGTTGATCATGAATGTGAACAGAGTTTAGTAAAGTGGTTAATTAGCGCAATTCCTCGGTAGTTCGACGGGTCAAGTTTGTTACCTTTCTTGTGTAGCAGCGTAATTGTGGAGGTAAACCAGCCTTCCAGGATCACTTCATGCTCAAGCACCTTGTTGAAAAGACAGAGGACATAATATTTCCAGTTCAGAGGCAGGGCTTTGTGGGCTTCATTTTTTATGTTGTCGGGGCCTGTTGCCTTGTTCAGCTTGCTTAGCTTGATCGCCTGGTTCAATTCTTCTAGGGTAAAATCGGTGTCCAGCGATGGGTCGGAGACTCCATAAAATGTGTAATTGCTCCGGTTTTTGGGTGGGGTGTGCTCGGCGAAAAATTTTTCCCACGTAGTAATGTCAATTGGGTTGGTATACTGCGTAGGTAACCTCCTAAAGAGTCTGGCTGCCTTCCAAAATTCGGCGGAGTTTTTTACATTAGCTAATTTATCGAGTGTGACCTTGCTAAGCTGTGATTTCTTTGCTTTGATGAGGGCTTTGTGTTTTTTCTTTGTCGCTAAATATTGGTATTCAGCACTGCCGAGGAAGGTTTCATCTTAAGCCAGCTTAAATAGTCGTTTAAGCTCGTTTTTTGAGGCTCTGCATTCTGCGTTGAATCAAGGTTGCGTTTTCTTTGCATGACTTGAGAGACGGATTTCACGGGTGAGCCCTGCGCGGTTTGCTGCACCTTTTATGGCTTCCTGCAGGTTTAAGTTGAGCTCATCCACTGAGAGACAGGAAAAATCAGCACAAATTTGAGACGAGTTGCACATATCCTTCTTGAAGGCGTCTCTTGTACGTTGATTCCAGATATATTGAGTTTTGTTGACACAGTAGCCCTTGTTGGGTGACGTTGTCGCAGTATAAGTGTTGGATGAGTAGAATTGCAGCCAAAGTGGGAAGTGGTCGGAGCCACTTTCTATTTGAAGTACCTCAAGATTCTGAACTAATTCTAGAAACTTGATATTTGTAATTACGAAGTCAATGATACTATTGCTTTTGCCTAGAAAGGTGTATTTGCCTGGAGAGTCGCTTGGGGTTCTACCGTTGATGAAGTGCATTAGATTATTCTGGGTGAAGGAGAGCAATTTCTGCCCCCTTGCATCAATTTTTGTATCAGCAGATGCTCTGGTTACAGTTAGGTTTGTGCCTAATACAAGATCTCCAGGGATGTCATCCAAAGTCCCAATGTGAGCGTTGAAGTCACCCGTGAGGACCGAAGGCAAGTGCCCATGTATCTCATTCACCTCGTCAATTGATTGTTGAAGTAAATCTAGGGAGGCCTCCATATTGCGCAGCGGTCTGATGTAGATACATGCTAAAATAAAAGAAAATAAACCAGCAGAGACAAGAGCGAAATTCCAACTATCAGATTGATCAATTACCCTTATGTCTAGGTCGCTTCTAGCAATTATAGCTATCCCGCCGCTTGCTCGTCCCATATTCTTTTCTTTGATTGCTGGTGAGGTTAGGGTGGTGTATTCATGCCACTTAGAGGGAAGATTGAAATTGCCAGTTGCCCAGGTTTCGCAGATACAGTAAATGTCGACATTCTAGAGAGGTTGAAGTTTTATCAGATTTTGTAGACCTCTAGCATTCCAGGACAGAATATTTAGCTATTTTTGGCGTTTTGAGGCACCTTGCGGTGGTGCTCTCACAGGATTATTCTTGTGAATTAATTGTAGTGTTTCAGAGTCGGTGTCCCAGTGGTACCAGTCATTCTCCACAAGCAGCCGAGTCCCTATGACTTTGGCCGGTTTTCCAGAGCTGCGGAAATCTGTTGCATCTTTTTTGAGCTACTGCAATACAAGGCTCGCTTGGTCAGATTATGGTTCAATGAAACACTCGAATTGTTTTAGACGCGTGCCTTAGAGGACATTACTGCTTCTTTGGCACTTGCATTGTTAAATTTGACTCTGGCAATTTTGCGCTCTCGATTGATAGATGTTACACTTTCAACAGCGCTAGTGAGGTTGCAGTTTCTTCTAAAATATTCATTAGCATCGGGCAGGAGGCTAAATTCGAACCAGTTATGATTTTTTATTACCACGTTCAGCTGCTTCGTGAGTTTTTCCTGCTGCTCAATTAGGTCCTCCAGCCTTTTTATCTTCAACTTGGTTTCAACATCAGTAGCCGGAGCGGCAGCCTCACTCTTGTCCCTGCCTTGGTTATTGGCCTTCATAGCTTTCACCTCATCCTCCAACTTGTCCTGCTTTTCTGAGATTTTAGCAAATTGACCAGTTAGTTCTAGTCTTATCATATCAATTGCATGTTCACTCTTCAGTTGGCTTTGCATGATTTGTGTTTCAAGCTTTGCGTTGTTGCAGTTCATATGTTCAGTTAGTCTCTCAAACATTTTGGCAATGGACAGGGCCTCAGGGGACATATTCTCAGTGGTATATACTACTGAAGTTGTCTGGCTGTTTGTAACCTCAGTAGGCTGGGCAGTGTGTGGGGACGTTTCCGTGTCCATGTTACTTAGTGAATGATGAAGACCTGTATGCATTTTTTTCATTTGTTGCGAGCATTCAGTAAAATCAGGCATCGACGACTCTGACCCGTCTTCTTCCGATCTTTTCCTCTTGAAAAAGTCTTCAATTTGTCTGCAGGAACTAGCTCTCTCACGAGTGAATGTGAGAGGTTTAGGTAGTCTACCTTTCGATCTGTTTTGATCGGTGCAGGGTATGACTTGCTGTTGACGTATCTTCGGAGTAAATTTCATGCAGTCAGGTACCCTTTTGCGAGTACAGCTGGCAGCACTTTCTCCCGGAGTTGGATTTTCAGGCCCGCGATTTTCCACAGCCGACATAACCTCCAAAATGACTCGGGTTGATTTTATGACTGATTAAATGAAAGTTGTCGCACGGATATCACTTGTTTATTTATGCAAATCGTAGAATAAATCGAGATTCAAGTATATTCAGACAACACAGCACTTCGGTAAGCACTGCGAAAGCAGCAAGAATTCAGAAAATTAAAACAGAGCACTTCGGACCAGCGTCCGTACACAATCAAGCGTCTCGATGTCTCTCTCGGAAAAAATGAGGTAAATCGAATTATTTATATGATTGATGTCGCACCCTCTCTGACTTCGAGATTCAATCACATGAGTACGAACAATCGCAGGGCTTTAATCTAAGGAGGTACTTTCAAGAGCCGATATTGCTGTTCATAATAGCAGTATAAATTCATTCTCAAGTTTTTTATACATACGAAAATATAAACTAGAATGCATTGTGACGTGTGGTACTAGTCCGGTTTGCATCAGTCGCTAAAATATGTCATCAATTTGTTACGTGTTCAGGTTGAATGATCGCAATCACTATTCGGGAATTTGCATTAGTGTTTACACTTTGTCGATCATAAGGAATATTCTTATCACTTATTGTGACTACCTAAGTATCCAAGGTTATATTACAAGTTATCCGGCAAAATTTTCCATACAAAGTGAATATGGCGCGAACGTATTAGGCCACTGAAATACGCGCGTTTTGTTTTTAGAAATAAACTTGACGTAATTCCGGGGTAATCATACATGCAAACATTACCTACAAAAGAGCCACCTACAAAACTGTCATCAAATCAGATACTACTGCCAAGTACAATTTATTTGGTAACTAATGATGATTTTGATATACAATAACTAATGATGACAAAAGAAAAAAAAAAAAAATGGAGGTAGTGGTACTTGGTGGGCCTTTTCAGAACAAGCACACGAAAATAAAAGTACGAGCTATATCAATGTTGTAATCGCAATATAAACCTGCCAAGTACCACGACCTCCAACTTTTTTTTTCCCAATTTTAATTTTGATTTCAATTTTTTTTTTTGTCATCATTAGTTAAAGTATATCAAAATCATCATTAGTTTCTAAATAAATTATACTTGGCAGTGGTATCTGATTTGATAACAGTCTTGTAGGTGGCTGTTTAGTAGGTGGCTGTTTTGTAGGTGGCTGTTTTGTGGGTGGCTGTTACATTACTATACTTGGCGAAAGGTTTTCGCATCAGAGGTGCTTTTTGGGGATATTAGTACTTTTCGTGGGATTTCGGTTGAACATTCGAAAATTTTGCTCGCTCGCTACGCTCCACAGTGCGGCCAAAGGCCCCTTTATGCGGCCAAAGTTCGAAAAATGTAGAGAATGATCCACAAATTGGTATATGGGGGTTTTTGGGGTCGCTGATTATGAATTCATCATCAGAATTAGCAAATTCAAGATGGCCGACCTAGTATGGCGTCATATCATACGAAAAAACTTATAAAAAATTAAATGAATTGGGCGATTGATTAAAAGTCTTTGTTTTAAGATTGTTAGGGTATGTAATTGAGAACGAACAAATTAAAAATGGCGGGGTGCAATATGGCGATGTTATACAAGAAAAAAATTCTGAAAAAATTATTATATTTTTATTGACATTTACCATGGTAACTGACATTACATATGAAGAGTTCAGAAGCGTAATGGATAAAATATTTAAAAGTTAGGTGTAGAAAATAATATTACATGAAAAAATTTGCATTGCCAATCTCGTCACAATTGCAATTTTCTATATCTGTATCGGTTTCTGAGGCCGAAGAACTGTCATAATATTGTAGTTCCGTTTGATTATTCACAGTTGGAGGAGCTAACGAATTAATATAGTCTTCAGATAAAGATTTTAGTGGTTTCATGGGTAATCTCCGACAGCTGGAGATTTGTGGATCAGACGCAATCAAAAATCATTTGAAAACATCCTTCAACGTTTTTTGACGATAATGTTTTCTTGCGAAATTCATGCGGTAGATCTTAAAAAATTTATTACAGGCTTCCTGCGCATCTTCGGACATTTGACCGATCGGTAAAACCGAATGTTTTATTATTTCGGGGCCATGAATCGAAAGTTTGTGAACCAAAGTGGGCATATAATACCGGGGATATTGTTGTACAATGTCTTTAGCTAATTTTACTGCATACTGCCGAAAATTGTTATCATCAATAGCATGACGCAGCTGCGTATAACCCTGTCTCTCTTTCTCATATTCTTTTGATTTACAGTATGGATGTGTTTTCCTTCGAAGGCTCACTTTTATCTTTGTTTTTCACTTTGGTTTTTGAATTCTATGCTTTATTTCATTTTGTTTTTCATGTATTACTGTGATCGTTGAAACGAATATCTGACTTTTTTTTTGTAATACAGTGCACAAAAACTGAACGGGCAGCAACGGGCAGTTAAAATTGATTTTATTTAGTACATGATACTTTTATCTGAAACCTCAAATGACTTAGAGAGCAAGATGTAGTAAGATAAAAAAGTATTCACTCAATCAAATCCATTCAATTCGAGAAAAATAACCAAAAAATAGTCCTTACATATCCCCTTCTAACAATGTACTATTCAGGAGTTTATATTCAGAATTTTTTTTACTCATTCTACTCACCTTCAGCTGTAGAATCCATTTTGTTTCGTTCAAATCGCTTTAAAAACAAAAATTTGACGCTTGTTTATCCGACGCGTCGCCAGTCGCACTTTCCTTACCGTCGTGTAGCGTTCGGGCGAAGGCCATATTCAGACTGAGATTATGGGGGGGATTTGAGGCAAGGGACATTACTATGAACGTTTTCCGTCTCCTAGGGGACTCCTTTAGCCAACCCAATGACAAAATATCCACAAGTAAAAACTTTTTTTTTCGACTTTTGGCCGCATAAAGGGGCCTTTGGCCGCACTGTGCGCTCGCTCGATAAATTTTTGGAATACACAATAAATATTTAAGACGAACATAATCGGTGGAAGAGCCAAATTAGAGCTTTCTCATAATTACATGTATCAGGTCCAAGGTCTTCTACACATTACGAATAGGAAGTGGTGCTACTTTATAGTTTGGACGCCAAAGGGATTGATTTTTGATAAAATAAAACGTGGCGATAAATTCTGGACCGAAAAAATGGAGAATAAATTAGCAGATTTGTTTCACTTTTGTTTGTTACCCGAGATCGTAGATTCTAGACGCGCCCGACAACTCTCAATCCGCGAACCTCCTCAAATCATCAAAGCCTAGAAGGCCATGCGTAAGCAACAGTAAATTCACGACCGACAGACGACAAAAAACTGTAATATAAATATATGTATTGTAACGTGGCATTTCGGCCAGACATGCCCGTTACAAGGTGCTCCCTGAACCTCGGGCGGAATCCCGGGATAAGGGTTTCGGGGATCGAGTCGCGATAATAGTAAAGAGGGCCAGAACTGGCGTCACGTATCCGAGCTTCGACAGGGACGTAATAGAGGATTATGAATAAGATATTCCAGGTTTTTGTTTTATTTTTTTTTTTTTTTTGAGTGCACCGGCCACGAGTCAGCAACCAACTCCGACGCCGAGGATATGTCGAGGCAAGGCGACATCGCGGAGATCGTGCGGGAAGGATACCGAGGCTGCAGAGGGGGAGACAACGCAGATCCCTGCAGCGCGGGAATCCAAGGCGGACACGATTTCCGCTGGCGGCCGGCACGCCGCAGCCTCCGCGCTCACCTCGCCCACACCTGACCAAGGCAACCACAAGAGACCAGCTAGCGACGAGGGAGCACCACCCCGCCCAACCCCAGGACACCGTAGAGCTGCGCGGAAGACGACATCGCGATCTAGCGTCAAGTTCTGCGCCGTATAGTGACGACAGGTGCGCGTCAAGTTGCGCAATCTCCGAATTCGATGAGAGATCGATTGTTGCGCATTCTTAGGGTGATGACGTCACGAAGGATTAGCGTATTGAGATCGGCGTTGCGTCCGATCGGCCATCTGACATCACTCTAGTTCTGGCGGCTAACGAAGGCACTGTTTAAAAGTAGCGTCTTGGTTTTTTTGTTTCATTGCGGGAAAAGAGTGTAGTTGCGAGTGACGATGAGCTGCAGAAGTCACGAGGGAGTTGGCAGTTTTGTCCACTGGATGTGGAGCAGTAAGCGCGGCTAATATTCTTGCGAGAGAATTTCGCGACATAGAGACGAAAGGCTTGCCGAGGAACGGATAGCCATATTTGCGCTAGCGAACGTACTCGAAATTCTTTAGCTGATAAATCTGCTTGGTGACCGTAGCCTGAGTTGCGCGTGCTAAGGTAGAGCCACCATTTGTCTTTAATTTTGAGTTATTGTTTATTTTTCAGACAGCGACTAGCGCGAGAAGGCATAACAGGCCGTTTAGATTTAGTCACGTGTTCTTTCTTCTTTTCTGGTATATTATTCTTATTTGTTTTTGTTTGTTAACTCTAAGTAAGTGAGTAGGACTCGCGAATAGCGAATTACGATTCATTATTTCTATTGCTGAGTATTTTGAATCGCGAAGAGTGACTGTGGCCTTGTTATTTTCCGTCTTGTAGTGTGCGTCGCGGTGGGCGACGTTGGAAGAATTCATTTTTTTCGTCATTGTGATTAGTCTTTTTTTTGTATTATTATTGGAAGAAAATATAGTAATTGATTTTATTATTTCTTCGTACGATAACGTGTT
The DNA here is from genome assembly GCF_021155775.2 of Neodiprion pinetum. Lineage (NCBI taxonomy): Eukaryota > Metazoa > Arthropoda > Insecta > Hymenoptera > Diprionidae > Neodiprion > Neodiprion pinetum. The sequence continues at coordinate 13,238,716 of NC_060235.2, read as the reverse complement.
GGCGTACTTCTTTCGTGTCTCTCTCTGCCCGAATTTTACCCCTCCCCTCTTCACGGTACTGAGCTGCCGAGTGTATCGTCGCGACATAGCGCATCAACGATTTCGAGGCGTGTTTATTACGCCAGGTGCCCACCAAATTTGGCGATATTGTTTTTAGGTCCAGGATACCTCGTGGACGCCGATTCATTGTGCACGTCGTAAGTTCTCGACCATTTTCTCCGAGTGGCCGAGGTGCAGGAAAAATCCACGTCACAGTATATATGTACATAAATATAATAGCTTTGTATATAGCTTACGTGCAATATTTGTGTGATTTATGTTCAATTAGTTATGTGTATTACTATGCCAAAAATTTGCTAGTCATATCGTTATAATTATATATTTGATTATTCATTCCAGGAATACTTTCTGCAGTCTGACCAAACTGCGTGTATACCTATATATTATGTAAATATTCTATAGCCTATTTTTCCATTACTATCTGTGACCTGCACTCGTGACGTACTACTTTCCATAGTTTGCGCTTTCTATAGAATTTATTTAGCCATATGATGTATACAATGCTCGATGCCTTGTTATGATATGAATTTTCTCTATCAAGATTACTGTCACGTATCACTTAAATTGTTTCAATTTAATTTCTATGAGATCCTTTTCATACAGATTTCGTGATTATGTTTATTAAGTTTAAACGAATTCAATTTCACTTTTACCGTTTTATATTATTTTTTATCATTTTGTATTTGTTTGGTGCAAACCCGATCATGGTTGGGAGGTAGGGACGGGTTAGGTGGGTCTCTGTTTGATAGCGACCTCCACGTGGTGAGACCTGGGAGATTGATGATATTTTCTTTGTTATAAGATGAATTTGCTAACAGTTATTCGTTGCAATTTTCAATTTAAAATGACCTGTGACGACGTCTGGCCAGTATTCATAGTTACGTATTACTTTCGAGACTGTATTCGGAACAGCCCTCAGGCGATCAAGCTATGCTTTGAGCTGACTCAAAACAGTCCTGCAAATAGAACCTGACTATGAATACCGGTTATTACACTATTACCAGTCACGTGATTGCATTACGTAGAAATACGGACGCCGATGAATATAATTTTCGTTGAAATATTAAAAATGTATATCTATATCAACATTCGTACGGGGAATTCTACGTCATATAAATCAAAGAATGACCTCGTATTTTTTCAATCTATTCATACTTTTTTTCACATGTCAATCATTCAATTTTGAAGAAAAAGGAGCGCGCATATATCCGGTTCTATTCGACCTGAAGATATCGTTTACAGTGCATTCTGGAGGTAAACGAATAAGCTTTCATAAAAAAAATGTCATGTTGGACATTATTGAAAATCCCAATTTTCATAAACAATTCAAATGTTTCACGATTGTTACCTCATTAATGACAAGTTTTTAAATTACAAAAAAAATAGTTTCGGGTTCATTATTGAATTCTGTATTACTTGTGAATTTTTCAAGTGGAATCTGAGAGGAGTCTATTTTTTTTCTATTATCCATCAGGTGCTGCGTCGTGCCGAGCGCGGCACACTGGGCTGTTTAAAAGTATTTTAAAAGCGAACACCCGTGAGGGGTGGTGGAGGCTAGCCCGCGTCAACAGCTCTACTCCGGCGACAGCTCGGCTGCTCCGTCTCACTTGTTTCTTTACTCTCTCTCTCTCTCGCCACGGTAAGCGTGGGAAGCGGAGTAGCCCACGCTTTCTAGCTAGGCAACGCCCTTAAAATATTTATATCAGTTTGTCTCATGAAAATATCTATATTTATGTTATGCATTGTATCCTTCCTGTACATATCGCATTGTTGACTATACCGATATCAATAACTTGATGAATTATTTATAACATATTGTGACGGGACACCTTGCCGGCGTACCGGCACCTGACGGTCAGCCCGAGCTCCCCAAATATTATGCTTATCGAGACAAGCCCAAATCTTGCGACACACCCGGTGACCCCACCACGTACCAACAAACCAACCAAATCACGCAATTTACCGTTCCCTCTTCAAGGGACACGGCCAATCACTATTCCCAAAATCTGCGAAATTAGACGACTAACAGGTATAAAAATCGAGCACAAATGTAGCTCGACATCTATTCATCATCTATAGTATATCGTACGCAGAGTAGATCAGTTATTCGTCCGACTCAGGACACATCCGCACATTTGCTTGGCGGATTGTAGAATCCTCTGACCCATAGGTAGGGCCCCTGAACCTATAAAGACCCTCCTGCATTGCGACAGGTCGTCTTGATATGGGCGACGGTATATTTGCATAGAATTCCCGTCCTTCTGACCACCACGCTATCACATAAATAATATTCTGTCTTGCCATCTGCAAAACAAATCATTGTCAACACCGAATAATAACTCATCAATGACGATTTTCTAGCGTCAAACACCGTCCTTCTGTCCAACACGCTATCACATAAATAATATTCTATCTTGCCATACGCAGAACAGATCATTATCAATACCAAATAATAACTCGTCAACAACGATTTTCTATCGTCAGACACCGTCCTTCTGACCACCGTGTTATCACGTCAATAATATTCTGTCTTGCCGTTTGCGAAACGAATCATTATCAAACCAAATAAGAGAAACCAATTCCTTCTTCTCTTTCAACAATATTTCTTAACATTATAAGAAAAGTAAATTCACGACATTCCTTCCTGTCATAGATCCCACTTCTTGGGGACATAACATAATCATTATTCAAAGATTTCCTCTTGGAAAACAAATTTCTCGCCTCACGAGTAAATCACTCATTGCGATTATTCTGTGTCTTGCTTCACAAGCACAAAACAAGTTTGACCCTCAACTGTTCACACGGCCTGTGATAATAGGTTTATTCCACTCGTGCCATTGCACATGAGAGTGATAAAAGAACTTCTGAGACTATCTCGACAACCAATTTAAAACGGTCAAACTCTAGCAACCTCTTCCAGGAGCTCATCAAAGAATTAATAAGTAACTATTTTCCACCTTCTCTCCGAGTCCAGGGACCGAATCCTGCCGTTCTACTTACGAGACAGGAAATTCTTAAAATTAATACGATATTCGAGCTTGTGCGAAACCACCGCGTTACTTTTCATGTTACGTATGAAACTCTCGCGATATTCGACGGATAAATACACTCGAATCGTTTCAATATATTTCATAGATTTGTCAGATAAAATTTGTACAAAAATCGGGGAACTGATATTCGCCGTAAGATCTATAACCGATCGTTTGGACGTGATCGAACTGATCCTAAACGCAAGCAATCTGCCAACACCCACCACCAACGATGACGATGTTGCAGCTGTTCTACCTCTATGAACAATAGAGGAAATAAAAGAATTTCAAATGCATTCAACAATTGCAGATCTCAAGCAACTTCTGGTATGTCTACTTAACATTATGAAACAAGAATGCTTATAAATAAAATATTTGAGATTATTCAAAAAATTTGCCTTACAAGGCATACAAGTTGATTTTTTTTTTTTTTTTTTTTTCTAGTCGTCCTATCTTACTCAGGCAGGAGGGAGCTCGGCAAAAGATTGTCTTGTGCGCATCCTAAAAAAAGTTTTTGGGCCAGAAGCCGCGAAACAGTCGTCATGGCGCGGGCAGCGCGGAAACTTCAAAATATGTGATTTAGGAATCGTTGGCGTTATTAAAAGTGAACACGTACTCAACAAGTGTAATTTAAAAAATGATTTGTATATATTCATTACACTTTTTAATCTGATAAGATGGTGATATTATGAAATGACTGTTCTGTTTTAGTTTGTTGTTTTCAGAAGCTGTCAAACGACCGTTCGCCTGCACAGATAAATATTTCGAAAACGAGGCTAAGGAATGGCTCCACCAGGGCCGCAGAGTACGTTTAGAATACTACTTTCGTTATTTTCGTTTCATTGTTTATCATTTATCTAAAAAATGATTACTTTTTTATTTCTGTTTTTTCTTTTTTAATTTCCTAAAAAAAACTTTGGCTGAGTAAAAAATAAACTAAGGCGCACGATTCATAGAAATGAAAAAAAATTGTCATTCACACTATCGTATAATTAAAAGTGTACAACTCTTATGATTGTAATATATCGAAAGATTCGTGCGGAAGTTTCGCAATACAATTGGAAGTGTGAACAAATGAAAAGAATATTGTTTGATTGTGATTTTCTTAATTTCCATTACATCTTGTTCGAAAATATAATTTTGTTTTTTTTTTCAAAAGTTTATGCTCTCTCTAATAAGGAATAAAGAAGCAATGACTGAATAATAATTTGAAGACTGAACAGATAATATATACTAGATTAAGAAAATTCATGTAACATGCTCTGCAAATAAAATGGAGAATATATCTTCACAACTTTATTGTCATTTAAATTTATCCCAAATATAAAGAAAGTATGAATAATAATTATGTAACATAACCAGCGCATTAATGTAAATTCTACGAGATAAAACTTTGTAATAGTTACATGTACAAACCATATATGTTATGAGATTATAACTCGTAGCATTTTCGACTCTTATACGTAACTGATATGAAACCAAAGTTATGTTAGTTACATCTATGAGCTGAGTATGTTATGTAACGGTAACTCGTAGTTTATTCATAACTTCGATTTAATAAAAGGACGACAAATTTGAGAACAAACTCCGCTCCATTTATGAAGTTAAGGATGTGAATGTTACATCTAAGAGAACACGCGTTACGTGATATTTCCATATTTTTTTCGAAACTGTGTTTGCTGGTAGTTATCCGGACCGATCGCCACCCGATCGCCCTTCTTACCGATTGCTGACTTTTGCCATATAGATGAGAAGATTCCCTCGAATCTCAGAAATCGATCGTAAATTATAGTGACCGGTCGACTTTACCGATCGCCAGCCGATCAACCATGCGGTAGTTAACCGATAACTTGTTCGGCCGCAAGAGGAGCCACCGCTCGCCTATAGTTAGCCCCGAGCGAGTCGCCAATCAGTAATAGGTAGCCGGGGGAAGTAACTCGTTTCACCGATTGCCCGCCAGAGTGAGTCACCGAATTTCCCGTTCATGTAACTAATCGCGTGAGAAAATCGACCGCTAGAATGAATGTTCGCTAAGGGATGTTCTTTTCCCACATGCTTCGGCAGGTACGGGTGAATCATCTGCGTGTTTGAGTAGGCAGCACTCCCTCCACAGTGACATCTGTGGCTTATACACCCTCAAGATCTCTTCAGCAGGTACTTTATACGTTTTTCGACTTCTTGCTGAGTCAAGTCGTGCGTGTGTACTATACTACTAACATACTACTCTGAACTATACTCATTCAAAAAAGAACCGTTCGTGCGATTTTTCTTTTCTCGAATTCACCACTTCTTGTGCGCCGTCATAGTAAAAAAGTGTTAACATTCTTTTTTTCGTTATTGAGTGTGTGCGCGTCTGTGCGCCGAGAGACCGATCCGGAGGGAGACTTACGAATCAAGGAACAGCGATTCGAACATCCTCTGCGGCAAGCTTCCTGCAGAACTTTTATTCAACAAGGTAATTAGATGAAAAAAAAGTCTCATTTCTTAATTTCAAACTTTTCATTTTCCAGTCAAAAAAATGAATTCGCGGCGTAAGACTGATCCGGAAAGAGAGAGAGAGAGACTCACGATTCAAGGAACAGCGATTCAAAAATCATGGAGATCATTGCCGATCTTCACGGATTCACCTACGCCGGTAACACCGGCACACAAAAAAAATTGAGTAGAATGTGCATTTGACCGGACCTACCTACGGGTACGTATTTGGGTCCGCTGAATCCGAATTCGAGGTCAGTTTGACCCCTACACCCCCAAAATTTCGAGAAAACTTCGAAAAACCGTAAAAATGATGAAAATCGGCAGTTTTAATGATAAAAAAAATTTTTTGGAACTAAACTAAGCATGATTTTCATGTATTTCGATCTGCTGAATATGAATCGAAACTTTATTGAGACCAAGAGCCATTTCAAATGTAAAAAAATCACACAAACCCTCCAAAATTCCGAAAAAATATAGTTTTCATGATAAAAAAACTTTTTCTGGTCCAATTCAGATAAAATTTTATATCTTTTCATGTCTTCAATTCGCATCTTAATTTTTTTAGTCTATTCACCCTCTAAAGCTGGAAAAATTCGAAAAAATTGTAAAAATTTAATTTTTTTAGTCTATTCACCCTCTAAAGCTGGAAAAATTCGAAAAAATTGTAAAAATTTACAATTTTTTTACAATTTTTTCGAATTTTTCCAGCTTTAGAGGGTGAATAGACTAAAAAAATTAAGATGCGAATTGAAGACATGAAAAGATATAAAATTTTATCTGAATTGGACCAGAAAAAGTTTTTTTATCATGAAAACTATATTTTTTCGGAATTTTGGAGAGTTTGTGTGATTTTTTTACATTTGAAATGGCTCTTGGTCTCAATAAAGTTTCGATTCATATTCAGCAGATCGAAATACATGAAAATCACGCTTAGTTTAGTTCCAAAAAATTTTTTTTATCATTAAAACTGCCGATTTTCATCATTTTTACGGTTTTTCGAAGTTTTCTCGAAATTTTGGGGGTGTAGGGGTCAAACTGACCTCGAATTCGGATTCAGCGGACCAAAATACGTACCCGTAGGTAGGTCCGGTCAAATGCACATTCTACTCAATTTTTTTTGTGTGCCGGTGTAATCAATTCGTGGTGAAGGAGTTCACAGCGATCGCTATTGAATGGAACGAAGATGGCATACAACACACGGCTTGTATGCTGTATCAACCACCCTGCAAATGGATTGGATTGTCTTCGAAGCATAGAATCTCGAATGCATGGTTAACTAGAAATTATCATGGGTTCGAATGGGACAATGGAGAATTCCCATACGAAGATGCTCAAAAGCTGATCAAAAAAGTCCTCCGCGAAGCAAGTTACGTGTACGTAAAGGGTAAAAAAAAAAGGCTTCAAAGTATCATCGATAAAGTAAAATTCATTATTAATCCTGAAGATTTGGAGTTCCCTGAATGGTAAGATCCTCTGGTTGCTTATTGGACATTACGTAAGCATCATGACAAAGTAGCGAGTTACCACTGCGCCTTCGAAAACGTGCTAACGTATAAAATGTGGTACTTCCAGCAGTGTCATAGTTCCCCCAAAAAATCTTTGGAGCTTTATGTGCAACTCAATGGGAATTTATGCATCATGCAGAAGGAGGACATGACCTGCTTTACTACGGACTTCCTTCTCACTCACGCACCTCATGCCATTGATGATTTGTGGACCTGGGGCAAACTCTTTGATACTATGAGAACAAACAAAGAAATCGCAGGTAACCTCAAGTGTAGACAGCATTACACACATTCATCTTTCCATGTTTGTGGGCCGTATTATGAACCAGACTTTGTGCAGGTTAAGGACTGCACCGAATGCAAAGTATCTCAAAAGTACAGCGGGAAGGGGGGGGGGGGGGGGGGGGGGGGTGAAAACTAAGACGAGGATGTTTTTTTATGAGAGGAATGAAATTGTGTAAAATATATAGTTTTTATTTTTATAAAAATTATTATACGTACAATAATGTGAAAAATAAACTTAGAAGTAAGGTGGGGGGAAAAAATCGTTGATAAATAATTATAACTACTTATAGCTAAACCGACAGCTAATCTTATACTTGATATTTTTACAATTAAACTATACATATATGAGGTATTCCATGCCAACTGAGTGAACATTTTCCTTGACCCCGACCAATTTTCTTCGTTATTTTTTGTATGATTCTACAACCTAAAAAAGCACTCACCATTTTTTTCAGATTTTTCGATCCATCATACTTTTTTAAAAAATGTTAGAAACCCTTTTATGGTCCTGAAAAAAACGCCATTTTTTATTTTTTCACAAAAATTAACATAATTTGTAGGTCCCAAAACAAATATTTTGAGCCATGGTCCAGAGTGGAGAATTGATTTTTTGTATTTTTCAAATATTTTTTTAGAGGAATAATTTTTCTTATTTTGTACATATACAGTACATATGTTATGTTTGTAACATTCAAAAAAAAAAAAATGGTTGCGACGAAATATCTGAAAAAAATGGTGAGTGCTTTTTTTTAGGTTGTAGAATCATAAAAAAAATAATTCAGCAAATTTACAATTTGTATACATACAAAATAAGGAAAATTATTCCTTAGTATTCTTATGATTAGTATTCTGAATTACTTTTTTCATCACTCTTTGTTATTGTGGTGTATGTGCGTAGCGATGGGAGCGGGCCCGTGTGCGTGCGTGTGCGCGGGTGCGAGGGTGCGAGTGAGAGCGCGACGGACGAATGTGTGGCGAGACGGGCAGAGCGTCTGGACGAGAGGGCCAGAGAAGACGGGAAAATAAAGAGTGTTCATACCGTGAAGTCGTGTTCATTAACCCACTTGCTCTTGAATCCCACATCCGCAAGACAGTAGTATACACTGCAGTTATCAACATACCAAAATTAAAAATACCCCTCGTCACTCTCAATACTTTCTTCATCGCTCTTGGCTGGGAGCCGCAGCCTCGCCCGGTCGTTGGGGAGCAGCTTGATCCACCGAGCCACCCGATGATACCCGTCCATCGGGTTGAGAATCACGGGGAGAACAAAATCCTCCGGCTTGGCGACTATTTCGACGTTTTTGTCGGCTCTCCAATCCCTGTTGGCCTCCTCAGCCTACCTCTCCGCAACGGCCACCAGCTGAGTGTTGTTTAAATCCTCATCATCATCGTCCGTGGCGATATCGTCTTCAAACCCTCCGTGGCTGCGGATATATCTCCTTAGTTTCGACCTGAGCCCTATAGCGAGCCTCCGCGAGCTCCCGTGTTTCGGCAATTTCTTCGTCGTTTAGATTTATAGTAGAGAAACCTGATGGATGAGGTGGGCTGGATGGGCACGCTAAAGCTTGCAGCCCCTCATATATGTAATTTTCGGCGTTAGGTAGAGGGGCCTGCTCACTTTGTTTTTGAACCACCAGTAGAAATACCGGTGGCTAATCAATAGGTATGCGGTTCCCCCGTTAAGGGTCACCAGCTGCCCCTCAACACCAACGTCCAGATTTGTCGTCAGATGTGCGGCATCCAGCTCTTCAATAAAAGCGAAGGTTGTTTTTTTTTTACAAATTATCCTGAGGATCAAAAAGGGCGGTCAACCCTATATGCAATCAACCTGGTCGTCAACACAGCTAAGGATGCGATTGCTGGAAAGAGATGGAATCGCGGCACAAAAAAGTATTGTTTGGTGGCTGCATTAGACATCAAAAATGCTTTCAACTCTGCTAACTGGGACTGCGTAATGCGCGCCCTTGAAGAGAAACGAGTTCCAGGGTATTTGCGTAGAATGGTAGCAAGCTACTTCACAAACAGAGTCCTCAAATATAACACAAAAAGTGGTCCTAAGGAGTATGATATTACTGGTGGTGTACCACAGGGCTCAGTTCTAGGTCCTCTGCTATGGAATATCATGTATGATGGTCTCCTGAAAATAGCATTGCCAGCAGAAGTGTAACTGGTAGCGTATGCAGATGATGTTGCCGTGCTGATTGTCGCGAAGCATCTTAAAGAGATAAATCTGGCCTTCGACATTACATTTAGACGGATAAACTTATGGATGGATACGGTGAACTTGCAACTAGCTAAGCATAAAACCGAAGCAGTGCTCATTACCAGCAGGAAAGCGATGGAAACCATCAAGTTACAAGTTGGGGAACTTGAGATCACATCACAACCGTACATTCGGTACCTGGGAGTGATACTTGATGCTCGACTCAATTTCAAGCAACAAGTCGAACATGTGACTGCCAAAGCATCAGTAGTTAGAGCGAGCCTAGCACGACTCATGCCTAACGTTGGTGGACCAAAGCAGAGCAGAAGACTACTGCTGTCATCAGTAGTAACATCCGTGCTCACATATGGTATATCCATTTGGGCTGATACATTAGAGATGCAAGAATCATGGAGAAAAGCGGGTCCAATTTATAGACAGAGCGCTCTGAGAGTTGCCAGTGCCTTCCGCACAATATCAGAAGAAGCGGTGTGCGTCATTGCTGGAACCCTACCGCTCAGAGTACTAGCAGAGAAAAGACGGGCCCTTTACCAACGACAAAGGTCAACTGCACTGAGCCCTGAAGAACTTGGAACAGAAGAACGGCAGCACAGCATCTCGCGATGGCAACTTGAGTGGGACGCCGCAGCAAAAGGAAGATGGACACACCGCCTCATACCAAAGATCGATGTTTGGCTGAGCCGAAACCATGGCGAAGTCAACTATTACCTAACTCAGATGTTGTCAGGACATGGGTACTTTCGAGAGTACCTGCACCGGTTTAAGCACGACGATTCTCCGGAGTGCCCGTCTTGTCCAAGGGTTATTGAGGACGCAGGGCACGTTTTCTTTGTATGTCCACGATTTGATCCTCAGCGAAATGAGTTAGAAAGGATCCTGAACCGGAGAATCCAACCAGAGATAATAGTAGAGGCAATGTTGTCGAGTCAAACTGCTTGGAACGCTACAAGCACTTTTGCCACAGAAGTCCTTACAGAACTGCGTTCCATTGAAAGAAAAAGAGCGAATGATAGAGACTAGAAGGAAAGAAAAATGACACCTTAGCCACCAGAAGGAAGAGCAGTAGCTAGATCCTCCCTTCACCAGGTAATGCCTGACGGCGGTTTCCATGAGGGATTAGAGGAAAGAAGGAAGAAGGGGTTTAGGGTTTAGTGGGTAGGAGCGTTAGCGTCGAGTCGCCACATATCCAGGCCAAACAGCTATGCCTGGAATCCGTAAAAAGGATTCCCCCCCCAAGGAAAAAACACACGCACGCACGCACGCACACACACACACACGCACGCACGCGCGCGCACACACACACACACACACACACACACACACACACACACACACACACACACACACACACACACGCACGCACTACGACTGATTACGAGAAAGAAACTGGGACATCCGGTTATGTGTAGGGTTTCTCTTTCTCTCTTATTATCTCTATCTGAAGTTTGCGTTTGGAAAATGTTGTGTGGTACGTGCCATTATGCGAGGGTCCTCTCTTCTTCCCTCTGAATAGTATTATTTTTGTACCGTTACTACGTTTGTAATTGATTCTCATTGAATATTTTTTCCCAATGAAATAGATAGAATAAATGAAATAAATAGAATAAATGGAATAAATTGAATTAATGGAATAAATAAAAGAAATAAAATAAATAGAATAAATGAAATAAATACAATAAATGAAATTAATAAAATAAATAAAACAAATGAAATTAATAAAATGAACTAAATAAATGAAATGAATGATATAAATAAAATAAATGAAATAAATAAAATGAATATAATGAATTAAATAAATAAAATCAAAAAAACAAGTGAATAAATAGATAGAAAGAGAGAGAGAGAGAGGGAGAGAGAGAGAGGGAGAGAGAGAGAGAGAGAGAGAGGGAGAGAGAGAGAGCGAGAGAGAGAGAGAGAGAAAAAGAGGAAGGGAGGGAATGATGCTGAATACTGAAAAATTGAAACAAATCGAAAAACTTCGTTAACATACTAATCAAATGTGTTAATCATTACGGAAATTAAATCGGCATTCGCAGTATCGTAAGAGGATTAGTGCAGCGCTATATATATTCTATAAAGTGCACACAAAAGTAGAAACTCGTTGAAGTGTTCGGGTTTTCGAATGAACACCTTTTTTCACCACTCACTTTGTCAAACACCTGTTTCTGCACGACAGATTTTTCAAAATGCTACAGAAGTTTCAAACAGCTATTCGGATTTGTATGAAAGGATACACGCTCACCCTCCACCGAGCAAAAATCAAACAGGCAATCGTTCATGGGATGTACGCCTCGTGACATACAGGCAAAAATGTAACGCAACAACAGTATAAGCTGGGAAAATTTTCTCAAGAGATAGCTACCTGCTTTTTTGATGATCAATTTTTCCCATCACGTGCTCCACGCTGGTTGGGGGTATGCAGGCTCGGACTTGTTCGCTATAAAGAGTAATAAACTCCAAAACTGTATGTGCACAAAGCATCCGGTCAAGAGTCGACAAGACAAGATTTTTCTCACGCCAAACACTGCTCGCTACCCGCTTTTCGTTGAACGATTTTTCCCATCACATGCCCCACGCTGATAAGGGTTGGGGTGTGCAGGTTTAGACTTGTTTGTCATAAAATTTTTTTATTCTTTGATGGCTGCGGTGGTCCATCACTGGAGCCCTCCACCCAGCCACTACTGCGCGCTGCCCAGTACCTGCTTTTTCGTTGACCGATTTTTTTCCCTATCACATGACCCAACGGTGGTTGGGGGTGTGCAGGTTTTTGATTTTTGCTTAGCCACATGAACAGCCATATTGATCAATTTCATAACCTCTTCCCACTCACAATCCTGGATTGGTAAACATACCGGCTTGCAACCCGATGCATGCACATTTTTTACACAGAAACTGTGAATCGTCTAAGAATTACAATAAAATATTCAATTATACAAAATATCTCCACATTCTCTTCCATTATGCATACAGGTGTAGCATATCATCATTAATAATAATAATAATAACAATAATCATAATAATAACAATAACAACAATAACAACAACAGCAATAATCGAATCTCCGTACATGCATAGATAACGATCTGGCAAAAATACCGAGTCAATTGAACGATACTGGACGAGCACAAGATCACAATCAAGACGTGGAAATGCCAACAATAAACGGTATTACGAATAGCACAAATGTTTAAGTAAATCAAAATACCATTAAAAATTTCTCAGAAGAATCCCCAAACAAAAAGATCACGACACAACATCGAACCAAAATTTACCAACGTTATGTAAACAAGATAAACGACGCTATACTTAAAAAAATTCACAGCTAAACCTGAAAATAATCTATAACTAACTTACAAGTTATTTGGAGAGGAAATGAGTTTTAATTCATAGACACAATCAAATATGATATATAGCGGGTTGATACATAACCCTTGTTTTCATTTGAAAACATTTAAAAAAAGAGGCATGAGGGGAGATGTTTAGTAATTCGGGTGGTCGACCGTCCACAATGACTCCGGCGCGTGCCACGCCGGGTGATCAAAATCCTCGAAGGGGAAGCGTTGCCCCCACCAACCATCGATCAGCCATCTGATGCCGAAGAAGTCTATGAAATCGTCACCCTGCCATCGGCAGTTGTCAGCTAGCCCTCGAAAATATGCAATTTTGCTTCGAATTTCCGCCCCACCTTGGCGGCGTTTCTTAAAATCCTTTATACTGACCCACCCTAGGGATTCTAGAGTCCTCAGCAGATACTGTAAACATGGATAAACAACCAAATTTGAATTAAAATGCTTCACAAACACTTCGAATAAAAAGAGCGAAAACCATGTGCCGCAGAACACTATCATGAACAATGAACAATAAATCAAAATGAAGAATTCCCAAAACTTGAATACTTTTTCTCTGCACATATAAACACAAATAATTGAACGATTCAAGAACTCTTAAACATGTTACGATAAAAACATTTATAATGAGCAAGATGATGAAACTTGGTACTTACAGAAATCTTCTCTAATTCGAGAACCATTTTTTTTTCTTTTCTAACTATGTACTTTTATAACTCGTCAACTCAGTGAAGTTTGAAAAATGGATACAATTTTTCACGCAGCGACGCGATCTCAATTTCTTTGCCTCGGCTTTACGGACACTTTCTGTACGCGGAGATAGTCCTCCCTGCCTACATCATCCATAGCTCTAACCCGACCTAACCCAGCGGAGTAAAAGCTAACCTGACCTGAGACGGTGGGACTTGACCTGACGTAACCTAACTTGACCCAAGACACCACAGCCCAACCTAATATAACCTATCCTAATCCAAGACTGCTCAACCTAACCTAAATTGATAAAATACCTTCTGAAATGATTTATTCGATCAAGCTTGATCGCTAGCTTCGATAGTTCAATGATTCTTGAGCAATTCGCGGTTGGCGCGACGGCGTCGAGGATTCTAGAACCTGACCTACGTCAAGGCTACTTCAACTTAACATAACCTAACTTGACCCAAGACACTACAACCCAACCTAATATAACCTATCCCAACTCGCGACTGTACAACCTAGCCAACCTAATATAACTTAATCTTTTGCAGGTTTCCCGGTAACATGAAAAGACTTCCGTTTCCTCTATAGACGGGGAAGCTCTTGGTAACATTCGCTCATTTTACTTGTTCTGCCGTATACTGGTTCTCATTTTGTTACACGTACTACTTCTCATGCAATATAGGTAATGTAACCGGGCTTCTTCATGTTTGAAAATACAAATTCAGTAGATTCTAGCGGAGCTGTCGAGAGTGCGGTATGCATCACAACATTTTCCAATCCGCATTGTTGTAGTACGATGACATTATGTAAAGCAATAATTCGATTTCTGACATGTCTTTCAAGACAGATTAATTTAGAATTAAAGTATGTAAAAATATTCATATTCCTAGCCGTTATAAACATTAACACGATTCACAATTCCATCATTTTTACACAATTCGTCAACCCTATTGGATACGCAATTTTTATTAAAATCCCTAGCATCAACTTTTCCCCATAAAATGACGCTGCTGCCAATAAATAAGGAAAAATATATCTCATTCGCGAATGCGTTGATGGAACAATAATGTGCTCGAGATTCAACGATTCGTTTTGATTTTTATGGCTAGCAGCATCCTTTCCATAAACCTTCCACATATTTGAATGATGCAGATAAACACACAACGCGTAAATTCTGCAATAACCAGACTCAGTTCAGTTTGATGACTGGCAACAACGTTTACCCCATGAATACGTTTATTGCTGGGAGAAGCTCGATGAAACTCAGCTACCTGCAAAGATGCATTTCTACTTACACTTATGTAATGCAAATATTTCAAACGACGATTACAAGCATGCTAAAAATGTTTGGGAAGAATTCCATTTAGAGCCAATGGAGAACTATAGAGATTGATAAATGCAAAACGGTGATCTGACCAGATGTCTCAAAACATATGATTTTGATCCGTTGCACTACTACACAGTGCCGGGACTTGCTTTCGACGCTATGCTCAAATACACGGGAGTAAATTTACAATATTCTGATCGACACGCTCGGGCCAATAACAGGTTTATGGGGAAAGATTTTGATCCTTGTAACGTGGAATCGTATCTCATGTATTTTGACGTAAACAATCTATACGGTTTGTTCAAGTGGTGGCATAATCCTATCGATATATCAACTCACTCGGACGATCCACCGATCGGTTACATCCTGAACCGATGGATATTCGAATATCCTATAGAGCTTCACAAGAATCATAAAGATTTTAATTCTTTTGTCTCGAGCATTTCACACCTCGGGTTCTGATGAAGGATGGGAACAATAGAAAAATTATGACCGATTTCATCGGGGATTCAAGTAAAACTGCGCACATTTACCGTCAAAGTGAGCAAACGTGTCAAGGATGCCGAAAGTGCAACGTTGAAAACCGTCACGTTTAACGATTATAAGCATCGCATGGGGAGACTTACAAAGAGTTGGTCCATACCACAATGCCTAATACGTAGTAAAAAACATGAAGTTAGTCCCATTGTACTGAAAAATTGACGTTGAGTTGGCAAGACTGTAATATGCAACTGGTACCTGGACAAACAGACGCAATACCTTGAGGGGTTTACCACCACCCCCACAATAAACTGACCATAGGATAGAACTGAGGGCATAGAACTGCTGTAAGGACAACCCATCATCAAACAGAGATAGTTCTTCAACAATATGATAAATCCGTGCGAAACTATACACATTTACCACCACGGTTGAAAACGAAACGATACATATCAACATTATCAAAGTGAGCAAACGTGTCAAGGGATACGAAAACTGCAACGATAAATAACATCACGTTTAATGATTATAAGAACCGTCTGAAGGGCTTACCAAGAGTTGATCAACCCCACAGTGTTGAATACGTAGTAAAAAACGCGAGGTTAGCCCCAATGTACTGAAAAATTGATCATGAGTTGACAAGACGGTAATATGCAACCGATACCTGGGCAAACAGGCCCCCAGAACTTGGAGGGTGTGCTGCAACCCCGCAATAAACTAGCCGTAGGCTGGCATTGAGGGCATAGAACCGTTGTCAATATATGCGTTTGACACCCAGGGCGATCCTTCACGAAGCAGAGACGTTTCGCCAGCATTACGATATTGAGCAGATCGAAGTTTCAAAATTCGAATACCATGTGAATTCATGTATTCATCAATTATTTATTCATTTATTATTAATATATTGAGCAATTATTCATATTTATTTGTTTACCACGAGAAAATTTTTCAGAAAATGGAAAAAAGTTTCCAGAAAAGGAAAAAAAGTTTCCGAAAATGAAAAAAAGTTCACCAAAAAATAAAACGAACATTAATCGTATCGAAAAATTATAGATTATTATGTCTATCACTATTATTTTTTTTTTTTTTTTTTTTTTTTTTTTTCCGAGGAGTTGCGGAATCCAAGTTACGGATTCGCGCCAGTCATACGGGCTAGCGCGGATGTGTGACTCCAGGGTAGCCTACCCACTAAACCGCCACCTCCTGTGCAACGCTCCCAGCCAGGAACTATGGTGATATTACTTCTGGCTGGGAGCTCTGTCGGTGTGTTTTGTCCGTCTTTTCGTCCGTCCGTCCCGTGCAGGCAGTCCGTCAGTTACGTTACGTCAGGCAGCCGTCCGCGTTCTTACGTCGTAGAATTGTCTCTGTGTAGGTGGCAACAAGTTGCCACCTTTCTGTGCTGTGGAGCATCACCCCGACAATGTTGTCGGGAGTGATGCCTCCCACGACCGTCTCCAGTCTCTGTCGCAGTTCTGTCCAGCGGTCACATTCGAAGAACGTGTGTTCCGCGTCGTCTCGTTCGTGTCCGCAGTACGTACAGTTGGGCGTCCGTACTCGGTTCAGGTTGTGTAAGTATCGTCTGAAGTAGCCATGGCCCGTCAGAAGCTGGGTGACGTGAAAATTCACATCCCCGAACCCCCTCTGGATCCACGGTCTCAGGTCCTTAATGAGTCGTCTCGTCCAGTTTCCCGTTGTTTCTTCGGTCCACCGTTCCTGCCACGTCTGTGTCGTCGCGTCTCTTTCCGTCGTTGCCGCGTCCCGTCGGGTCACGTCCGCGTCTCTTCCGTAGACCCTCTTGCGCTCGAACGCGAGAAGGTCTATGGGAATCACGCCTGCCACCACCAGAACGGCCTGTGCTGGGACCGTCCGATAGGAACAAGCGATCCTCAACGCACTTCGTCTCTGTGCCGTCGTCATTGCGTGACAGTATTTCTTAGTCTTCAGGGAGTCTGCCCAGATCTCCGCACCGTAGAGGAGGATCGAGTTTACCGTCGACATCAGAAGTCTCCGTTTCCCTGGTCTCGGTCCGTTTGTGTTTGCCATCAGGCGGCTTAGGGATGCTATCCTTTCAGCCGCCTTCTGAGCCGTTCGTCGTATGTGAGGCCAGAAGGTCATCTTCGTATCCAGGGTCACCCCCAGGTACTTGACTTCCCCTCTGGTCTCGATCTCGTCCGTCCCGACCGTCATGCGTAATGTTGTCGGTATCCGTCTCCTGGTAAGGAGCACCAGTTCTGTCTTTTCCGTCGCGAGTTGCAGTCCGTGGTCAGTCATCCACCGTCCGACTCGTCTCATTGTCTGGTTCAGTGCGTATTGTGCCAGATCTGGAGTTCGTTCGACTATCACTGCCGCCACGTCGTCAGCGTAAGCGACCAGACGAACGCCGAGTGGGAGCTCCAGTCTGAGCAGGCTGTCGTATATCCCGTTCCAAAAGTCGGGTCCTAGTATGGAACCTTGAGCGACCCCCGCGGTAATCTGTCGCGTCACTTGTCCTTCGGTCGTTTCGTACGTCAGTCGTCTGTTCCGAAGGTAGTCTTCAACAACTCGGAGCAAGTAAGGCGGGACCCCGAAGTCGCCTCTCAGCGACCCTAGGATATCCACCCGCCTGGCCGAATTGAAGGCGTTCTTAACGTCAAGTGTCACCAGCAGCGCGACGGGTCGCACAGCGTGGCAATGTCTGTCTGTCGACCGGAAGGAGTCAACCACCTCTTGGATCGCTCCAATCGTTGATCGACCCCTCCGGAAGCCGAACTGCTGGTCAGAGAGGCCTCCGCCGTCCTGTATCGCGTCCGTAAGTCGTGGTCGCAGAAGCTGCTTGTACAGTTTCCCTGTCGTGTCCAGTAAGCTCAACGGCCGGTAGGCCGACGGCGTGCTGGGGTCACCCTTACCCTTTGGGATAAGGACCAACCTCGCCACCTTCCACCGGTCGCTGAATGTCCCTGTCGTAAGGCAAGTGTTGTAGAGGTCGAGAAGTATCTCCGGCCTCAGGCTCGCCATCAGCCGAAGAACCTCCGCCGGTACCCCGTACGGTCCTGGCGCCTTACCCCTCTTCATCGCTTTGGTCGCTCCGACGAGCTCCTCGGCGGTGAAGACGGGGGGCGCCGTCGTCTCGTCGTCGTTCGTCGCGTCCGTACGCGTCGGGTGCGTCGGGAACAGTCCGTCGACGATCCGTCGTGCGGTTTCAGCATCCTTGAGTTCTGGCGGGATCCGGGCCCCCAGCCTACCGGTCACAATCTTGTAACCGGCACCCCAGGGGTCGCGGTCCACCTCCTCGCAGAGCTTCTTCCAGCATCGCGTTTCGCTGTCTCTGATGGCGTACGTCAGTCGTTTCCGTTCAGTCTTGTACTCGGCCTGAAGGGTTTCCCTTTCGGGTCTCCCTCCAGCCCTCGTAACCCGTCGTCGTTTTGCCAGGCAACTCTTCCGCAGCTCGGCTATCTCGTCCGTCCACCAGTATTGTGGTGGTCTGTTACATCCGTACCGTCGTTTTGGCATTGTGCTGTCGCACAGCCGCGTCGTCAGTTTGGCCGTCTCGTCCGCTAGTCTTTCCGCCCTTCGCCGGCCAGTCAGCTCTGGGGGGACGTCGGTAGTTGGGGCCGGCGCTGCCGCCAGCTCCGCCGAGAACTTCAGTACGTCGAGTTTGTCTACGTTCCACCGCGGGGGGTGCCGTGTCCTCGTCCGTGTCATCCTTGTCTCTCCTGCCACTTCAAAGGCGATGTACTGATGATCGCTAGCCGTGTAGCCCTCGAGCACCCGCCACCGCCCTATCCGTGGCAGAGTTCTGTCCGTCGTCATCGTTACGTCCGGGATGGAGTCTCCAAATCCCGGCCGTCTGTACGTTGGTACGTCTCCCGTGTTCGCCACTACTAGGTCCAGCCTTGCGGCCATCTCCAGCAGCAGCCGTCCGCGTCTGTTCGTTGCCGTCATGCCCCACTCGACCGCCCTCGCGTTGAGGTCCCCCGCGACCACGAGGTCCCCGGGCAGGTCCCTGAGTCCGTCCTCGAGGAGCGCAACCTTCGCCCGGAACTCCGCCGCAGCGCAGTTTGGGGTCAGGTAGACGCTGTCTTGGTCTCGTTCGTAATCCAGTCCTGTGTTTGTCGCACCCTGTACGGCTCGCACAGGATCAGAATGTCGGCGTCGTGTTCGTCTGCTATCTGTGGTAGTAGCATGTCTGCTGTCCTATTACGGTTCAGGTTGCCCTGAACTATCCTGTCCGTCTTCCGGCCTGCTTCTTGCACTCCTCCAGCGCAACCCGGTACACCGCGCACCTCCCGGAGCCCGCGACATGCGCCGCATCGCCGTGTCCCGCCTCGGCGCACAGTGGGCAGGCCGGTCTGTTTTTGCAGTCCGTGGCGTAATGTCCTGTCTCGCCACATTTCCTGCAGCACTTCGTCCGGTCTGTATTTTTGCATTTTGTCTTCGTGTGCCCGTATCCCAGGCACTTGTGGCATTTCGTCACCGTCAGTCGTGGACGGACGCGGCAAGCTACCCATCCAATCCCGATCCGTCCCCGGCCGAGCAGCGCTCTGGCTTCCTGCGACTCTAGGTCGCATACGGCCATAAACTGCTCGGCCCGGTTCGGACCGAAGATATGGACCCCAAGGTCCGCGTCTCGTCCCGTCTCTCGTCGCAGTGCCTGTATCACGTCGTGTCTGGTCGTGACACAGTCAAGATCCATGATCTCCAGTTGAACCCTGGAGGTCCCGGTCCTGACGTTGCCTGCGTCGCCGACCGCGTCCTGCAGGACGCGTCGGAAGTCGTCTCGTCCGTCGGCGTCTGTCTTCATCTTCAGGAGACACAGACCATTCTTCGTCTTCCTGAGAGTCGTCACTTCGACGTGACTCTTCGCAGGGTCGACCGTGGTCCGTATCTTCCTGACGATGTCAGAGTACGTCGTGTCGTTCCCGGGTTTGACGAGCACCGCCGTCCCCCAATGTTTGGGAGCCGCTCTGCGCCCCTCAGCCCCGGCCGTCGTGTCCGTTGTCGCGTTCGTCTCGTCCGTCCGCGTCTTCCGTTTCTTTTTTTCCTTGTTTTTCCTTGTGACTGTCTGCCAGTCAGCGACCGGTTCCACAACCGTTGCCCTCTTCTGAGAGGATTCCGGAGTGGTTCCAGTCGCCTCCCGTTTCCGTTTCGTCCGCGGAGTGTTTTGTGTCCGTTGGTCAGTCTCAACGTCCGTCTCCGTCGTCTCGTTGTCCGTCTTGTGGTCTTTCGGGGCTGCTTTAGCGCGCCTGTTAAGCGCAACGTCGGCAGCCTCGAGAATGGTCTTTATGCCCAGTTTGACGGACATACTCATGTTTTTTTGGATGGCCGCTGCCTCGGCCATCCTTGTCGCCGTACTGTGGATCAGTGACAATAGGTCCGTCAGGTCCATATCGTCCGTGATTCGTGTTTTCGTGCCGATCGTGGATACAGCGGAAGCGCAACTCGCTCCGCTGCCCGTGCTCGACACGCTGTCCGTCCTGTCTCGTCGTTGGTGTCCCAGTATCGTCCTGTCCGCTGTTCCAGTTTTCGTGTCCGCTGTCTTTGTTGCCGTCTTTGTCACCTGGTCCTTGCACAATTTGCGGCCCTCAGAATCCGTGCCGCTGCCATGGGCCACCGGGGCTTTCACCCGATCGGAACCCAGGGTGGATTTCCCCTGTGCTGGGGCTACCACCTGAGGTATATCGTTGTTTACCTTGTGCATCTCCATAAAAGTTCCTAAGTGCTACGGGTCTCTCGGGGGCGCGACTCCCCGTACCGCGCCGGAACACAGCACGGCCCCTGAGGTCGCCTCGGGGGCCTTCCGTCGGACTTGTGCCGACTTCCGTCCCCTCCGACTTACTAGAAAACCCCGGGGTCGTCACTTCCCGAGCGGACCAGGTTTTTACGCCCAATCCGCCTCCTGAGGCCGCCTCGGGGGCCATCCATTGGGCCTGTGCCAACTTCAGTCCCCCTTGACTTACTCGATGTACGCGGGGTCGTCACGTCCCGAACGAGGGATTTAACCCCCCCGCCACCTGCGGTACTATCACTATTATTATCATCATTATTATTATTATTATTGTCATTGTCATTGTCATTGTCATTGTCATTGTCATTGTCATTGTCATTGTCATTGCCATTGTCATTGTCATTGTTATTGTTATTGTCATTGTTATTGTTATTATTATTGTTATTGTTATTAATATAATTTTTTTTTTTTTATTATTATTAATATTATTATTATATTATTATTATTATTATTTGAAGGCCTTCGGACACGGCAGGCGATGGTGGAGGTGCCCCCTGCTACCAGGGTCTAGCGTTATCGACGACGAGGCCGCCTGCAGCCCCGGAGCTTTGGTCGGTTCTACGGGCGGCTGTGTCGCCCCCGAAGCTGCCAGCGGAAGCCGTCGAATGCGTACCACAATCATGCGGACTCCAAATCCAGGGGTAATTACTACCCGAGCAAGGACAGCTCCTGCGACGACCTTGGAAGAGGCGAGGATCGTGGTCCTCCTCGACTGCGGCAGAGAGGGGCTGCAGGCGGCCTCGTCGTCGATAACGCTAGACCCTGGTAGCAGGGGGCACCTTCACCATCGCCTGCCGTGTCCGAAGGCCTTCAAATAATAATAATAATAATATAATAATAATATTATTAATAATAAAAAAAAAAAAATTATATCAATAACAATAACAATAATAATAACAATAACAATAACAATAACAATGACAATGACAATGGCAATGACAATGACAATGACAATGACAATGACAATGACAATGACAATGACAGTGACAGTGACAATGACAATGACAATGACAATGACAATGACAATGACAATGACGATAATAATAATAATAATGATGATAATAATAGTGATAGACATAATAATCTATAATTTTTCGATACGATTAATGTTCGTTTTATTTTTTGGTGAACTTTTTTTCATTTTCGGAAACTTTTTTTCCTTTTCTGGAAACTTTTTTCCATTTTCTGAAAAATTTTCTCGTGGTAAACAAATAAATATGAATAATTGCTCAATATATTAATAATAAATGAATAAATAATTGATGAATACATGAATTCACATGGTATTCGAATTTTGAAACTTCGATCTGCTCAATATCGTAATGCTGGCGAAACGTCTCTGCTTCGTGAAGGATCGCCCTGGGTGTCAAACGCATATATTGACAACGGTTCTATGCCCTCAATGCCAGCCTACGGCTAGTTTATTGCGGGGTTGCAGCACACCCTCCAAGTTCTGGGGGCCTGTTTGCCCAGGTATCGGTTGCATATTACCGTCTTGTCAACTCATGATCAATTTTTCAGTACATTGGGGCTAACCTCGCGTTTTTTACTACGTATTCAACACTGTGGGGTTGATCAACTCTTGGTAAGCCCTTCAGACGGTTCTTATAATCATTAAACGTGATGTTATTTATCGTTGCAGTTTTCGTATCCCTTGACACGTTTGCTCACTTTGATAATGTTGATATGTATCGTTTCGTTTTCAACCGTGGTGGTAAATGTGTATAGTTTCGCACGGATTTATCATATTGTTGAAGAACTATCTCTGTTTGATGATGGGTTGTCCTTACAGCAGTTCTATGCCCTCAGTTCTATCCTATGGTCAGTTTATTGTGGGGGTGGTGGTAAACCCCTCAAGGTATTGCGTCTGTTTGTCCAGGTACCAGTTGCATATTACAGTCTTGCCAACTCAACGTCAATTTTTCAGTACAATGGGACTAACTTCATGTTTTTTACTACGTATTAGGCATTGTGGTATGGACCAACTCTTTGTAAGTCTCCCCATGCGATGCTTATAATCGTTAAACGTGACGGTTTTCAACGTTGCACTTTCGGCATCCTTGACACGTTTGCTCACTTTGACGGTAAATGTGCGCAGTTTTACTTGAATCCCCGATGAAATCGGTCATAATTTTTCTATTGTTCCCATCCTTCATCAGAACCCGAGGTGTGAAATGCTCGAGACAAAAGAATTAAAATCTTTATGATTCTTGTGAAGCTCTATAGGATATTCGAATATCCATCGGTTCAGGATGTAACCGATCGGTGGATCGTCCGAGTGAGTTGATATATCGATAGGATTATGCCACCACTTGAACAAACCGTATAGATTGTTTACGTCAAAATACATGAGATACGATTCCACGTTACAAGGATCAAAATCTTTCCCCATAAACCTGTTATTGGCCCGAGCGTGTCGATCAGAATATTGTAAATTTACTCCCGTGTATTTGAGCATAGCGTCGAAAGCAAGTCCCGGCACTGTGTAGTAGTGCAACGGATCAAAATCATATGTTTTGAGACATCTGGTCAGATCACCGTTTTGCATTTATCAATCTCTATAGTTCTCCATTGGCTCTAAATGGAATTCTTCCCAAACATTTTTAGCATGCTTGTAATCGTCGTTTGAAATATTTGCATTACATAAGTGTAAGTAGAAATGCATCTTTGCAGGTAGCTGAGTTTCATCGAGCTTCTCCCAGCAATAAACGTATTCATGGGGTAAACGTTGTTGCCAGTCATCAAACTGAACTGAGTCTGGTTATTGCAGAATTTACGCGTTGTGTGTTTATCTGCATCATTCAAATATGTGGAAGGTTTATGGAAAGGATGCTGCTAGCCATAAAAATCAAAACGAATCGTTGAATCTCGAGCACATTATTGTTCCATCAACGCATTCGCGAATGAGATATATTTTTCCTTATTTATTGGCAGCAGCGTCATTTTATGGGGAAAAGTTGATGCTAGGGATTTTAATAAAAATTGCGTATCCAATAGGGTTGACGAATTGTGTAAAAATGATGGAATTGTGAATCGTGTTAATGTTTATAACGGCTAGGAATATGAATATTTTTACATACTTTAATTCTAAATTAATCTGTCTTGAAAGACATGTCAGAAATCGAATTATTGCTTTACATAATGTCATCGTACTACAACAATGCGGATTGGAAAATGTTGTGATGCATACCGCACTCTCGACAGCTCCGCTAGAATCTACTGAATTTGTATTTTCAAACATGAAGAAGCCCGGTTACATTACCTATATTGCATGAGAAGTAGTACGTGTAACAAAATGAGAACCAGTATACGGCAGAACAAGTAAAATGAGCGAATGTTACCAAGAGCTTCCCCGTCTATAGAGGAAACGGAAGTCTTTTCATGTTACCGGGAAACCTGCAAAAGATTAAGTTATATTAGGTTGGCTAGGTTGTACAGTCGCGAGTTGGGATAGGTTATATTAGGTTGGGTTGTAGTGTCTTGGGTCAAGTTAGGTTATGTTAAGTTGAAGTAGCCTTGACGTAGGTCAGGTTCTAGAATCCTCGACGCCGTCGCGCCAACCGCGAATTGCTCAAGAATCATTGAACTATCGAAGCTAGCGATCAAGCTTGATCGAATAAATCATTTCAGAAGGTATTTTATCAATTTAGGTTAGGTTGAGCAGTCTTGGATTAGGATAGGTTATATTAGGTTGGGCTGTGGTGTCTTGGGTCAAGTTAGGTTACGTCAGGTCAAGTCCCACCGTCTCAGGTCAGGTTAGCTTTTACTCCGCTGGGTTAGGTCGGGTTAGAGCTATGGATGATGTAGGCAGGGAGGACTATCTCCGCGTACAGAAAGTGTCCGTAAAGCCGAGGCAAAGAAATTGAGATCGCGTCGCTGCGTGAAAAATTGTATCCATTTTTCAAACTTCACTGAGTTGACGAGTTATAAAAGTACATAGTTAGAAAAGAAAAAAAAATGGTTCTCGAATTAGAGAAGATTTCTGTAAGTACCAAGTTTCATCATCTTGCTCATTATAAATGTTTTTATCGTAACATGTTTAAGAGTTCTTGAATCGTTCAATTATTTGTGTTTATATGTGCAGAGAAAAAGTATTCAAGTTTTGGGAATTCTTCATTTTGATTTATTGTTCATTGTTCATGATAGTGTTCTGCGGCACATGGTTTTCGCTCTTTTTATTCGAAGTGTTTGTGAAGCATTTTAATTCAAATTTGGTTGTTTATCCATGTTTACAGTATCTGCTGAGGACTCTAGAATCCCTAGGGTGGGTCAGTATAAAGGATTTTAAGAAACGCCGCCAAGGTGGGGCGGAAATTCGAAGCAAAATTGCATATTTTCGAGGGCTAGCTGACAACTGCCGATGGCAGGGTGACGATTTCATAGACTTCTTCGGCATCAGATGGCTGATCGATGGTTGGTGGGGGCAACGCTTCCCCTTCGAGGATTTTGATCACCCGGCGTGGCACGCGCCGGAGTCATTGTGGACGGTCGACCACCCGAATTACTAAACATCTCCCCTCATGCCTCTTTTTTTAAATGTTTTCAAATGAAAACAAGGGTTATGTATCAACCCGCTATATATCATATTTGATTGTGTCTATGAATTAAAACTCATTTCCTCTCCAAATAACTTGTAAGTTAGTTATAGATTATTTTCAGGTTTAGCTGTGAATTTTTTTAAGTATAGCGTCGTTTATCTTGTTTACATAACGTTGGTAAATTTTGGTTCGATGTTGTGTCGTGATCTTTTTGTTTGGGGATTCTTCTGAGAAATTTTTAATGGTATTTTGATTTACTTAAACATTTGTGCTATTCGTAATACCGTTTATTGTTGGCATTTCCACGTCTTGATTGTGATCTTGTGCTCGTCCAGTATCGTTCAATTGACTCGGTATTTTTGCCAGATCGTTATCTATGCATGTACGGAGATTCGATTATTGCTGTTGTTGTTATTGTTGTTATTGTTATTATTATGATTATTGTTATTATTATTATTATTAATGATGATATGCTACACCTGTATGCATAATGGAAGAGAATGTGGAGATATTTTGTATAATTGAATATTTTATTGTAATTCTTAGACGATTCACAGTTTCTGTGTAAAAAATGTGCATGCATCGGGTTGCAAGCCGGTATGTTTACCAATCCAGGATTGTGAGTGGGAAGAGGTTATGAAATTGATCAATATGGCTGTTCATGTGGCTAAGCAAAAATCAAAAACCTGCACACCCCCAACCACCGTTGGGTCATGTGATAGGGAAAAAAATCGGTCAACGAAAAAGCAGGTACTGGGCAGCGCGCAGTAGTGGCTGGGTGGAGGGCTCCAGTGATGGACCACCGCAGCCATCAAAGAATAAAAAAATTTTATGACAAAAGTAGATAAGCAAGGGGGGTTCTGGATAGAAACACCTTCTTTACCGACCAAGCCGACCAGTCCGCCTATAGTTTGCCCCAGGCGAAAAATAATATTCTCCACGTACTTCGAATACATAACCAGGTGACGTAACCATGTGACGTTACCGGTTGATGTGCCCACGGCGGTCATTTCGAAAGTAGCGGTCATTTCGACGGCAGACATTTTGATTTTTTTGATGGCGGCCATTTTGATTTTTTCGTTGGCGGCAATTTTGATTTTTGATGGCGACCATTTCGATAGCGGCCATTTTTGATGGAGGCCATTTTGATTTTTTCGATGGCGGCAATTTTGATTTTTTGATGGCGGCCATTTTGACGGCGGCCATTTTTGATGGCGGCAATTTTGATTCTGTGATGACGGCCATTTTGACGGCGGCCATTTTTGATGGCGGCAATTTTGATTTAGTGATGGCGGCCATTTTGACGGCGGCCATGATTTTTTTTGATGTATAGCCAATAGTTTGCCCCAGACGAAAAATAATATTTTCCACGTACTTCGAATACATTCTTCCACGTTAAGGGAGCTTTCCAGTGTGACAGCCCGAAAAATCGCTGTTTTTCGCGATTTTTTTTTTTAAAGAAGAAATAATCCAATCGGTCTGGTTTTTTTTTTGTATATTAATTGGGTATTGAAGAATACTAAACAATTTTTTAAAGATCGATTTATTTATCAATTAATATCTATAAAAATGATGAAACAATTGTTGCAGAAAATGCACTTGGATGTGGTGTCCACGTTGGGGGTCACAATTTTGATCTGAAACAAAAAACACAAAAAGATTATTGATCGGTATATAATTGGCTTTCGTGCTATGGAGGCTTTTTTCTTTTTTTTTTTTTTTTTGCAAAAATGGCGCCGGTTTGAACAAAAAGTATCGATTTTAGCATTTTTTTTGGCAGTTTTTTTTACAAAAAAATAGGGAGATGTCAAAAAAAAAAAAAAGCTTCCATAGCACGATAAACAATGACGTTAAGAATATTGTGTAAAAAATTCAACTCGATAGCTTTAAATATCTGCCCTCCAAGTTGGACACCGTTTTGAAAAATGCTGTTTCGAGAAAAACGCGTTCAAAGTTTCAAGTGAGGAAATTTTAGGTAAATCGTTTACTTACGGTCAATCAGCGATGCCAGGTCCGTACAATATCCCTTCTGCTTCTTCGAAAAGATCGTGCTCAATGGATTGTTCAGTCCGACGAGCTGTCCTCGCCTTTTTGCTGTCCAGGGACGCCTGGCGGTTTGCTTGGATTAAAATTGGGTCGTAACCTTCATTAAAGGTGCACACAGCACACTGCGTAGCGATTTCTACTATCTGCTTGCCGCAGAATACGTGCTTTGGGGCTAGTTGCCACACACAGTGATTGATTGATTTTCAAGAATTTAGCACGCCATCCGCTTTTTTTTTGAAAATTGAGTGCGACAAAAAAATAAGTCGCGCGACTAATTTACGGCTAATTAACGGCAAATTATGCAATAGTCCGAACTCACATTTTCGACAATTGGCGAGCCAAGTTCATGTACGTGCAGGTAGGAACGAGACAATAGAAATAACAGTCGCACGGGCAGACGGCCGACGCGGCAGCTGTAGCGCTCCGTTGCCTTCTTCCAAAAAATGCTGTACAGTAACCGAAATAATCTGAATTTCGGCATGAAAATTTCAGGG
Source organism: Neodiprion pinetum (assembly GCF_021155775.2). Taxonomy (NCBI): domain Eukaryota; kingdom Metazoa; phylum Arthropoda; class Insecta; order Hymenoptera; family Diprionidae; genus Neodiprion; species Neodiprion pinetum. Next base: position 13,210,440 of record NC_060235.2, on the reverse strand, counting down.
AATATTCGGAAGAGTGTATACTATTCGATAAAGCAAAAAAAAAAAAAAAATCGATGTTTTGAAAATTTCACACTGGAAAGCTCCCTTAATCGACCGGATGGTGACATCGCAATTGGACAGACAGGGAATGCCGATGACGATCCGTAAACCTTCACGCTAATAGTTTACCCCCAGAGCGAAAATTTCACATTTCAATCGCCTAGAGCAAACTATTAGCGTGAAAGTTTTACGAATCGCCATCAACATCCCCAGCTTTACTTAAAATTCGTACCCATAAAAGAGACCGGGTCAGCGTAGAGCGATCATTCTAGAGGAAGCTTCGCAACTCTATCTTTGTCAAGTGTGTGTGATCGAAAGAAGAAGAAACATGGATTCCGAAAAGTGTTTGAAATTAATACAAATTATGGAAACGGCGTTCAAGATTTTATCTGAAAAATCGTCACCGGCAGAAATTGCAAAATGGATTCGATTCGGAACCCAAAATACCAGGCTTTTGAATAAAATCTTACGCAACAACGCCTCAACGATCGGGGAAGAGAACTTCAAGTAAAGCAGAACTAAAACAGCGAATTGATCTGTTCCTAAAAAATATTCACGACTTGAAAACCATTGTGAATCAGAAGTCAGAACTAAGCACAGTGACAAAAAAGTTTGCAAATCTAAATTTATCAAAAAACACGTAACTGTTGAACATTAAAAAAAATGGATTTCACAAAACTGAACAAAGTGGCAAGCATGGCCGAATTTCTACCGACAAAGAAATTGACCGAGCTAGAAATTTTCAAAATATACAAAGTCACCAATATTCGACGAGTTCAAACGAGGTTTGGACAGCGTATCGTCACAGATCTGAACGACGAATTCAGCATATTCTTACCGGCATGGATTGTGCGAATGCTCAACGAGGACGAGACTCAGTACCAGAAATTGATGCAGACGACGGAGGAGGAGCGGCTGCTCTTGCAATATCTGGGCGGCCAGTCTGGGCAAATCGAGTTCAAAGATGCGTCGGCTCTCGCCTAACTTGTACACCGTACCAGGACAACGTGTAACAAGCGGATCGTGTTTCAAAACACGACCGATACGCTTCCGTGGGGTGACAAGCCTGCACCGTAGCTTTATAAATTATCGTAATCTGTGTAGGACTTAATTTATAACTGTACCATGATGTATTATTATGTAGAGCTTAATTTTTACAACTGTACCATGATGTATAAAATATTATTATGTAGGATGGTTAATAAGAACGCTCCGAAATATAAAAAAAATTCGTACAACGATGCATATGTCTGTTGATTGTCTAAAAGCAAAGATGCATACTTGTCATGTGTCGGGTATAAAATAAAGAGACACACACGTTTTTACAAAAAAATTCATTTATTCAAAAGTTACATGTCCGATTCGTTCATCCTACTGTTGTGTGTATTGTCAAAACCTAACCATTTAACGTATATTTTTCTTCCACGCTTCTTGAGCACCTTCTCCACCAGATAGATATCCGGGTGCTTAACCTTGAGGAACTCTTGTTCGTAGAAACCACCAGCGATGGGTTGATCTTGGTAGTCTTTGAGCTTGTACGTCACAGGATGAGTATTTTCCACTCGACTTATCGTGAATATTTCAGTCGTCCAATTGGGAGTGTAACCTTTCTCGAAGACATTTTTGAATTTGCTGATTCGAACTTTGTCGCCAGATTTGAATTTTGCCGATATGGTAGGTATCGCTCGAAGCCCTCCGTACGCCTGACGTAATAACAGCCTCTCGTTTGCAACGGTGACATCCGACGGTTTCATTCTTATGGTTCGGTGTTTGGTGTTGTTGTAAGCCGAAACCAAATCAGATAAGATATCGAGCCACTTGAAGCTTCCTTGCATGCTGAACCGTGTCCACATTTTACCTTTCAGCGTGCGATTGAAACGTTCACAGATCGAGGCCTTCAAATTACTGTACGTGGAGTAAAGTTTGATTCCGTAGCGTGTCATAAGCGATTCGAATTTCGAGTTGTAAAATTCCGTTCCTCTGTCGACGTGTAAATTTTTCGGCACCCGTCCTTCGACAAGCATAGATTCCATTGCCTTCGTAACATCATCTCCAGACTTGCTCTTTATCGGTACAGCCCACGCATACTTTGAAAAGATATCAATGACTGTGAGCATGTACTTGTAACTTTTGTTTTGTCCAGCGTACGACGTCATAGCAACAAGATCCGCCTGCCAGGTCTCGTCGATGCCGCGCACGTCTACACGTCGACGTGGATAATTCCGGCGTGCAGGTTTATGCAGTTCCGTCACCAGTGCTTGCTTTTTCTCGTTCATATTCCAACGCTATTAGTCTGGTGTCCAATTTGGAAATGATTTCCGCGTTTCGAGTCGACAAGTCTCTGTCTGTTTTAAAGTCTGTGTAGAAGGTATCCAAGGCTTTCTCCGTGGTGATCTCCAAAGCTTTGATCATTTGATCGAGGTTGTCGATTTGTTTTTGCAGCACGCTGAATTTTCGTCTCAAGATTTTTAAAGTTACAGCATTGTTCGATGCTGTGGGTTCTGCGATGTTGCACAGTCTCTTGTTCTGTATATCGTAATGCCCATTCGCTGTTATTTGAAACCCGAAACCCGGAGGACCGCGAGTGCTCGCAGCTGTGTTTTTATTCAGCTGACGTCCAAACACGTCGATGCTCATCTCGTAAATGATTGCAGAGTCGGCAAGAATTGGCTAATAAATGATTCCGGCTTCCCGCAATTCTTCCAGAATCGACATAATTTCATTGTTGTGACTTGTATTCCCAGCTGCTTGAGATGCCAGGAGTAAACGAAGACGTTCCACCAGCTCGTTAGCGTCGTCCCAGAAAATATAATCTGTTTTAACACCTTGTCGAGTAACCCAAGCCTGAGGTAGCAGAACACCTTTGCCCGTACGCTTCGACATCTGTGACAACGGTGATACGTCTTTGCCTGACGTAGAAATATTCAGCAGCTCAGCAATTAAATGTTTGAATTTGACGCTCTGAGCGTTTCGGATAGGCTCGGTGGCGCTATAGTACTTTCTGTGAGCATTTGTTGCGAGAAGGATATTTCTGTAATTCTCCCTGTCGTTGCGGGTAACGTGAGCGCTGTTGGGCATCTTTTTAAACAGCAGCTCCAGCAGTCCTTGAGTTTTCGGATAGAGCATGTCGCCTATGCGAACGGAATGGCGCTAGAAGCTTATCGGTGAATCACCAACCATCAGCCCGACAGTAGAAAGACTCCGTATCCCGTACACGGTATCCAACTCCTGCTGTCTTTGTTTATCGTTGAGCATCTCAAGATATTCATCCTCTGATCTCACCGACGATTCCGTGACGGTTTGATCCTCTTCCTCTGCAGTTGCAAAAGAATCTTCCATTTCGTTCTTCAACTCATCCTTCGTTTCAGTTTTGAGTTCTTCCTTCACCTCTTCCTTGACAAGTTTCGTGTCTAGAGAAACATTGATTAATTCCTGCAGCGGGGTTACCACAGGTTTGAAGACATCCTTCATTGTTTCCTGCAGCGACTCTTTTCCCGTCTTGAGGATTCTGTGCTTACGACGAATCGCATTACTCGCTTGAACGATACGATGCAAGACTTCTTTTTCCTTACGAATTTCCTGCATGTTGACACAACTAGTTCTGGAAAGCAACTGTTCCGTCGTCTTCGAAGATCATGTATTTTATTCTTTTGTCATGTTTATGAAATTGTCAAAACCTCTCTTATACCGACCATTACCGAGCTCTCTATCCTTGTCGATCACTACGAAGCCATATTTGTCACCGTTCTAGCACGCCGCACACAAGTCTTTAAACTCTACGTACGACATATCGGTGTTTACATGATCGTTGTACACATGCCTCAGATTCATCTCGTCTTGTTTGAATAAGACCAGCAAGTTGGTGTTGTCGCGCACGAGATGCTTAGGGATTCGAGCGTACGTCTGACAAAGATAGAAACAGTCTACGTCGTGATGTCTACCCATACAAAAGTACGCGCGTATGTTATCCTGCTTCTCGCACGCTACGTCATCGAATATCATGATCGAGTTAGGTTGCGTCTCGTTCGGTGCAATGACGTGCTCATGCTCGTTAAAGGGGTAATACTCAACACCGTCGACATTTTCGAGCACTTGACTCAGAAACTTGTATTTGGGCTGATTGAGAGATTTTGAGTAAACGTACAGGTTTTCGAACCTCAAGCCGTTCGGATGCGTTATGAGCGCAAATAATGCGTTGGTTTTGCCACAGTTGGATGGTCCGCAGAATACCGCACGTACACTACTCGGCAACAATTCGCCATTACGTTTTTTCCGTTTTGTACTCTGCTGCGTAAATTTGTCAAAATTCATCACGGGCAGCTTGGCCGATTGTGTCTCGAACCTCATCTCAAACGTGACTGGCTGGATTTTTCCATAAATGCATCGTTTATAACAACTTTCTCTCAGTCGCGGAGCGGACATGATTGTGCACACACGTGATCGTAAGCGATCGTCAAAAAAGCGATCAAGTGGGAAAGGTTTGGTAAATAGCATTATCAACAAACTTCCGATCGAGTTGCATGTTCCCGGTTACCAGTACTGCGGTCCTGGCACCAAGTTGTCGAAAAGACTCGCGAGAGGCGATTCCGGTATCAATCCTCTCGATGCAGCGTGTAAGGAACACGATATAGCGTATTCGAAAAATCGTGAGAACCTTGAACCTAGAAGCGTTGCGGATAAAATATTAGCTGAAAAAGTCTGGAAACGGGTTCTCGCAACGGACGCAAATTTGGGTGAGAAGGCAGCCGCTTGGGCTGTAGCTAACATGATGAAGGTGAAAACAAAGTTAGGCATGGGGTGTCGAAAACCTAAGAACGTTTTCTTGAACAAAATCATACGAGCGGCAAAACAGTCTATGATTCCAAGCTATGACGCGAAAACGAGCATCAAGCCTGCACTCAAAGGTGCTCGAGAAGCTGTGAAAAAAGAAGGTGGTAAACATAAATTTCGATCATCGCGCGTTCTACCGGTACCCTCAAAAGTTGGCGGATTTCTACCTTTTCTCATACCTATTTTTGCCAGTCTCAGCGCTACGGGTGCGTTAGCGGGAGGTGCTGCGGGTATAGCAAAGGCTGTAAACGATGCGAGCGCGGCTAAACGAGAATTGGAGGAAAGCAAACGGCATAACAAAACGATGGAAGCGATCGCCTTAGGTAAAGGTCTCCATCTCAAACCTTACAAAAAGGGTTTCAGTCTTCATCTTTCAAAAAACTAAATGTCAAGCTACCACGCCGAGCGTTGACCAACTGGGATTTGCTGAAGTATGCAAAAATCATGAAAATTCCATACTTCCGAGGTGTCTTTATGCGCAACGAAATGCCCAAAACCGGGCTGCGTAAAAACGAAACAGCTGTAGTCAATCTCGACAATAAAGATGGTCCTGGGACACACTGGGTTGCGTATAAGAAACGCGGCAGCGATGTAGTTTACTTCGACAGTTTCGGTCATCTTCAACCGCCGTTAGACCTCGTGAAATATCTCGGTGTTGGTAGCGTTAAGTACAACGACGAAAGGTATCAAGATTACGGTACATTCGATTGCAGACACTTGTGTCTGAAATTTCTAAGCGATAAGCTATATAAACATGACACGTGATTTAATAACGTCAGTCGAGCACTCGCAGTCATGGATGATTCGTTTACATTAACGATATCGGGAACGTCGTCGATTCTCGAAGCGCAATATTTTCCTCCGATCGAACTTGCTCTGAACAAAAATTATGTTCTCGGTCTCGTCGAACTGTTAACCTTCAATTTCATTCCCAACGTCGATGTCGGTCGCAATAAAATTTACGTAGCCGACAAGGTGGTCACTATATCCACTGGCAGCTACGAAATTGAGGATATTGAAAAGTATGTTCAAGACGCGTTAAAAAATACCGACATTGAAATCAGCATAAAGCCTAACAATAATACGTTACGCAGCGAAATCAAATGTAACCATATCGTAGATTTGGAACCTGAGGATTCTATTGGTCAGCTTCTCGGATTCACACCGCGCGTATTGGCAGCTAACCAAACTCACCATTCGGATATGCCTGTAACTATTCTCAAGGTCAACGCGTTGCAAGTCGAATGCAGCATTACAACGGGTGCCTACGTCAATGGACATAAAGTGCATACTATTCACGAATTTTTCCCTATCGTTCCACCGGGATATAAGATCGTGGAAGTACCGTCGCACGTCATTTACCTTCCGATCACCGTCAAGACCATAGATCACGTACAGCTTCGGTTAGTCGATCAAGACGGAGATCTGGTTAATTTTCGCGGAGAAGTTATAACTGTGAGACTGCACATCAAATCGCAATAAAAGATGGGTATTGTATATAACGGATTGACCAAAAAGAGTTATATCAGTAAGTCAGCATGTCCCGATCAAGTCAGTCATCGATCGATTCCCGAACCGCTAACACGTCGAAACGTGGAGTTCCTGATAGCTCTGGGTCTAAAGCTGACACCTTTTGGAAAATGAATTTCCGACAAATAAAACTGCGATTCTGCTGTTTCGTTGTATGCTACGTACCATGGAGGAGGAAATCTTGAGCATTCAAACACCTGTCGTCTTTGACGAATCAATCGCACACCAAGAAATACACGCACACAAACCGTACGCATCGTCAACTTTCAACAACGGCGATGAGATTCGAATCACCGTTCAGCATCAGGATTTATGCGTATTACCGAGCAAGAGTTCGCTGCATATCTCTGGAAAATTGCTCAAATCGGACGGCACCGCAGCAGCGATCACAACTTTGGTCAATAACGCCATCTGCCATTTGTTCGAAGATGTACGGTACGAACTCAACGCCGTAGAGATTGATAAATGTAAAAACGTTGGTCTGACCAGCCTGCTGAAAGGTTTCGCTTCGCTCAACCCTGGTCAAAGTTGGCTTATGGAAAATGCTGGATCGCTCGATGTTCAGGAAACGAAAAAATTAACTGATGCCGATGGTAACCTTGACGTAGTTATTCCCTTGAGCATGATATTGGGCTTCGCTGAAGACTATCGCAAGATCGTCGTTAACGCGAAACACGAGCTGATTCTTACAAGATCAAAAAGTGATTTGAATGCCATCGTTCAGAATCAAGACGAAGACTTTAGAATCGTGATCGATCAGGTGGAATGGTTAGTACCCTACGTGAAGCTCTCGGATCAACGAAAAATCGCACTGTTGAATTTCATTGAGAAAGATACACCAGTCTCCATGAGCTTCCGCAGTTGGGAGTTGTACGAATATCCTTTGCTACCGGCAACGACGAAACACGTTTGGACTGTGAAAACGTCCACCCATTCGGAAAAACCGCGATTTGTCATGCTCGGTTTTCAAACGAATCGAAAAAACAAAGCCGGCAAAAATGCCAGTCATCTTGATCACTGTAACATTACTGACGTCAAGCTCTTCTTGAATTCCGAGTATTATCCGTATGGTAACCTGAACTTGGACATGAGTCGCAATCGCTTTGCATTACTGTACGAGATGTACGCAAACTTTCAAGCCACCTATTACGGCAAAGAACCCGAGCCTCTGTTGAGGAAGAGCGAATTTTTACAGTACGAACCTTTGATTTTCATCGACTGTTCGAAACAAAACGAGGCTCTGAAATCTGGACCGGTAGATATTCGTATCGAATTTGAGGCGAAGAATAACTTTCCTACCGGTACATCTGCCTACTGCTTGATTTTACATGATCGTATAATTGAATATAACCCGCTGAGTGGCGGGGTGAGAAAATTGGTATAAAAACCTTGAACGTTGTGACAATCGATTCAGTATTTTTTCACGATGGAGTTCATAGTCGACGTACAAGGATTCAGAAGACCGGGTCCCGGTTTTACGCCAAAAGAGTTGGCAGTTGTGTCACTCGACGAAGAGGCCAACCCGTCAACTTTTCTCTCCGAACCTCCGTACGATTGGAATTGTTTACTCGCTCCGTTCAAAAGCGACAATTTGTGGCTGTCAAGGAATTATCATGGACTATCCTGGGAAGGTGGTGATTTACCTTTCGAGAAGCTCGACTTCACCATCGAATGTATGCTGCTGCGTGAAGCTTCAACAGTTTACGTAAAAGGTTTGGAGAAGAAAAGTTGGCTGCAGAAACTTCTGGGTGAAAAAGTTGAAGTCGTTGAAATGATGGATTTGAGTTGTCCGTCGTTGCAGAAGTTGAATGAAATGTCGGACACGAATTCAAACTGTACGCATCACGCTATATTACGTCCAAACTGTGCAGCCCAAAACGTATTGTTACTGCGAAATTTTTTACTCAAACACAAAAGACAATCGGTATCTCCTCGAACAGTTATTCATTCTCATTGTCTAAAGCATGGATGCGATACCGTTGAGTAAGAACACTCATACATTAGCATTACGAATTTCATGTAAAACTGTAATCTTGAGTTGTTTTTTTCAATAAAATATTTTGTATCGTCAATAACAACCGTTTATTCAGAACCTCTGTCCCGCTAGTTAAGAGTTTATTTCAGAACCTTCCAGAATTCAACGTCGCACCGCAATCCGTTGTCCGCAGGCCGCTCGCCGTCAAGTCGAAACTCGTCGAACGATTCCGAGTATTGTTTTCGTCGGACGATTCCGATTTCGCTCTGGGGTAAACTATTAGCGTGAAAGTTTACGGATCGTCATCGGCATTCCCTGTCTATCTAATTGCGATGTCACCATCCGGTCGATTAACGTAAAAGAATGTATTCGAAGTACGTGGAAAATATTATTTTTCGCCTGGGGTAAGCTGTTGGCTATATATCAAAAAAATCATGGCCGCCGTCAAAATGGCCGCCATCACAAAATCAAAATTGCCGCCATCGGAAAAAATCATGGCCGCCGTCAAAATGGCCGCCGTCAAAATGGCCGCCATCACAAAATCAAAATTGCCACCATCAGAAAAAATCATGGCCGCCGTCAAAATGGCCGCCATCACAAAATCAAAATTGCCGCCATCAGAAAAAATCATGGCCGCCGTCAAAATGGCCGCCATCACAAAATCAAAATTGCCGCTGTCAAAAAAAATCATGGCCGCCGTCAAAATGGCCGCCATCACTAAATCAAAATTGCCGCCATCAAACATGGCCGCCGTCAAAATGGCCGTCATCACAAAATCAAAATTGCCGCCATCAAAAATGGCCGCCGTCAAAATGGCCGCCATCAAAAAATCAAAATTGCCGCCATCGAAAAAATCAAAATGGCCTCCATCAAAAATGGCCGCCGTCGAAATGGTCGCCATCAAAAATCAAAATTGCCGCCATCGAAAAAATCAAAATGGCCGCCATCAAAAAAATCAAAATGGCTGCCGTCGAAATGACCGCTACTTTCGAAATGACCGCCGTGGGCACATCAACCGGTAACGTCACATGGTTACGTCACCTGGTTATGTATTCGAAGTACGTGGAAAATATTATTTTTCGCCTGGGGCAAACTATAGGCGGACTGGTCGGCTTGGTCGGTAAAGAAGGTGTTTCTATCCAGAACCCCCCTTGCTTATCTACTGACAAACAAGTCTAAACCTGCACACCCCAACCCTTATCAGCGTGGGGCATGTGATGGGAAAAATCGTTCAACGAAAAGCAGGTAGCGAGCAGTGTTTGGCGTGAGAAAAATCTTGTCCTGTCGACTCTTGACCGGATGCTTTGTGCACATACAGTTTTGGAGTTTATGACTCTTTATAGCGAACAAGTCCGAGCCTGCATACCCCCAACCAGCGTGGAGCACGTGATGGGAAAAATTGATCATCAAAAAAGCAGGTAGCTATCTCTTGAGAAAATTTTCCCAGCTTATACTGTTGTTGCGTTACATTTTTGCCTGTATGTCACGAGGCGTACATCCCATGAACGATTGCCTGTTTGATTTTTGCTCGGTGGAGGGTGAGCGTGTATCCTTTCATACAAATCCGAATAGCTGTTTGAAACTTCTGTAGCATTTTGAAAAATCTGTCGTGCAGAAACAGGTGTTTGACAAAGTGAGTGGTGAAAAAAGGTGTTCATTCGAAAACCCGAACACTTCAACGAGTTTCTACTTTTGTGTGTACTTTATAGAATATATATAGCACTGCACCAATCCTCTTACGATACTGCGAATGCCGATTTAATTTCCGTAATGATTATCACATTCGATTAGTATGTTAACGAAGTTATTCAATTTGTTCAATTTTTCAGTATTCAGCATCATTCCCTCCCTTGCTCTTTTTCTCTCTCTCTTTCTCTCTCTCTCTCTTCTTTCACTCTCTTTCTATCTATTTATGTGCTTATTTTATTGATTTTATTTATTTCATTAATTCTATTTATTTTATTTATTTTATTTATTTTATTTATTTTATTTATTTTATTTATTTTATTTATTTCATTTATTTTATTTATTTCATTTATTTTATTTATTTTTATCATTTTATTTATATTATTCATCCTATTTATTTCATTTTGTTCATTCATTCTATTTGTTTCATCTATTTCATTCATTCCATTCATATCATTTATTTCATTTATTCAGTTCATTTTATTAATTTTATTTATTTTATTCATTTTATTCATGTTATTTATTTTATATATGTTGGTCATTTGATTTATTTCATTGATTTTATCCATTTTATTTATTTTATTCATTCCATGTATTTTGTTTATTTCATTTATTTCATTAATTTTATTCATTCTATTCATTCTATCTATTTCATTCATTCATTTCATATACGTTGGTCATTCGATTCATTTCATTTGTTTTATTTTTTTCATTTGTTTCATTCATTACATTTATTCCATTTATTTTATTTATTTTAACGGTCCAGAACTGTCATATATATATATGTCGCATCACCATATTGTGTCTTTGTTATATTTTGATCACCGGTTGTATGACGTTGATGGAACTTGTTTTGGTTGAATTTGTTTTGTTCTTGTTTAACTTGGTTACTTCTTTTTAAATAATTTTCAAACGATTTGAATAAAGTTGTGTTGTTCCCTGCCTCTGCGGTTTACAATTAAATAAATTGTGTTAAACTCTTCATTTTACTCTGTATATCTGACATCAGAAGTGGGATAAAGAACGTTTAAGCGTGTAGAAGTATAAAAAAACTCAGTAAATTTTCGAGATAGAGATGGAACGAAACGAGGAAGATTTTAGTGTGGCAGAAGATGTAGAAGAAAGTGTGAGGAGAAGTGCAAAGAGTGACACAGGCATAGTAGAAACTTCTCGAAAACGAAAAAGAAATCACCGATCCCCGACGATATCAGAATCTGAACATTCCGATGATTTGCGAAGAATGAAGCACGGAAGACGTAGGCACAGAAAACGTCAGGCAAGATTGGAGGAGGAAAATCTGCGACTGCTTGCACTGCTTTCCAGACGAGAACGTGTTCCGATGGATCTCATCAAATTTGATCCGAAAACGACTGACGCGACTGGTTGGGTGAAAATGGTTGACGAGTGGATTCGCCGTTATAATCCTGATGATTATGAAATTGTCCAGCACTTGGCGAAAGCATTCAAAGACGAAGCGGCACAGTGGTTCACAGGTATGGATCCCTCAGGAAAAAGCTGGGTAGAAATACGTTCCGAGTTTTTAAGTGCGTATGCAAAAAATAAGAACCTTGCGTCGGAGCTGCACACGATTTGGATGGAAGACGCAGAGTTTACACTTGAAAATTTTATGAAGAAAGGGAGAAAATTAAAAGCGTGGCTCAACGAGAGACAAACGGTGGACGAGACTGCAGCTCAACTTACGGGATTATCCTATTCGGCGCAAAATAGATTCGTTCGCAACATTTTTGTGCGAGAATCTCCTAAAAGCCTACAAGAAGCGATGGCGTACCTTGATGGACGAACGACCGACTTCCATCAACCGCGTGCATCCTCCAGAGCCCCTGGTCCACATACTAAGACTTTGGCGCCGCGAGATGGTAAATCGCACCGTTTTGACATCGAGTGCTACAATTGTGGAAGAAAAGGACATCGGAAGGCCGAATGTCGATCAGCTCTGCAGACACAGCGTGGCAGTTACTCACGGGTCATCAAGGAACTGGACGGTAGAGGTTTGGGGTCAAAGAAGCCGATAACCTGCTACAACTGTAAGGAAGAGGGAGACATTGCCCCGAGTTGCCCTAAGAAGAACGAGAAGGTAGTGAGGCTTTGTCATTCTACCTCCACTGAGAATACTCTGAAGCTTGCTGACGGTAAGGTGTTGACGTTCATCTTTGACTCTGGTTCGGACTGTTCTCTTGTAACAGAGAGTTTGGCGGAGAGGTTGCCTGGTAAAAGACAAGTCGTTTGTATGCGTTTGAGGGGCTTAGGAAATGGGTATGTGGATTGCCGTGAGATGATCTCAGTGTGTGCAGAGTTGAATAGCATCAATGTTGAAATTGATTCATATGTAGTACCGGACGAAAGTTTGTCCACAAAAATAATTCTGGGTAAAGAATTGTTAGCAAATGGTATCTCAGTCACATTAGATGGAACTGAAGGTAATTAATAGGTTTAGGTAGATAGGTAAGCAGGTAAGTGAAAGCACACAAGGTCAGCGTACGACTAGGTTTAATAAGGTATAGTAAGTGTGCGCGTTAAGTTACATAGTGTATGTATATATATATGTGCATGAGTATCAAGTGTAGTACTATTAAATGTATGATACTATATTTTATCCCAACACTTCCTCTAAAATATAAGTTCAATTCTTAATCAACATTTTAACTTTTATATGTAACAATAAAATGAACTTTTATAAAAATTGACAATAACGAATTAGTAATAATATTAACAAAGTTTAACCAGTCTGATTTTAAGTATTTAGCGTCTTTTCAAGTAAACTAAAATCAAAAAATAAACTTTCAAGTAATTAATGTGTAATAATAAACACTTTTAAAGTCACTATTTCTTCTTTGTATTTCTTCTTGTTTATTATCCTAGAATTTCTCCTTCCAACCCAGAATTGATGACGCAGAACTGATGTTTAGGTAATTCTAATGACTTGGTCAGGTAATCAGCGACCATGTCTTCAGAATTTACATGCTGGATCTCAACAATTTTATCCTTGACCTGTTCTCTTATGAAATGATGTTTTACATCAATGTGCTTTGCGTTTTTTTTGTATGATGCTGTCATGGATAAATCGATAGCACTTCTGTTATCTACCTTCATCTGAACTGGTTTGGCTGCTACTTCAGGATCAAATTCATTAATCAACTGCTTAATCCAAATAGCTTCGCTGCACGCTGCTGACAAGGCTTGGTACTCTGCTTGGCATGTTGATGTGGCCACTGTTTTCTGTTTGCTCGTTGACCAAGAAATAGCTGAGCCGTTATAAAAGAATATGTATCCTGTGATAGACTTTCTGTCTCTTACATCATTTGCCCAATCTGCATCACAGTATCCAATTATTGAGTCACTCTTGTCGTTTTTAATTACCAATCCTACTTTCTTAGTAGCGTGTAAATATCTGAGTAAGTGTTTTAAGCTTTCTACATGTATGCGTTTTGGATTTTTATCAAACGAGCTTAAATAACTTGATGCATAGCATATATCTGGTCTTGATGTTTGTCCTAGATATAAAACTGAACCAACTCCCTCAGAATATGGAAAATTTGGCACTTCTGGACTGTTTTCAATTTGTTCTAACTTTAAACTTGTTTCTAAAGGTGTTTTCATTGTACCGCATCCTTCTAAATTAAAGTTGATTATCAAATTCTGAATGTAATTTTCTTGAGTCAATTTGTATCCTTTTTCTTCTTCTAAGTATTCAAATTTGATGCTCAAAAAATGTTTCAATTTTCCCATATCCTTGTTCTTCATATTCTTGGTTAATTGATTTACAAAATTGTTCTTTAATTCTTCTGATGAAACTAAGACCATTTGGTCATCCACGTAAATTGCTACGATCAGCCACTCCTTCTTTTCTTCATTTTTATATTGATGAACACACGGATCCACCTCACTCTGCTTCAGTCCCATCTTGACTAATATATTTGTGAGTGTTTCGTGCCATGCCATTGACCCTTGTTTTAAACCGTAGATAGCCTTGTTTAGTTTTAACACTTTATCTTCTTCGCCTGTTTTAACGAATGGTTCAGGCTGCACAGCATAAATTTCTTCTTGTAGTAAGCTTCTTAGAAAAGCTGTTTCTACATCCAGATGATATATAGTGAGATCATATTTTGTAGCTAGCGCTATTAAAAATCTTATTGTTACGTATCTAACTACTGGTGCAAAAGTGTTGAAGTAATCAACGTTGAGCTTTTGCATGAATCCCTTTGCTACTAGCCTTGGCCTGAGTCTAGTTATTTTTCCATTTTCATCTCTTTTTATTTGAAATACCCACCTGAGCTCTATTGGCTCTTTTCCAGGTGGCAAGTTGACCAAAGAAAAAGCTTCATTTTCTTCAAAGCATTTCATTTCATTTTCCATTGACTTGTACCATTCTTCTTTTAGTTCTGAGTCCATTGCTTCTTCCCAACTTTTTGGTTCTACAATGTTTTCTTCACTAAACTGATTTTTTTTCTTCCTTTTTGTGCTTGTGACTACGTAGTCCTTAAATTTCTCTGGTAACTTCTTCTCTCTCACTGGCCTTGCCTTGGATGTTGCTTGCAATTCTGAGACTGTTGCTCCCTCATTGCCATCATCATTTATATTTAAATTTGAAATAGATTCGTCAATTGACATGTTTTCTTCCAGTACCTCTCTATCTCTTTCAGACTCATTGGTGTTGTTCTCGTGCTCTTCATCTATAGGTAAGTACACTGTTTCTTGCTCCTTGTTTTCTTGTTTTTCACTTTGATCAGTTTGTTCATTCTCTCCTTTGAAAAACATCTCATTTTCATCGAATACAACTTCTCTGCTAATAGTCATCTTTTTAGTAGTTGGATTTATCAACCTATAACCCTTTTGGTGTTCAGCGTAACCAACGAACATTTTCTTTGTTGACTTTACATCCCATTTCCTTCTTTTTTCTTTAGGAACTAGAGTCATTGCAACACACCCAAACACTTTCAAGTGTCTCAAGTCTGGTTTTCTGCCAGTCCAGTCTTCGAATGGTGTTTTGTCATCCAATGACTTCGATGGTGATCTATTGATCAAATAATTCGCTGTGTTCGATGCTTCAGTCCACAACCACTTTGGAGCATTTGCTTCGTGTAAAATTGTTCTTCCTTTTTCAATGATGGTTCTGTTCTTCCTTTCCGCTATACCGTTTTGCTGAGGTGTGTATGGACATGATGATTCCCAGATGATGCCTTTTGTTTTGAGATATGCTTGAACTTTGTCATCCTTGTACTCTAAGGCGTTGTCTGTTCTTAATTTCTTGATTCTTCTGTTTAACTGATTTTTTACTTTTTCAATGTATTCTTGTAAGAACTTGAAATAATCTGACTTGGCCTTGAGAAAATAAACACTTGTAAACCTGCTATGATCATCTGTAAAAGTAAGCATGTATCTCGCACCACCTAGTGAATTTACCTCCATGGGTCCACACATATCTGAGTGAATCAAGTCCAACAGCTCGCCTGCACGTTCACTCTCCTTAGGAAATGGTAATCTTGCGTGTTTGCCTTTTAAACAGCTTTCACATGGTGAGTCATCTGTGCTGTTTACCTCATAGCCTGTAGCTTGCTTGCTAAGTTTTACCATATCTTGCCTATTGAGATGTGCCAGCCTTCTGTGCTATAGTTTTACAACGTGTACTGGAGTTTTCTTTTCTGCTCTTGCAATGTTAGCACTTTCAGTGTCACATCTTATGATCTTATGATCTTCCACATGGATCTTACTTTTATAGCTGTAGCTATTACTTTCTTTGTTTTCTTGTTGATGATATCACACTTGTCTTCATCAAACAACGACAAAAATCCAGCAGTGGTGAGTATGTGAACTGAGACTATATTTGATTTTACCGCTGGGACATATAAAACAGTCTGGAGTACTACTCGCTTTTGAACTCCTTTGAATGTGAATGTTATCTCTGCTGTACCTTTACCTGTAGCTTCTATCAAGTCATCATTCGCCATTCTTACTTTTACTGGTTTTATATCTTGGTAATTTTGAAGAATGTTTTTGTTTGCAGTCATGTGTTGTGTTGCTCCAGAGTCTAAGTACCAGTCATCATCATTGTGCTTTATGTTTGAATCATGTGCTATCCAAGCTATCGCTTCTTCTTCTGCTTGGGCCAAATTGCTCTTTTCTTCTTTCTTATTCCTGCATTCTTTGGCGTAATGACCATACACGTTACAGTTGAAGCATCTGACTCCTTTCTTTTTGTTCTTGTTAAATTTATTCTTTGGATTGAATTGCTTCTTACATATTGCAATGAATACTGACTCTGTGTCTTTGCTTGCACTATTAGTTTTCTTTACATCTTGTAAAATCTTGGCTTCTACTACTTCACCTGTTAGCTTTACTCCTGAGCTTTCTAATCCCATAATCATGGGTTCGTATTTTTCTGGTAGACCTGCTAGTAAGAGTGCTCCGATCCACTCGCTGTCTACTTTGAAGCCTAATTTCTCTAATCTTTGCGCTGTAGAGAATATTTTATGTGTGTAGTCCTCTGTTGTTGAGCAGTTATCTAACTTAATGCTTAACAATTCTCTCAGGAGACCTATTTTCCTGGTCATACCTGCACCTTCATACACACTCTTCAACTTTTCCCACACTGCTTTTGGAGTTTTTAACATATTTATATGTGTGTATGCTTTTGTATCTATTGATCTGACTATCCTAGACATAGCCCTATCCATTTTTAGGGTGTCTCTTGTATATTTTTCATCTTCTAGCACACAGCCCCAAAGATCTTGGTCTTTCAGATACAACTCCATGGCAAAAGACCAGTTTTGATAGTCATCGGAGCTCTTCAACTTTTCGATACCGATCACACTTGACAATTGATCTGTCATCTTTACTTTGGTTTTGTGTGATTTTCCTGCCTGTTCAGTATTATTTTACGCTGTACTACAGCACTCCTCGGTATGCCGAAACGGTAAAAAAAAAACGCTACCTCTTTGCTGTTGTGCGCCACGCCACGTGTCACTATGAGGTTAGCTTTTTGCTTGCTTTGTATGCCGGAGCAAAAAACTTTAACTGAACCTCTTTGACTTTAAATATTACTTTTACCTGTACCTTCCGCAACTGATTAATAACATACTGACCTTCGTGTCAAGCCCATAACCTGAAGGTAATTACTAGGTTTAGGTAGATAGGTAAGCAGGTAAGTGAAAGCACACAAGGTTAGCGTACGACTAGGTTTAATAAGGTATAGTAAGTGTGCGCGTTAAGTTACATAGTGTATGTATATATATATGTGCATGAGTATCAAGTGTAGTACTATTAAATGTATGATACTATATTTTATCCCAACAGGAACCATAGTTAAATTTGCAAAATTACACAAATTTGTTGGTGCGTGTGTTGCAACTACTAATTTTGATACTGTAGATTGCGATGTGGAAGAGATGAGAGAATCACTTTTGAAATTGTTAAGACTGCACGCGGAACATATGAGTGTTGATACTCCTAGGATTCGTGTAACATCTGGCAGCTTTGAGATTAGACTGAAAGATGAAAATAAAATTGTACAGCGAAGACCTTATAAGCTAGGAATTTTAGAGCGTGAGAGTGTTAGACATATGGTAAATAAAATGCTTGAGGCAGGAATCGTTCGAGAAAGCAGGAGTCCGTTTTCTAGTCCAATTATCTTAGTTAAGAAAAAGGATGGATCACATAGATTGTGTGTGGATTTTCGGGAGTTAAACGCCAATACAGTAGCATATCGTTATCCGCTACCGTTGATTCAAGATCAATTAGATCGACTGTGCGGTGCGTACTATTTCTCGTCATTAGATATGACGGCAGGCTTTCATCAGATACCTGTAAAAGAAAATTCAATAGAAAAGCTTGCTTTTATTACACCGGACGGATAGTTTGAATATCTAACAATGCCATTCGGGCTAATGAATGCACCTGCCGTATATCAGAGAGCAATCAATAACGCTTTGGGTGAATTGAGATATTCTTTTGCGATTGTTTATTTGGATGATGTTCTTATACCCGGTAGAACTGCACAGGAAGCTTTGGATAGGTTGGCAGTCGTGATGACAAAACTTGCGGAGAAAGGATTTTCATTCAATTTAAAAAAATGTAAATTTTTGAAAACAAAAATTGATTATCTGGGGTACACTGTGTCACATGGAGAGTTGAGGCCCAACCTTCGAAAAATCGAAGCCCTGGTGCAATCACCTATTCCTAGGACACGGACCCAGGTAAGGCAATTGTTAGGGTTAGCATCCTATTTTCGTAGATTTATACCGAGATTTTCACAAGTGGCTGCTCCTTTATACAAACTTACAGCAGGTAGTTCCAAAACGATTACATGGACAGACAAACACACTGACGCCAGGGCCAAGCTTGTCAGTTATTTAACATCAGAACCGTTACTGAGAATTTTCGACCCTAATCTTCCAATCGAACTACATACCGATGCTAGTGCTCTCGGGTATGGTGCCGTATTGTTACAATGTGTTGAAAAAGAAAAACATCCCGTCGCTTATTATAGCAAACGTACCATAGACGCTGAAACTCGTTACCATTCTTACGAACTTGAGACTCTTGCAGTTGTTAACGCAATAAAACATTTTAGACAATATTTAGTAGGACGTAAATTTTTAGTTGTGACTGACTGTAATTCGCTTAAAGCCGCAAGCCTTAAAAAAGATCTTACTCCACGAGTTTATCGCTGGTGGGCATATTTGCAGTCATTTGAATACGAAATAGAATATCGCGCGGGTGAACGAATGAAGCATGCGGACTTTTTGTCAAGAAATCCAGTTACAAAAAAAAAGTGTACTCAAAATAGTTAAGAAAGATTTGAATAAAATAATTGAATTAGCTGATGACTGGTTGATGGTAGCTCAGCAGAAAGATGACGAAATAAAAACTTTGTACCGTGAGGTAATAGAAGGATCAGAGAGAGCAAAAACATATTCAATTAGAGACAAAATTTTGATGCGGACGATAAACAGAAAATCGAAACAGATAACGTTACCTGTAGTGCCGAGACTGATGGTGTGGTCACTGATACATCACGTACATGAGAATATCTGCCATTTGGGCCGGGAAAAAACTTTAGATAAGTTGTACGAGCTGTATTGGTTTCCTCAAATGTCAAAGCGTGTTAAGAGATTCGTTGAAAATTGTATTTTGTGCCAAACTTGTGAATCAGTGTCAAGACCGACACAAGCTCAGCTGCATCCTATAGAAGAACAAGATATTCCGTGGTATACGATCCACATAGATATATCCGGAAAATTATCAGGTCCTTCTGACAAGAAAGAGTATGTTTTTGTAATTATAGATGGATTTACGAAATTTGTAACGCTAAATTTGATAAGTTGTTTGGATACAGAAACAGCAATCAATCAGTTGGAAAAACATTCGTTTATTTTTGGAGCTCCGAGACGAATCATTTGTGACCAAGGTTCAGGATTTACAAATGCACGGTTTACGAAATACTGCGATGAAAAGAATATTCTGGTTCACCTCATAGCTTCAGGAACGCCTAGAGCTAACGGTCAAGTTGAAAGAGTTATGTCAACCATCAGGAATATGTTATCAGTATGCAAAGCTCAGGGGAAACAATGGCAGTCCGAGTTAGGTAAAGTACAGCTTGCAATAAATTCAACTGTTCAGAAAACGTTAGGAAAAAGTGCCGCTGAAATTTTGTTTGGCACAAAAATAAATTCAATAGATATAGGACGTGTGAAGCATAGGTGTGTAAAGACTGACAATGTAAATTTAACACAGCTCAGGTCAGAGGCTACAAGTAGCATTACAGCAAAAGCCATAAAAGACAAAGAACGGTTTGATAAAAAGAATAAGCCAGTTAAACCATTTAAAATTGGGGATTTTGTTATGGTTAGAAACAACGATAGAATTAAGACAAAGTTAGATGCAAAATATCGCGGTCCTTTGGAAGTTGTCATGGAGCTTCCGAATGATATGTATTTAGTTAAAAAAATGGGCTCTTCTGGATTAAGAGGTCGTAATAGCGTTAAGGTGTCTCACGATAAACTGATCGCAGCTCCTGGATATGGCGCGAGTCAGGACAGCTGTGCCGCAGAAAGTGAAGAAGGTAAGAACAAAGTTCCGAAGTGACTTGTTTGTTTTAAAGAGAAAAAAAAAAAATGTTGTAGTGCACAAAGTCATGAGTGCAAACATGTTTTGCTGAGATGAACCATGAACCCTTGTGGGTTAATGCAATCGGTTGTTGAAAACAAATGTAGCGATAATTTGCAGAAACATGATTCTGGTTGAGCCGGATTTGGAAGTAGAAATCCGAAGAGAGCAGGGGACTCTGTTAATTGGTTTAGCCGGATTTACTTAAAGAAATCCGAAGAGAACATGAAACTCTGTTGGCTATCGCTGTTTCATTTCGAGAGTGCGACTTTGGCTTTCAAGGCTCGCTGGACTTGATCACCCAGAATCCTTGAACCCAAAGCCTTGATGTAACTTGAGAATGATTCGGCAAGTCACAATAGTTAGAACATGTACGGATGCGTAAGGCATGCCTGCAGAGCTATTGTTAATGAAAACAATAGTTAGAACATGTACGGATGCGTAAGGCATGCCTGCAGAGCTATTGTGGATGAAGACAATAGTTAGAACATGTACGGATGCGTGACGCATGCCTGCAGAGCTATTGTGGATGAAGGCAATAGTTAGAACGTGTACGGATGCATAAGGCATGCCTGCAGAGCTATTGGTGCCTTGGATAAGGAATTTGAGAGAAGTCATGAAACAAATAAAGCAAAGCACATGGTTGCACACATGATGTAGAGATAACAAGGGATTTGACTGAGCAAGGATGCCAGGCTTGTATGATCGGGAAAGCCGAACGAGATTTAATGAAGGTTTCTTCGATGTTTTTTGTTTCAGAAATGAATTAGAAGCATGAAAAACTGGCACTCGAGACGCGTGCTAATCAGTATGGCCGTGTCGCATCACCATATTGTGTCTTTGTTATATTTTGATCACCGGTTGTATGACGTTGATGGAACTTGTTTTGGTTGAATTTGTTTTGTTCTTGTTTAACTTGGTTACTTCTTGTGACGGATTTTGAGTCCGCACGAATAATATGGGGGGGGAGACAATTAGAGACGGGGCGGATATGATTGGTAAAACTTGATGTGTATATTTGAGCAAAAGGGGCCGACTTAAACTAAGAAAAATACAAAGGGTTGTAGACTCGAACGGGGGCTGATCACGCCTCAGCCCTTAGCGTTTCTTAATACTAACTTACAGGTACGCGCGCGGGGGGGGGGAGAGTGGGTGAGGTGCCGGGGAATGTGAAGTCGGGAGGGTTGGTATTGCGAGGGGATGGGGTGGTGTAGCGTGACGTGGAGTGTGAGGTAGAAAGGGTCGGTATTGCGAGGGGAGGAGCAGATCGGCTGTAGAATGCAGGCTAACCTGGTGTCGTCGGCGTGTGTGTGTGGGTGTCTCGAGGTGTGGTGGAGTGTGGTTGGGTCTCGTTGGTTCCTGGAGTCGTCGGCGTGTGTGTAGCGGGGTGTGTCGGTGTGAGTGTGGTGGTTTCTCTCGTTCTTTCTTTCTCTCTCTCTTTCGCTCGTAGCCTAGGCTGTTTTTGGTCTCGATTCTGTCACGGCCGTGATCGTACTGACTCTCGCGCTCGGCTCTGCCGAGCGTCGGGGCTTCGGTGATGTTCGGGTCTTTCCCGACGGGACAGGGCTCACCCGTTCGGCTCTTCCCCGCGGGTTTGGGGTTTGTTGTGACTTGCACTCTAGGTGCAACGTCACAACTCTCCCCTCCCCACGCGGGGCGAGGCCTATAGGGTGAGCCGGTTTCGGTGACGCATTTTGTGGTCCTTTCGTCTGTGTATTCTCCTTTTGTTATTTTTGTTGTTTTTGTGTTGTCTGCTCCGATCTGTCGGGGTTAAGGGATGGAGGTTGGGTTGTATTTGCGGGGTGTGTGTTTGGTGTGGGTTGTGGGTCGTCTTATATCTACTTATTCTACTTAGTCTTTTTTTTTTTTTTCTTATATACACTTATTCTATTCTTATATTATTTTGTACTCGAATTTTTGGTTTTGGTACGGTGGTTCTCGTCGGTGTGGGTCTTGGTGAGTTTTTGCGTTGTTCTTTGTACCTCGTGGCTCGTGGTTTCTTCTCCCTTCTCTTCTCTCTTTTTGGGTTGTGTTCTGTTTCTTTGGCCTCCGTCTGTCGTTGTTCGTCCGTCGGTTTGGTGTTGTTAGTGTATTTGGTGTTTTCTGTTTTGTCCCCCTTTTTTTTTTTTTTTTTTTTTTTTTTTTTTTTTTTTTTGTATCGTATTGCGTCCCGTGTTGTGTGTGCGTCGTTGTTCGTCCGTCCGTTTGGTGTTGTCAGTTTGTCTAGTGTTTCCTGTTTTGTTCTTTTTTCTGTTTCCGTATTGATTTTCGTTTTTTGTATCGTTTTGAGTCCCGTGTGGTGTGTGTGGCTGGTTGGGGTGTTTGTGTATGTTCGACTGTGTCCGTGAGTGAGGTGGTGTCGGTGTTACTGTCTGTGTCGTTGTCCGTCGTTTGTGTTTGTAGTGTGCCTGTGTGTGTGGTTTCGATGTGTATGACTGTCTCTGCGGTGGAGGTGGTGGAATCTGTGTCGCTGTCGGTGTCTGGTGTGTTGTGGGGTTGTGTTTTGTGTGGTGCTGTTTGATGTGTGGTGTGTGGTTGGTGTGTTGAGGTGCTGGCTTCTGTTTCGTCAGTGTCTGTGCGTTCGTGTGCGCGTCTAGTCATGTATCTTTCTTTATGTGCTCGTAATTCGTCGTGTAGGGTGCTTGCTGGTACTAAACTTGCGATTATGGCTATTATCTCGGGGGGTGGTCCTGTGTATTGTTTGCATGTTTGTTTTGTCTGTGTCGATTCTGTGTGTCTGTCCATGTTAGCGAATGTCTGTAAGATCCTGTCCTCTGTCTTCTGTGGTGGTCTCGCGAATCTGGTGTGTGTCCATTGGGGGGTCGGTGTGGGGGGTGGTGTGTACCGTGGTGTTGGTGTGGGTGTGGGGCGTGTGGTTGTATGGGGTGTTTGTTTCTTGGTAGGTGGGTGTGTAGTCGTGTGTGTGGCCGTGGTTCGTGTGGTGTGGATAACTGTTGGTGGGTGTGTGATAGTTTGTGGTGGGTGTGGTGTGTCTGTGTTAGTTTGTGTGCATGTTTGTATGTGTTCTGTGTATTTGGTGCCCCGGACCAGCCCGTTGCACTTCGGGCATTGCCTTGGTCCGGAGGGTGTAATTGTGTGTGTGGTCATCGTTGTATGTGTTTGTGAGTGTCTCTGTGCGGTTGTGGGTGCAATGGTTGTTGTGTGTGTTACTGTCGTGGCGGTCTTTGTTACCTGTGTGTGTGTAGTGGGTGTCGGTAGTAGAGTTCGTCGGGTCTCTGTCCGGTGTGTGCCGTCGCGTCCGTATCTGTGTGGGTGTGGGGCCTGTCCTGGTGTTTGTAGTAGTGGTGTTCTCTCTGTGTTTGTTGTTATTGTCGTCGGTCTCGTCAGTCGTAGTGTCATTAGGGCCGGTATTCTTTGTTGTTTATTTTCCATGTTGTGTTTCTGTGGAGTGAATACACATGTTAGTTTATTTTCGGGGTGTGTTATTTGATTATGTATATAATTTTAGGTCTTCTATATGACATTTTCCTATATTTCTACCGCTCTCTGTTGTTAATTCGTATATTGTGGGTGAGATTTTTCTAGTGATTATGTATGGGCCTATGAATTTTTTATTTAACTTAGCTGTCGTTCGTTCTGGTCCGGATGAGAGTGTGTGGTTCTTTTTTAGTACCCTGTCTCCTTCCTTGAATTGAATGTCTCGTCTTCGTAGGTTGTAGTAGTGTGCTTGTTTTTCGTTTGCTTCTATCAAGTGCCTCTGTACTTCGTCTCTAAGTATTTGTAGTCGTCTTAAGTGGTCTGTCCATCTGTCTGTGTCTTGTAATTCTACTTCGTCGTGGTTCTCTAACTGATTTCTTAGACATTGTGTGGGATTTAATTCCCTTCCTAGGTTTAAAAAGGCTGGTGTGTGTTTAGTTGATGTGTGTGTACATGTATTGATTGCGAATTGTAAGTCTTGTAAGTGTATGTCCCATTCTGTGTGGTCGTTGTTTACGTAGGCTTGGATCATTGTTTTAGCGGTTCTGTTGACTCGCTCTACGGGGTTGGCTTGTGCGTGGTATGGGGGGATTGTTGCGTGTCTTATGTTGAATTTTTGTGTTAGTTCGCGTATGAGTTTGTTTATGTATGGTGTGCCGTTGTCTGTCAGTAGTATGCGTGGTGTACCCCATCGTGATATTACGTGTGAGTGGAATGTCTGTTCTACTGTTTTGGCGTTTGCTTTGCGTGTGGGTATGATTTCCACCCATTTAGTGTATAGGTCTTCGAACACTATAATGTATTGGTTTCCCTTTTTTGATCGTGGGAGTGGGCCCATGATGTCGGAGGCTACTACTGTCCATGGTTCTTCAATAATTCTCGTGCCCATTAGTCCTGCTGGTCGCGCTTGTATTGTTTTTGTTCTTTGGCATGTGTCACATTTTTTTATGTAGTTTACTGTGTCTCTGTACATCCCTGGCCAATAATATGTTTTTGCTACTCGTTGGTATGTTTTTTCGATCCCTAAGTGTCCTGCTTGTGTTACGTCGTGGTTTTCGTGTAGTATGTGTGTTATTTTGTCTTTGGGTATGACTAGTTTCCATGGGTTTGTGTCTGGTAGGAGGTTTGAGTGTAGGGGGTTCGGGCGGTGGAAGTATAGTTGATTGTTTCTGATTCGCCACGACTCGTTTTTCTCTGGGCGTGTTTGTACTTGTGTTTTTTTGTATGTGTACCACTTGTCTGTCGTGTCTACTATTGTGTCTATGTGTTCTTCGTCTTCGTGTCGTCTTGAAAGTGCGTCTGGCACGTCGTGCATTGTACCTTTTCTGTATGTAATGTCAAAGTCGTATTCTAATAGTTCTAGTGCCCATCGTGCAAGTCGGCCTGTGGGGTTTTTTAATTGTCTAAGCCACTTTAGTGCGTGGTGATCTGTAATGACTTTGAAGTGGTAACCTTCCACGTAGGGTCTGAATTTTTTGATGGACCAGAGTACCGCCAAACACTCTCTCTCAGTTGTTGAGTATTTACGTTCTGCCTCGCTTAGCGCACGGCTAGCGTAGGCTATGACATGCTCTTCGTCATCGAGAGATTGTGTTAGTACGGCACCTATCCCTGTTCCGCTAGCGTCTGTTTGTAGTGTGAATGTTTGTGTGTAGTCTGGGCATGCGAGTGTGGGTGGTGATGTCAGTGCGTGTTTGATTGTGTTCATTGCGTTTTCTTGTTCTTCCCCCCAGTGCCATTTCTGGTCTTTTTTCAGTAGTCGTGTTAGTGGTTCTGTAATGTGTGCGAAGTTAGGTATGAAGCGTCTGTACCATGATGCCATGCCAATTAGTCTCCGTAATTGTTTTATTGTTTTTGGGCTTGGGTAATTTTCTATGGGTTGTGTTTTGTCGGGGTCTATGTGTAGTCCGTGTCTGTCTACTATGTATCCGAGATATTTTACTTGTGCGCATCCGAACTCGCACTTCTCTGGGTTTATTGTCAGTCCTGCGTCTGTAATTCTTTTTAGTATTTGCTCTAGTCTTTGTAAGTGTTCGTCGAATGTTTGTGTTACTATTATGATGTCGTCTAGGTATGCGAATGCATATGGTTCGCATTCTGGGCCTATGAGTCTGTCTAGTAGTCTTTGGAATGTCGCTGGTGCGCCTGTCAGTCCGTATGGCATTCTTTTAAATTGAAATAAGCCCATTCCCGGGACTGTAAAGGCTGTTATGTGTTTGCTGTCTTTGTCGAGTGGTATTTGGAAGTATGCTTGGCTTAAGTCGATTTTTGATATGTACTGTGCTGTCCGTAGTTTGTCTAATATTGCTGTCATGTATGGTAGTGGGTATGCGTCTTTTTTTGATACTGAGTTAACCTTCCTAAAGTCTAGGCAGAAGCGATATGTGTTATTTGGTTTTCTTATCATGACAATTGGGCTCGACCATTCGCTTTCTGATGGTTCTATCACGTCTTCTCTCAGCATTTTGTGTATTTCTGTGTGGATGGCTTCTCTAATTTTTGGTGATACCATATAGTATCTTTGTTTTATGGGTGTGTGTCCTTGTGTGTCTATTTTGTGTTTAATTAGGTGTGTTAGCCCGAGTTGGCCTGGTAGTGTTGAGATTTTCTGCTGTATTGTCGTCTGTAGTTGTGTGTGTTGTGATTGTGTGAGTTCTTGTATTCCTGCGCATATCTGTGGTTCGGTTTCTTTGTCGGTTTGTGTGTCGTCTGTTGTTTGTGCGTTTGTGGGTATGATTTTTTGGTTTGTGATTTGTGTGTTCTGTGGGTTGTCTTTTTGGGGGATGTTTTCCGGTGGTGTCTTTGTGCTGGGTAGTGTTGGTGTTAGTGGTTTTTGTTTCATGGTTGTTTTTTTTTTGTTTTCGTGTCTTTCTGTTGTTTTCGGGTTCGTTTGTTGTTTCGTTGCTTCTAATTTTTCTGCTGCTT
Organism: Neodiprion pinetum; assembly: GCF_021155775.2. Taxonomy (NCBI): domain Eukaryota; kingdom Metazoa; phylum Arthropoda; class Insecta; order Hymenoptera; family Diprionidae; genus Neodiprion; species Neodiprion pinetum. The sequence continues at coordinate 13,183,895 of NC_060235.2, read as the reverse complement.
TTGCTTGTTTTGTGTGTGTTTGTGTTGATTGGTGTCGTGTTTCTCGTGTTTGATGTGTTTGTATGTATTCTTTGAGTGGTGTTGGTAGTTTTTGTGGTCTAGCTTGCATGTGGTAGTGTGTCTGTGGGTCGTCTATCAGCGACCATGTGTTTTTTCCATAATTTATTAGTATTCCAAATCTTATTAAGTCGCTGTTCCCAATGATACCTTGTGAGCCTAAGTTTGGTATTAATCCGAAATTAATTTTCTTTGTTATGTTGCCGAGGCGTATTGGGAGTGTTACTGCTCCTTCTATCGTCACCTGTGTTCCGTTTCCCATTGTAGCTGTTCTGTCGGGTGTGTTGTTTATTTGTGTGTCTGTGTTGTGTAGTATTTGTATTACTTCTGCGCCTAGGTATGAGTGTGTTGCGCCTGTGTCTATTAGTGCGTTAAATTCGTGACCGTGTATTTCGATTCTGATGTGGAATCTACTTTCCGTTATGTTGTTGTCTGTCGTAGGTGCTACTGTTTCGGGTGTGTTTGTGTTGTTTGTGGGGTTGCCCTCCACCCTTGCTGGGTCAACCCTTACTCGTTTCCCTGGTTCTGTGTTTGTGTGCATTGCCATCTGAAGTGTCCGGGTTGGTTGCAGTTAAAGCATCTGCGTGGTGTTGTGCCTGTGTTTGGATTCGTTTGTGTTTGTTGCTGAGTGTAGTGTGGTGAGTTATACGTGATTGCGGGGTATCGAGTCTGTTGCGTGTTTTGGTTTGTTTGGTTTCGTCGTATGTTGTCTGTGAGTGCCGGTGGTATATTTGGTGTTGGGAGTATTGCTGGGCGGGGTTGTGTTTGTGTGTACTTGTATGGGATGTATTGTGTGTGGTGTGTTTGGTGTGTGTAGGTTTCTCGCGGGTGTGTGTAGTTGTTTAATATTGTTTGTCTCGTGTTTTCCCATTCGATATTTGCTTCCCATTCTTTTGCGGCCATTTCCAGTTGGTCGAAGTTCGCGAAATCGTATGGTTTTATGTATGCCTTGTATTCTATTTTCATGTTTCTGTATGCCAGGTCTAGTTGTGTTCGTGGGTGGTATGGTGGTTTTAGTTGTGATAGTAGTGTTCTAAATTGTATTAGGAATTGTGTGATTTTTTGTGTTGGTCCTTGTACGTAATTTCTGATTTTTTGTTCTAGCCTGTCCCTATGTTGTATGTCTTGAAATGCGTGTGTAATGTCTCTTTCGAATTCTTCCAGTGTTCGCCATTTGCCTCTATTTAATCTGTACCAGTTTTTTGCGTCACCTTCGAGTATTGGGCTGAGGTTGTTGATTAATTGTGTGTCGTGTATTTCATAACCTGTTTGGTAGTCGCGGAGATTTTGTAAAAATTCGTCTATGTCTTCGTTTGTGTTTCCTGAGTATTTTATGTTCCATGTTTGTATTGTTTTCATTGCCATTGCTGGCTGATTCCAGTATGTACTGTTTGGGTTTGATGTGTGGTTTGTGTTTGTGGGGTGTATTGACTGTGTGCTGTATATGTGTGGATCTTCGTATACGTTTCTGTCGCTTGGTGATGCTTCGAGGTCTATTAGGTTTTGCATAAGTCGTGTGTTACGTGTGTTGGTGGCTAAGAATGTGTCTGTTCCTGTGAAGTGTCGGTTCGTTTGATTGGTGGTTACCGTGTTAGTTTGCGTGTGTGTAGGTGTTGGGATTGTATTGTATGTTTGTGTGGGATTTGTTGGTTCTGGGCTTTCTTGGTGTTGAATTTGTGTACTGTGTAAATTGTGTGTATTCTCTATGATAGCTGCATCGATTATATTTATTGTGTTTGGTGAATTTATCGTGCATCGTCTATTTATTTCCTGCCGTTGGGTCGGTGTTTGTTGATCTCGTGTCGCGCGCGGCTCGCTCTGTGTCGAGTTGTTTTGGTTGCGTTCGGGTGTGTGTATGTCCATGTGTTCGCGCGCTAGGCCTTGCGGTTCCCTGTGTCCTTGGTCTGCCATTGTGTGTATCGTGTTTGGTAGTGGTGTGTTCAACTGTCTTTATTTGAATTTTCGTGACTGTGTAATTTTGTTTCGTGAGTCTATGTGTACTTTGTTAGCGTTTATTCCTGTGTTTTGTCTCTTAATTGTTTGGATTTGGGGTAAAAATGTGGGTAATTTACGTTGGGCGCCAATTTGTGACGGATTTTGAGTCCGCACGAATAATATGGGGGGGGAGACAATTAGAGACGGGGCGGATATGATTGGTAAAACTTGATGTGTATATTTGAGCAAAAGGGGCCGACTTAAACTAAGAAAAATACAAAGGGTTGTAGACTCGAACGGGGGCTGATCACGCCTCAGCCCTTAGCGTTTCTTAATACTAACTTACAGGTACGCGCGCGGGGGGGGGGAGAGTGGGTGAGGTGCCGGGGAATGTGAAGTCGGGAGGGTTGGTATTGCGAGGGGATGGGGTGGTGTAGCGTGACGTGGAGTGTGAGGTAGAAAGGGTCGGTATTGCGAGGGGAGGAGCAGATCGGCTGTAGAATGCAGGCTAACCTGGTGTCGTCGGCGTGTGTGTGTGGGTGTCTCGAGGTGTGGTGGAGTGTGGTTGGGTCTCGTTGGTTCCTGGAGTCGTCGGCGTGTGTGTAGCGGGGTGTGTCGGTGTGAGTGTGGTGGTTTCTCTCGTTCTTTCTTTCTCTCTCTCTTTCGCTCGTAGCCTAGGCTGTTTTTGGTCTCGATTCTGTCACGGCCGTGATCGTACTGACTCTCGCGCTCGGCTCTGCCGAGCGTCGGGGCTTCGGTGATGTTCGGGTCTTTCCCGACGGGACAGGGCTCACCCGTTCGGCTCTTCCCCGCGGGTTTGGGGTTTGTTGTGACTTGCACTCTAGGTGCAACGTCACATTCTTTTTAAATAATTTTCAAACGATTTGAATAAAGTTGTGTTGTTCCCTGCCTCTGCGGTTTACAATTAAATAAATTGTGTTAAACTCTTCATTTTACTCTGTATATCTGACATATATACTACTAGTGATACAACATCTAGAGAAACCAAAATGTAATCAGAAGGCAGTTTGAAACCACTGATGGCGGTAAGTAAATACAAACCATCTTTAACATATGAAGCTGGTCACGTCAAACCCAATTTTATCCATGAATTTAAGATTTTGGCTAATTTATTTGGGTGCTTCGAATTTCGACTGGTTCACCGTTTTAATTTAACAACACTTCAATGGTGCGATGGGAAATAAGGAAAAAGTGACAACCAATATAATAAGGCACTGTTTCATGGATTGACGTTTTTTTACTTAGTTTATTAATTGATTATGCAATATAAGGTTAGTTTTCCCAATTCGATATCCGTACTTTCATTATATATCATTAAGACCCGTTCTATTTCTGTTTTGTAGCACGTAATGGGCACGTCCATCCCGTTTCTCTTTTTTCTGTTTTTTTAATGTAAAGCCACTCTACGTATTATGGATAAGACTAAATTGAAATTCGCTCAGGTTAATTTTTTTATCATACATTCTTGCCATCATCAGCAAAATACTTGTACAATTTTGTTTTATGATAGATGTATTAGAAATTCGTCCTGAGGATGACTCCAATCCGGGAGTTGACATCAAATATTTGTTATTAATACAAGACCTACATATCCAAGATCCTTTCATAGCATTCAAACCACGAGGTCAAGATCACTTTCACGAGATATCTTTATAATATAGAGAGATATGTATAATGTAAACTTATCACTAGCGATTCGAGTATGATTTATTGATAGCTTTGTGTTTGTCCAGTTTCGTCCGTTAATTTATCCGATTGCCCTTACTGCCTTTTCGTCGTATATATATGTATATAATTTATTTTCTTGTGTGTCATTTAGTTGGTTATCCGACTGAACATCCAACAAAAACTTAGTTTTTCAAAAAGCTCAGTCCATTTTCAGATATATGTATATTTTGTTATGACACGTGTCACCGGTTCGGTTATCGCCGAGGGAGTGAGAGCTAGCGGGAAATGGTGAGGACGGAACTCATGGGCATAACAACGGAGGTCAAGCCTTTACATTCACTGAGTTAGTCACATTATGTTTTAATTTTAGGCGGACTTATTCGAGTGTTACAGCTTTATGTTTCAGTTTCCATTTTTTTTTTTTTTATGTATTTAGCATGTCTACTTACGGAGATATAAACATTTAAACATCATGTGCGCGTATCGGAAGATCTTCGGCCATTGTGCAATGGTATTTAAATAAAAAGCAAAGGACAAAACTCGCAGTAGCAAAGTCAGAAGGCGCGGCGTCTGGCGCGGCATGTTTCCCGAATGCACTGTATCATGCATCGTATGTTACCTCGTCGCTCACTGACGTATACTCTCTCTTTCGCTCGCTCTGTATGATCTCATCCATGTCAGCGCCAGATCTAGAGGGGAGCAAGCCTCGGCACTTGCCCCGGGTGGCAACTTTATGGGGCGGCAAAAGGGTAGAAAGCAAGCTGGCGAATTGCGAACACATTTGCCCCAGATATTTTACCTGATGACCAAATATTCAAAAAAATTAAAAATACTGACTGCAAATGTTCCTGGACGTTCTTTTGTGAAATTCTTCATCTTCCACCATTCATGTTCGCTGAACAGAAGGCCCGAAAAGTGAAGCTCTAGTATTTCATCTTACAAGAAAACTGCCTGAGGTATCCCCGCCCGAATTCGTCTATTCAATGATATGTTATTTTTCATCGAAATATGAGCGACACGTGTTTCTTTTTATCGGTGAACAAAAATGGTTTAAAGAGATAGATTCAACCCTCAAAGTTGGGCATCCCCAGTGGTAGTTTCAGAGTTTCGCATACTTTGAATTAAGATATTTGAATGGAACCAATTGGAGAATAATTCTTATGGCGAATAATGAAAAATACATTTTGCTCGGTTACGACGGAGTTGAATAGTCGAAAATTATAGGGTTTGAAAGTATAACAGGAAGATAGAATCCTACTCATTTAACTCAACGTAAGAGTCAAATACTATCATAAGATTAGTCATAGTGAAATTGTAGATTCTTGCGTCAACCTTTATACGTATTACACACGCTTATCGTCAATTTTGTATTCTGTATATTTGGTAAGTCGTTCACTGTCTAATCATAAATAATTCTCTTGCTATTCTACCAATATCAAGTGCTATCGTGAATAATCTTCAACAACCAGCGTCGTTACACGTAAGACAAATATCTGAGAGTCGGGTCTAAGCTCTGTCCAATTCTTCTTTCCGTACTCTTGGAAATTTATATTCTACCGCCTCTGGGTCTCAAAATGTAACCCCCCCCCTGTGAGTAGAGTCTGACTGTTATTTATTATTATTATTCATTAGCCGACTGAGCCTAGTCGTTATTTCATTTTGTTAATTTCAATAATTAACTGGCGCCCTTTGAAATAAATTATTCTGAGCCTCGACATCACCTGACCCAGGTCGCGTCGAGTAACAGCGAATCAGAACTAAATGACGATTAAAATAAAATTTCTCAGACAATATTCGATAGTTGAAGCAAAACTAAAGCGAAAAAATCACTTCTGTTTCAATGGTAAGAAATATTTTGTAACTAAAAAACTATTTCTTGGATATCGGTGAAATTGATTGTATTTGAGACAGCAGAAAAAAGTAGAGAATACGTGTTTTTACATTTTTCGAAATAACGTCACTTAGGAGGTGAATTACCCTTATTTACGTGCAGAAAAATTCCGAATTTTGCTTCAATTCGACTTATTTAACATTACGAAGCTCTTTCTAAGAAACAATTTAGAAGCTTCTTCGTTTCAATAAATTTCGGTTGCATTTATAACAGAAACCACCCCCTCAAATTTCCGAACCGTTGCTGGCAGAGTTTTTTCTACGACCGTCATATCTTCTGGAGCTCGATATTTTAGTAGTTTGTGAAGTTACTGGAATCGATTCTGAGCTTAAAATTTTGGAATTTAACTTGGCTAATGCTGTAAATATTGAGGATTTTGGTCATTATTTTTTTCCAAAAGATTGAAAGAAATTGGAAAATTAACATGGACTGGCTTGTATACCATTAAAGAAATAAAAATCTTCTTGTATCGCAGGAGCACCAAAACAATCACATTTTATTTCGACAAAGTTCTAATTTTATCTGTTTGTTGCGACGTATCATGCAAGATATACGATAAAAATAAATCAGTTTTTCTGGTTAACTGGCGCGTAAAAAACATTGAAGCTCAAAAAATTAAAGTAGCTTATCCCCGCCACTCTTGCGACTGTTTAAATTCTCACTAAAAGTTCTGATGGCCGGTTCAATAACTGCAGATACTGTGTACTGCTAACTTTCAATTTATATTCTTAAATTGGCAGTGGTGTGTTTGCAAAAGTTGTTTGGCCTTATATGTCATTAAGAATTTGAAAGTACATCATTGCTTTTCCATAAAAAGGATGAAGATCAATCCTTTGAACGTCATACAGTTACTTGTGACAACATTTCAAGCAATGTATATTGCTCAAACGCCCATAAGTAATGAGGAAAAAACACTTTGAAACTTTATTGTTGATGGAATGGAAGAATACACTGGTGTTGAGATAGAGGAAGAAAGTTCCCTGTACTTTGCAGAACCGTAAAAAAATTTAGAAATGAAAATAGTAGAGCATAAAGAATAGACATTTGCAATTTATGCACCAAAAAACAATTAAAAATGACGAAAGTTTGAGAGAACAAGCTGAACAATTTATACAAGTTGTGAAAAAAAAAATATAATAATATACGTTTTATCGAATGTGTATAATTCAGATCAAAGTGGTTTCCGATTGGAGATGCATTCTGAAAGAACTTGAG